>NW_025813486.1:12148421-12300921 GCF_021976095.1 Xenia sp. Carnegie-2017
AGTTAATGCGTACAATACTAGAATAATTTTACCGAAGAACAAACAATTTGTGTTTAGCTATATGTTTTGCGTTTTGCAGAATTGCATATGAAAATAACGCTTGTTTGTAGGTATCTAATATAAAAAATTTTCTGTTAATCCCCCAACGTTCCAAACACCAAAAAAGAGCAATAGTAAAATTTATCAGAAACTACACGATGTATGAAACCAGTCTTGCCCAACGAAAATTCCAAAAGTCGTAAAAATGAACGTTCTTTTCTGCTTAAGATAATTTATTTTAGTCTATGCACATAAACTCATAGAAAAAATGTTTCTTTTCTTAGGAGTGGCAAATCTTACTTTTAATGGCGTTGGTAAAGATATCGGTTCATTGATGACTGGCTATTTTCTAAACAAATATGGCATCAAGAAAACTTTGTTTGGGATATCTGTTGTCTCTCTTATATTCTTTGCTGTTTTTGCAATTTACGTTTCAACAAGTGCTTATGACTACAAACGTTTAAAAACACAGGAGGGAGTAGATAGCGACGATGAGACAGGGAAGCCTGATTGAAACTATTGTTACTATTGTAATGAAACACAATTTTGTTGACATGAAAACAACATATATTCCATTCTTTTTCGTTATTCCTCGTTATTTCTTTATATTGTACCAAGTCTTCCAGGTGTTAAATTTGGAAAATGTCATTACTGTGAAATGGAGGATATGTTAAGTTCGGATGCCTCTCTTACAGGATGGATTGCTTTAATGAGTAATATTTCCACAGGAGACAGTGACAACCAAACAAGGCAGCACATTATATAAACTACTTAGAGCTTTTGGCAGCCTATTTTGAGCTAAAATCTTTCTGAGAGATGTTTACGGTAAACACATCATAGTTATGATAGAAAACACTACAGCAGTTTCAATAATAAATAATATGGGTACCTATCATAGTTACTCGTGTAACAAATTGACTTTTAAAATTTGGATGCTATATGTGAAGAGAATTCTTGTT
Organism: Xenia sp. Carnegie-2017; assembly: GCF_021976095.1. Taxonomy (NCBI): domain Eukaryota; kingdom Metazoa; phylum Cnidaria; class Anthozoa; order Malacalcyonacea; family Xeniidae; genus Xenia; species Xenia sp. Carnegie-2017. The sequence goes on from NW_025813486.1 coordinate 12,149,420, forward strand.
TAGCTTACTGTAGTGCATAATCCAGTTAAAGAAAATGTTACTGCAGATTATCAATCGCGAAACTTTAACTTAGACACCGAAAGGTGCTCAATCAGAAGTTCTTATCTAAGGCATTATGGAAAAGATACCCTTGACTCCTATGATTTATTTATTTGCGTCTTGCATTAATAAGCATTTTGCCAAGTATGTTTCTTACAGACCAGGTCTTTTTGCGATTTACTTGGTGCGTTTGTTATATCATGGGCACATAAAAAAATCTATGTTTTTCTCCATTCAGTTGAATTGCTACAAAGATATTACGCAACAAAGGCCTTGGGATTCTCGTTGTACCACAATGGTCAACAAAAACATGGTACCCCATGCTCTTACAAATACTGGAGCAACCACCATTCTTTCTTCCATCAGCTCAAGATCTCCTACAACTGCCCATCAAGCCCGAATTGATGCATCCTCTACACCAGCGGCTACGAATTCTTATTTGTCTTGTATCAGGAACAAATTACAGGTGAAAGGGTTCTTTGTAGACAACATTGAAATTATTTTAAGTTGGTGGTGTGAAGATACCTAAGCTCAGTATCAGTTGGTTGCTAAGAAATGGTTTGATTTTTGTTAGAAATAAAATTTGGATGTTTTTCGGTTCCTTTGCAATCAATTTTCTTTCCCAATTATTTCAATCTGGCTTCTCTTACAGTTATATTAACACAGCTAGAAATGTCTTGGCTGCCTTTCCATATCTTAATAGTCATAACACCTTTGGTCAACTGGGTTCGACATTATAACTTTAGATACTCGACACTCTGCATTTTTTCCCCTTATCTGCCATTTTACCTTCTATTAGCGTTTTTCTCCCTCATCCGTTTTTTATTCTCACATCCGAGTTTTATCCTCACATTGATATTTCATCCCCTTATCTGTGTTTTAATTTCTCATCTCCATTTCATCCCCTCATCTTTGTTTTATTCCCTCATCTGCATTTCATCCTTTTATGTGCGTTTTATCTCCTCATCCACTATTCGTGTCCGCGAGCTCATCTCCTATCTTAACCCTTTTAAAATTTGTCATTTTAGTCGTTTTAAAAGCGTCATTGTAAAACTGAGATTTTACTTACAGCTCATTCTTGTCGCATTTTAGTATCAAATTAGACAAATTCTCCAAAACCTCATTAGGAATAGTTATTAACAAAACAAACCTTTAAAAATAGAAATAGAACATAAAGTCTTAATTCTATTTCGTCATTGTTCTACGTCACTAGGAAGTCATGTTAGATAGAGCACGCGATATCAAAATCAGTTCGAGCGTAGATTTTACAGCGATCAGATTCAAAATGTCCCTTTCCAAACTTTATTACAAATTATGGCTTCTATAATTGAAGAGCATACAACAAGGGATGATGTCGGAGATGAAGCAGCACACCTGGGTTTTGCTGAACACGATGAACAATATGACATGATGGAAGAAAGCGAAGAAGTGCAAGTCACATCAAAGAATTTGAATGTGGCAACAGCCCTTTGTAGGATGAGTGAAGCAATGACTGCAATGAGTGAATCACTTAGGTTAATGCCGCAAAAGTTAGCATCCTCTACATTAGAACCTACTGGTAAGAGGAAAGCAAGTACTATAATCCCTGAATCAGAAAATGACGCAGATTGTGAAGTCTTGTTGGCACAAAACAAAGAACCTTCGACCAAGGGCAATTCTGAAGCAGAACAACTAGCAGTGGACCGGTTGCTGGACGACATTTCGACGACTCTAGATGAAACTGAGAAAACTTCTTCAATCTTAGAAGCTCGCCTCAATTATCAACCAGCGTTAGCTAAATAAGCTGAACAACGAGTAATTGAAGGAAAAACAGGTTAAATATTTCAGGCTAAAGAACTGTGATCGCCTTATTGTACCTAAGGTAAACCCGGAAATTTTGGGAAGATTAGACCGCACAGCTAGAGGGCGTGATTTACAATTGAGTGCCATTCAATCGGCCCTGACGAATGTTGGTCATATAGCAGCACAAACCCTCAATGATCTGTTGGTTGCCCGCAATAACAGCAGCGAACTGAATATTGATAATCTTGTTCGTATAAACGCTGAAATCATAGTGATCCTGGAACATGTAAGTTTTGAATTGTCTCAACGACGACGTGACGCTATACGTCCAAATCTCCATCGTGAATTTAGTACTTTATGCGCATCGCATGCTCCCATTACGAAATATTTGTATGGAGATGAATTGCAAACCCAAATTAAACACATTCGTACATCCAACAAGATTGGGAACGCGACAAAAAGCTCTTCTAATTGGCAGCATTTTGCAGCAACATTCCAAACAAGGGAAACGACAATGGCGCACTTTATCATCCCGTCATCAGGGCAGCACACCCTATCGGTCGAAGAAGAACAAATTCTGGAAGGAACGATCGGACACAATGAACGATCGCAAGTAGAAAACACTGATCTTTTAAGACATTTTAAGACTTTACAGGTAAAGCAGTATTGTTCTTTTGTACCCACGCTAATGGCGTATTTGAATAAAAGCTTGGAGACCTATCAAGCTGGAAACATATCACATTTTTTAAGTGATGGGAAACACTCACCTCTGATAAGGAAATCTTAGAGACAGTGTCCGGACAAAAAATTGAATTTGACACAATTTCGATTCAAAGAGCTTTACCCAAGCAAATACAGCTACCCGAAGTTGAAATGAGCAATATTGATTTATAAATAAACAAATTACGCAAAAAAAGGCGTAACCAAATTGTCTCATGGCATCTATTGATCTCAAAGATTATTACTATTCGCTAACTATTCAAACAGCATATCAAAAATTTCTCAAATTTTGGTGGAGAGGGCAACTATATAAATTTTGTCTGTTTTCCTAGGGGCCTAGCCATCTGTCTACGAAAATTTACAAAACTCCTCAAACCTGTTTTTTCAAATTTACGTCAAAAAGAACATATTTCGGTTGGATTAATTGATGATACTTGACTGACATTCGACATATGCTTCATGTGTTGGGAATATTTGAGATACCATGTGCTTATTTAGTGAAGTGGTGAATTACGTACATGCAGATAAGTCAGTTTTAGTTCCCTCACAAGTAACTACTTTTTTGGGTTTCCGACTCAACTCAGTTCTTCTGCGAATATCTCTGACGACAGAGCGAGCTAAGAATATAAAACGCAGGTGTCATGAGTTTCTACAAGCTTCTCACCCAAAAATAAGTGATGTTTCTGGGGTTTTTAAGCACTCTAACTTCGAGCCTGCCGGGCGTAGTGTACGGTCAAATGCACTATCGCTGGCTGAAAATGGATATAGGCGATGCCCTTAAGTTAAACCGGTGTGATTTTGACAAGACAATGACCCTGTCTTCTGACTGCGGATCGAGAATCTCGAATATCACGCAGAGAAACAGAATGCCAGTTAAAAGACTCTGTTTACGTGTGCCATTCAAAAACTAGACGTAACTCCGAACATCAATTTTTTTGCGTCAAGTTTGAATAATCAAGTGATGCCCTATGTTTCATACCAACCAGACCAGTATGCAATAGATGTCAACGCCTTTACGATATCGCGGGTCAATTACACATTTTATGCGTTCCCGCCTTTTAGCTTAATTTCGCAGGTTTTGCAAAAAATAGTACAAGATGAAAGCACAGGACTATTCTTAGTCCCTAACTGGCCAAAACAAAGTTGGTGGCCAGCTTTAATGCAAATGCTAATAGCACATCCTTTTGTTTTACCTAGATGAAGAAGGACCTTAACTCTTCCAGCGCATCTGGATCAAATCCACCTCTCCATACAAAACTGGAGCTATTACTTTGCCATTTATTGGGGAACTCCTCTCTGATAGAGGCATTTCACCAGAGGCTTCTCAAATCATCCAGCAGTCTTGGCGGACCGGTACCAAGAAGCTATATTCTACATACCTTAACCGTTGGCGACAATATTGCAACACAAACAATATCGATCCTGTCACGTCCTCTGTAGAAAGGGGATTAATTTTCTTACAAAATTATACTAGGAAGATTTATCCTACAGCAGTATTAATACCGCAAGGAGCGCCTTATCTACTATGCTAATGCTTCCAAGTGGCATCTCGTTTGGTACATATCCACTCGTTGCTAAGTTTGTTAAAGGTGTATTTGTTGCAAGACCAGCTCTTTCTAGATATGCCATGGTCTGAGACGTTTCAGTGGTACTCAAACATCTTCGAAATCTCCACCCTCCGAAAGATCTAAGTTTGAAATCATTAATACTAAAAACAGTAATGCTTTTAGCTATATTATCGGGTCAGCGATGCCGAACACTTCATGCATTGGATCTTTCTCATATGAAAAAGAAACAAGATCGAATAGTTTTTCATGTGCACCAACTGCTCAAAACATCTAAACCTGGTAAGCATGCTGCTCCCTTAGAATTTCGAGCTTAACCTCCATATCCTGGGTTATATGTACACAATTACTTGTCCCATTATCTAAATGCCACTGCACCCATACGAAATGGTGCAGGACAACTGATGTTTAATAATACTTGCCTCCCAATATGTATGCGGACGTTCGCAAATTTTTTAAAAACTGATCTTGATATCGCGCGCTTTATCTTACATGACTTCCTAGTTCCTGAACAATAACTCATGGAATTTCAATCAAACTTCGACATCACGTAAGCCTAGTTTAATTTTCTAATTTTTTTTCATTTTATTAATTGTGTTACCCAAGAAAATATTTAAATAATGTTATGAGTTATCTGCACTACGTGTAAAAAATTCACTTCTGATTCAAAATCCTCAACAACTAAACAAGAATTGGAAAGGTTTGACGAGAATATAGTTCTTACAAGCAGTAACTCACTGTATATTTATGTATATTTATTGCTTTTATTGTTACCGTGCTTCATTTTAAACAAAGACATAAAATTATATGCAACTAATTAAAATCTTCGTCGCGTCTTCTTTGTAAACAAGAAAGATCATATTATAAAATTGGAGATGTCTGTGTTTGATGCTAATGGATTCGCTTTATCTGTGGCATTCTTTGCTTGTCATGCAAGTACTAACGTTGTGGAAGACTTTATGTTCATCTATTTAAAGAAACTAGGCTATAATGCATTTCACATTGGTTTGGTTCCCATGCTTGGTGTAATGGCACAGTTGATTGGCGTTTCCATATGTAGTTATTTATCAGACAGATATCGTTTGCAAAAGTGTATATTATTTATGGCTGTTCTTTTGATACCAACCATATTGCTACATTTAATTCCGCAAATGACAAGGTTGCCATGCGATACAAATGCAAGCAAAAATACAAGTCTCAACGTTCAAAATGAAATGCTGAATTATCTTGAATATCAGCAGCCATCGACGCAAGGTAGAGTGATGATTGAAAACAAATCATTGGCTTTGCAAATTACTAATAGGACCTCACTTAAAAATATAAGCATCAATTTAAAGAATTACACCTCCTATGGGAAAAAAGTCCATGTAAGTAAAAAAGCAGAATCTTTTTTCACGTCAGGGAAACTATTTTGCAAAGAGATTTACCGTTTCACGTCTTAATAAGTAAGTGGAAAAGTATGTTGATATTTAATAACAAAAACAGGAAAACATTAGTGGAATTATATTGCTCAGGCTTCAAGTCAATTGCTTTTCAATTTTTGATGAGCAAACAAAACAAATATCTTACCTGTGAAAGCGACATGCTCTTTTTGTGTACACTACGATATCCAACAATTGAATGATTAAGGTGTTTTCATTTTAAAAGAAATGCAAAAAAAAGATATCGAGTTTGTTTTTGAAAAATGCTGTATAATTAACAAATAAATAACATTTAACCGTTGTCTATACAGTTATAGATACACGGGAATGACGTCAATTGTGATAAAAACTAAAAAAGTGTCCACGAGCCGCCGAGCAAGTGTTTGTCTTTATCACAAATGACGTCTTACCCGTGTATCTATAACTGTATAAACAACGGTTCAATGTTATCTATTTCTTTTATATAACAAAATCAAAAAATTCCTAATTTAAACCGTCAAACAGTTTGTTGTTTTTTTTTGTCTCCCAACACTTGGAACATTGAAAAGTCTTGATTTTGCAAATATCACGCTGACGTAATCTATTGGATTGATAAAAAATGCTATTGGCTAGCTTAATCACGTAATAAAATGTGTTGACTAACAAAATAAGCAAGCAAATGGCTGATCAATTTTGTTGAAATTTTGTTATCGAAGACGAAATACAAATTAATGTTTGAAAACCGGGATTTTCTTTTCTTTTTGCTCAAATACGTCACTGCCTCAACTAGGTCTTTGTGGGTATCTTTATTTCCCTATTCAGTGAGGTATTGCGATAAATTTTTAAATATATCCACCATTTGTTTTTATAAACATGGCATTTTTTGTGACGTCATTTCCGTGCGTATGTCCTCTTATCATAGCTCTCGACCAATGAAATTGCTCAAATTCTTCTGGTTATTATATGATTAACTATAGACATCGGGGAGTAGTTGAGAATACAATTTTTCTGCAAACTATCATTTCAGCCTAAATAAGTCCATTGGCAGCCATTTTTTGGCGTCAGGTCCCAGTCCACTTAGCAGTTCCAGTTATTATAGAACTCAATGGTACGAATGTTGACAGTGTAAGGGAGTGGCACGAGGAAGTTTGTTGTTGTTGTCGCTTTGTCAAAATTTTGTTTTAATTGTAAACAACAGAACAAGCTTTTTATATGTGAAAAACACCAACGTTTGAGAAGCAGCTACAGCTCTGTTTGTTAATAATGATATCAACGAACCTGTAATACTGATTTTGCGAGAATACTCTTTAGATTAAAATATCTTCACTATTTTAAATTTTATGTAGATATGTTTGTACTATTTTGATGTTTGTTTACGTTTCACTTTGCGTACGAAATACACGAAAGCTTTTCGAGTCATATTTTCCTTTTAAATGTACATCTGTGCTCAAAAAAGGTTATAAAGTCAAGCGTAGATGCTCATTTCTTACACAATGAAAAATATGCGTACTACGCATTTTTTACAAAACATCGTACTCAGATTGATGATGGCTACGTGTTGTTATTCATTGAGCTCTATAATAACTGGAGCGGCTAAGTGGTCTGGGACCTGACGCCAAAAAAATGGCGGCCAATGGACCTATTTCCGCTGAAATGATCGCTTTGCAGAAAAATTATATTCTCGACCTCCCCCCTAATGTCTATAGCTAATTATACAGACTTTTTTCAAAAACAAGCACGATATCTGTTTTTGGCATTTCTTTTAAAATGCCAACACTTCAATCATTCAATTGTTGTATATCATAAAGTCCACAAAAGAACAGGTCGCTTTTACAGGTGAGATATTTATTCTGTTTGTTCATCAAAATGAAAAGCAATTGAACTCGAAGCCTGAGCGATAAAATCCTACTGACGTTTTCCTGTTTTTGTTTTTAAATATCAACATACTTTTCCACTTATTTGTTAATGTGTGAAACCGTAAGTATGTTTGACGCGAAAAAAAATTCTGCTCTTTTTACTCAGTAGGCATATACTATGAAGAAACGATCATCCCAAAGATAACCCATGAAGTAGAGCATAGTTTGTTCTGATCAATTTGCTGACAACATGAAGAGACAATCGGATAGCAAAATGTTTCTGGAATATGCTGCAGCACCAGTACCAACACTATTTCATAGATCACTATCTGAAGACAATTGGAAGATGCTATTGACGACAAAGAGTCTAACTGCAAAATGATAAAGCTGAATACAAAGGTAAATGATTTACAGACATTCCTGTCCAACAGTTATTTGAACTTGGACAAATTCTATGAATGGAGATAATGGAGTTAGTAGAGATGCCTTGAATACTTTGAAAGTAATGGTCAAGTACCAAATAAAGATGACAAGTTTTTGTGTGTCTTATTGCTTTATGAAATGTCATGTAAAAAGGTCATAAAGTTTGTGCTTGTGTCAATGTTGATACTGTGATTGATGACGACATACTGCAACTGTACAATTTTTGTACAACTAAAATGTAAAATGATGTCACATCTCTTTATTAAATTATTTTAGTAGAATGCTGTTTGAATGTTACTTATTTGTAAAGCATGCTATATTGAAGCATTAAAGATTCAGTGATAAAAACTTCAGTGCTATATATTTCTTCTTATTTTCAGTTTTAGCTGAAAAAATGTTTTAAGCTCATTTACCTAATAAAGTGCAGAATGAAAATTTGCCATTTGCTTTATTTTCTGCTTTATTAAACCTGGGAAATGTTTTGACTTTTCCAAGTTTTCCTTCTGTTTTTGCTTCTTAATTCATTTCATAACATGAATGAAATACAGGTAGAACAGTTAATAACTCTATAATTATGAAAAGATGTAGTGCTTCTAGCATTAAAGAACACAAAATGTGTTTAATTCATCTGGTTTTATAGCCTTATTTTTACATGTGTACATGCACTTCATAATTCGTATGTAAACAACACCAGATGTTGCATACTTAGAAGGAAAAATCCCATAGCAACTGGTATTAAAAATGGGTATAAAATTTATTATTGAGGTGAAAGATGTATTAGTCAATCAAATTCTCAACTCACATGTCTAGTAGGAAACACATACAAAAGATAAATAGAGGAGAAGTATTAAATACACAATTGTGTATTCATGTATTCAAGTATTATGAACAATATTGTAATTTAACTGTTTTAATTATTTGCTTTTTGCCATTTCACAATCCTTACAACGAAATCAAATATGCTACAACTTGGCAAATATTTGATGCAGTTTTTGTTCAGAAGACCACAAAAATCTCAAAGATTCTCGACTTCTCGTGATTTGCATACAATATTTTTTTTCATGATTCATTTACGAAACTCGAGATGCATGTACAAAAACAAATCCTACGATTGTTGCGAAAAAGGCCATCACATGAAAGACAGCAAAAAACTAATGAGAATAAGTGAGCTAACATTTCACTAGTGATCCGTTGAGATAAGATATGATATATTTTGTTTCGTGCATACTACAAACTTTGATCGAGCATATCATTAAACGACAGTAACGACGCGCACATCTGCATTCATATGTGGCCAAGAAATAGCTCGTTCGTCAATAGTTAGAAAAGGCATCCGTCGTAGAAGCCGACAATTGTCTGCCACACTAGACTCACTTTTATGAAATTTATGTTTTTACCTTGATTTTCATCATAAAGTCGCTGCTAAATATGCGAAAAACACATACTTTTACTTGCTCTTTCTCAAGGGGGGAGAGAGAAATTGTGAGATTTTCAGAAAAGCAGTCAATTTCGGTAAATCTCAGCGGTAATGGAACAAATCCTCCATTTTTTGACGTCAGCCACTAATTAAAGCCGTGTTTGAAACAGCTGCTCCAGTTATTATAGAACTCAGTGGTTGTTGTTGTTGCAAGAATGTTTTCGCGCCAAAATGACGTAACTCGTACTCGTTGTCGTACTCGTAGCTTTGCTAAAGCTGGCAATTAGCTTGAATTAGACGGTACGTTACTAGTTCGTCGTTTATAGAAACCAAGTATTTTCAATTTCACTTGATTAACCCTTGCTAACACAACGTTGAAATAATGCCATTCTCGTAGTATGATAATATTAAGCATTTTATGTGGACGACAATAGGGAGCTTTAGCAAAGAATACGAGTACGACTACGAGTACGATTTATGTCTATTTCGCGCGAAAACATCGTTGCGAAAACAAAAAAATAGCCGTCATCAATCTGAGTACGATGTTTTGTAAAAAAATCGTAGTTGCGACTACGATGTCTTTTTAAGCAAAGAAAGTAGATATATTTCTTCATTCTGTAAGAAATTAATTGTCAGTACCATTTTTGAGCATCCAGGCTTTAAGCTAGAACCTTTTTTGAGAGCAGATGTGCATTAAAAAGGAAATTATGACCTGCAAAACTTTCATGTATTTCGTACGCAAATTGAAATGTAAATAAACAATAAAACAGTACAAATATATCGTACATAAAACTTAAAAGAGTGAAGATTTTTCAGTCTAAAGAGTCCTACATTCGTGCAAAATCAGCATTACCGATTAGTTGATATCATTATTAACAAATAGAGCCGTTTATGCTTCGCAAACGTCGGTGTTTTAAACAATAAAAAGGCTCATTCTGTTGTTTACAGCTAAAACTAAATTTGAACGAAGCGACAACGACAATAAACTTCCTTGTGCCATTCTCTTACACGGTCAAACTTCGTACTGCTTGTCGTAGTCGTACTCATGCTAAAGCTCCCTAATCTTTTTCAGAGTAAGCGTCTTTTGGCATGTATATGCCATCTTCAGTACAAGAATAATTATGATTTTTATTTACAGCTATGTTTATATTAATTAGGTGAGATGTATTAAATTACTAGATGATGGAATTATTTACAAGTTGAATATCATGCCGATGTGATGTATTTGTTTATTTGGGTTTGGTTTGAGTTTTTTAATGTAGAGCACTTTCTTGAGTTTCAAAGTAAAAGAAGAGTTGCCAGTGCCTAGGATGCAAAAACAGGAAAAATTCTATTTGGTTTTACATTGTGGTGAAGTGTGGAGAAGTTTGTAAATAAGTGAGTTTTTGTCAGAATGATTTTGGTCTTTGATGCGTGTGGATTGCGAATTGTCTCACCAATATAACGGCATAAGTATTAGATGCAAAGTAAACTCATATATCACCTCCTCGCAAAGATTACGTGGCAATGGTGTTGCAAACAATTGATCGAAATGTGATTTCCTCTAAAATTTTTAATTTTTATCATATGGAAACATCGGCAAAGATTTGAAGGGCATCGCATCTGTTCATAGACAAACGTTTCTGCTAACTGGCAACTATAAAATACAACGTGCGGAGAAAGAGTTCTCATTATTGCAAAAGAGCAATGAAATGCAAACTAGAATTCAAAAGCATAAATATTATCTGTTAATTCTATTTTTAATTGGAATTTTTCAGTTTTTTAAAATACATATATGTTATTTACCGGATGGGAGGTCAGTACGGAAAAATATTTTTACGAGGTCTTATCATTATTTTACTTTTATTATGAAGAAATCTGCGTTGTGAAATGGCCAATGGCTAGATGCAACTTTATGTTGAGACTAAAATTGGATTGTTTCCTACAAATTTCGCTTCGTCTGGATAGCAAAATTAATTCTTGCCATTATAACTTTCATCTGAATACACTTCGCTTTCCATTAGAAAAATTACTTCGCTTTTAAGTCAATGTTAAAAATTTACATTTTATTTCGTAAACGAATATATTGCGAAAAATCATCACTTCTGCCCACCGGCGGATATCATAAAAAGCTGACCGCTCAGGCAGCCAATCAAGTCGCTGGAAATCAAAAAAATGTTGCTTTGGACTGCAAAATAAAAAATAATTATAATTATTTTAGTAATTGTTGCAACAATAATTTATAAAAGAAGAAAAATTTAAGTTTGCACTCGATGTACTACTGTTTCTTTTGGAATAGTAGTTATTGTTGTAGCTCTTGGTGCTGGTGTTTTGGGAAACAAAAACCAACTTTTTATTTTGCGTTTATCATCGCAGCTGGTTTCCTGTGTTTTACACACTGTTTGCAATACCATGGTTGAAATTTGATTACAAGGAATTGTCGGTAATGTTAACTGTAAAGATGTGATAAAGCTAAATTTGAAACCTCGAGGCATTTTATTTTTGTGCGTAGCGTTGCACGTGGATAAACCCTATAGTTTTTTAACTCGTTGGTTATTTGTACTTAATGTACTTGGAGATTCTTGAAGCAGAGACGATTGTTAAGGGTTGAAGGATTAATAAGAAGACCGATAATTGGAACATTTTGCTTTGTGGTTGCTAGTTTTTCATTAATGCAGAGGGAGATTACATCTTCGTCCCTGAATAAAGTATCTTTAGCTATTAGTGAAATTGAAAAAAAAACGCACGAGTGCCTGTATCTCAAAAAAATAAGTTGTTATCGAATCCAATACAAACGCTTAAAAACCAAACAAAACGAGCTCTAATAAAATTTAACAGAAACAATGCAACAGAACAATTCAATTTAACAGAAGAGCAACACACAGACAACTTAGCTCAGAAAGTTATAAAAATAAAGCTTAAGATTAAATAATTTTTGGCATACTCCTAAACCATCAATAAACTCATACGAAAAAGTTCTTCACGTAGGAGTGATGATTTATTCTTGTAATGGCGTTAATCAGTAATTCATAGATTCAGATTTTGCATTGTCTAAAAAGACTTGTAACGAATTAAAAAATTAGCTACTTTGATGCCTAAATAAAAATAATGAACAATTTACCAAAATTTAAATAACAATTCTGTTATTAAACAAAAAGAATGATAGCACAGCGCTATAACCAAAAACTACAAACAATAACGACCTTATCTAACAACATTTGAGAAATTAACCTTCCACTCCTCTTCCTTGTAAACCAGACAAGTCTACTCAAAAGCAGAGGGTCTTATACGCTATAAGTCCCGGGCTTGTGACCGGTATAGCAGAATTAAAAGGTGAAAGGTTTATCATAGATTAATCAACTGAATATTCCTGCTCATTTTTTGTTTGGAAGCATGTTGAACAGTTGAAGAGGAAGGTTTATCATAGTTTATTCAACAGTTGAATATTCCTGCTCATTTTTTGTTTGGAAGCATGTTGAGGAGTGGAAGGTTAATTTCTCAAATGTTGTTAGATAAGGTCGTTATTGTTTGTAGTTGTTGATTATAGCGCTGTGCTATCATTCTTTTTGTTTAATAACATTCCAACTATTTAACCTTGTAATTCTGTTATTTCATGCACTTTCCAGTTAACCTTAGATAGCAAACGTAGTTTCATGGTTTTTATTTCTCTTCATCAGTGTCTATTCCTTCTTCTGTTTCTAAACGCTTGTAGTCATAAGACCTTGATGAAGCATAAACGGCAAACACTGCAAAGAGTATGAGAGAGATGACAGTAATCCCGCACATAGTTGCTTTGATACCATATTCATTCAAACAATATCCAATTATCACTGAACCGATTTCTTTACCAACGGTGCTAAGGGTAAGAATTGCTACACCTACAAAAAACCACATAGGCTAAGTTACATGGTATTGAAAGCTAAAAACAAATTTTGTAGGCCAAAGATCATGTGCCGATCATCTTACTTTATAAGACAAAATGTTTTGCTGGAAAGAATAAGTAGATGGAACTCTCATTCCAGTACTATTCCTTGTGCGTGATTGCGGTGAGATTATTTAACTAATTCATAAGCATGGTTTTACGAATTTTAAGTATAAAAAAACGCTTGTTGCCGTTAATGAACTTTAAAATTTATGCTGATGTTTTTTCGCGTTTTTTTTAGCTTTTTTTTTCGCGTTTTTTTTTTCGCGTTTTTTTTATTCTTCAACATTCAATGGAGCTTAGTTTTTTTTTAATTTTTGGCTATTCTAATTTCCTTTATATAAAATAATGGAAAAAAAGACAAACAACGTTATAAAATAAAAAGATGTCGGACACAGTATTGTTAAAAGTAATGACAAAATGGAAAATTGAAAAATTCAAACATAACGGTACAAGATCATAAATATGCATCAATGCGTCTTAATAATTTATTTTAAGCTTATAATAAACTTGCATGAATGTTTTATAAACATGTGCAACTGTATAAATAATTTTATTGCATCCTATTAGCTGCTTTAAAATCATTACAAAAAACAAATGTTTATGTAAATACACATGTTCAAGATTTTTTCACTCTTGTTCCATTATCTAAACAATTCAAGGATACCTCAATTGTCGTTTGGTTTTCAGTCTTCAAAAAACTGGCATGGCGCCCAAAATTTCATTCCACGTTTACACTGATTAAGATAAGCATGACTTGCCAAAACATATTGTTCATTATTATACACATTTAACTTCACCGCTCAAAATATTATTTGGTGTTAATTAGCAAGTCTATTAAACGTAACTGTTAAGTTCTACAGATTTTGTTAACATGTGTTGTCAAAACAAAATATTTTATAAATTAACTACTTTTGTATAGGCCTGGTTGGTTGCATATCATGTTTTCCAATGACAGAACTAAAACATCAAAGTCATACTTTAAAGAAATTTGCGTGCATGATATGCAAAACTTATCAAACTTTACACAAACTGACCTTGAAAGAACAATGAGAGATTTTCTGGTGCAGCGTTTGAAAAGTGAACAACAAGTGCTGAATAAAATATGGCGTACGCAGCAAAATCAAAATTATCAGCAACAATTACAAGCCATGGATTCTCTGTTAATGCAAGGAACGCAAATAAAATAGCCCAAAGCGAGAGGGAAATCAATACAGAAAAATATTCTCCTACTGCATTGTAGACATAACCAGAGGCTAAATACCAAAAAGTTCCAATTATTGGTCTATTTACAAGTCCTTCGACACCTATAACAGTTGTACTTCCTCCAAGTTTCTCTACGTACCAATATGTCCAACGAAATAAAAAATTGGTGGCTGTACCCACGTGTAAAGCAATGCACAATAACAGAATACTATAAGGCTCAAATAAAGACTTTATGGCTTCTTTATAGTCAACGCTCTTGATTTTTCTTGGTATTCAAATTTAAGCCATGGTATCACAAGCAAGGTAATGCACTGCAAACCAGCTGCAATTACAAACACAAAATAATAACTTGGTTTTTGCTCTCCACAAACTGCGTGCTTAAAATAACCAGCAACAAATGCTGACACAAAAATTACTATTCCTGAACCAACAGTACCACATCCTTCGTAAAATGCAAACTTAGATTTTTCTTCTTTCAAATGATCCAGAGCTGCAACAGTAAGAATTAAACTGGCTATCCTTTTTAATAACTGAAAGATTCCAAACAGTGAACACACCAATAAAAAATCTGTATGATTTTGAGAACGTTTTTGTGTTGTTTTGTTCTCTTGTAACATTAAAATTATCTCCTTGATGCTCATATTCATGTATTTGTCGGTATACTTGTGATTTTTTAAAATTTTGATGATAATTGCGGTAGGAACTATTTGCATATTTTGTGAAGAAAATGTTTTATTCTTAAACGTCTCTCGTTCACGCTTCGACAGTTTATATTTATTCATCGTTCTATTCGAAAAGTTGAGACTTGATTTATTTCTTGAAGTTTCAACACATGGTAACCTTTTTGCTTCTGGAATCAGATGCAACAATATGGTCGGTATTAATAAAAGGACTGCCATAAATAACATACATTTTCTCAAATGAAGTCTATCAAATAAATAACTACAAACGGTGACGCCAACCAACTGTGTCACTAAACCAAACATTGGAATCAAACCAATGTAAAATGCATTATAGCCAAGTTGCTTCAAATAAACGAATACGAAATCTTCCACGAGGTAAGTACTTGAACGGAAAACAAAAAATGCCACAGATAAAACAAATCCATTCAATGTACACCAGGACATTTCGATATGTTGATGCACTCTTTCCTGTATAGAGCAAATGAAGCACATTTGCATCTGATGTGTTAAGTCTTTGTCTACTTAATTACTTCAGACGCTTTTCAACAACTCATGCGAAAGTTCATTGTCTTTTTGTGAATAAAAGGAGTAACACCTTTGACGTTTGACTATTTTGTCAGCGATAGCCAGTTTGTTGCTATAGGTGCTTAGTAAGAAACTAGATGTAAGTGGATTTGATCGTTTTAAAAACTTGAATTAATTCATGGCAGTAAGTGCAACATTAATTAGGTACGTTGCTTGTTTAATTGTGGGAATGGATTTCTGTTGAAATTGAATAGGCTTGAAAAAGAAATGAGTCTGGCACAACAGAATATAGGCATATAAATACACCCCCAATCAACATTCTAGGTAAGACCATGAATAGATTGCATCTTTTGATAATAATTGGCTGAAGTTTTTAAAAATCATCTTTACAGTTGTCGTGCTTAAATGCTAAACAGATGTTTATAACATGCAGACTGATGGTTAGTAATTCACTGAATTTCGTAAGACTCGATATGTAAAGAAAACATGCATAAGACATGTTTCTACTACGTTGTCCTGACAGACTGGATGTCCATAAGCGCCAACAAGTTTATCATTAGCGCAAGACATAAGCACAATGGACGCCAGAATCGGGGATGTGGGGCTGAAGCCCTCCTTTTTTGCAATAGCAAAACAAAAAGATATTTAGTCCAAGCTGATATTGTTGTTTACAAATGTTTTTTAAGACATTATAGTAGAATTGAATATTAATAAAGGAATAAAAAGAATGAAAAAAGACGTCATGTTTGTGGGAAGCAATGAGAAATTGACTTCATTGAAGATATATTTGTCAGAATGATATTACTCTTATCAAGACAGAGATAGGACTACCAGTGGCAGATCTAGGGATGTCAAATCAGTCACGCGACATATGTTTATAGTTGAAAAATTATTTATCAAATTTAATGATTACAATTTTTTTTATCTTTAAATTTTCGTTCTGTAATCGTTTGGATTTCATCGTAAAAATTCTGTTTTATGTATGAAAACTTATACCAATAACACCTTAGTAAACAGATCAGTAGATAAAAACATATCTAGAATTATATTAACTGGCTGACTGATAATCGGGATAGCTCGACTGGTTCGACCGATAACGGAGTTAAAGAACGCTTATTTAAGCCAATCTATTGGACAATAGCCAGATCAGTGGACGATCTGGAATAATCTTGCCCGATAAGCGGGGTGGCCGGACCTATAATGGAGTCAAATTGCTATCGTGTAATTGGTTCGTTTAAATTTTTGTCATACTGGTTTGACCGATTTCGACTGATAGCCAATTCAACTAACATAGTGCAGCTCACTGTCTGAATTTAATGTTTGATCGTTTCATAGTAATTTTCTTAAGCATGATAGAAACTAAACTACAATCAGATGGAATTTATGAAAATCTTTTACAAATTCATATATTGACATGAATGCTGCTATCTAAAATGTTAAAATTTTCAAGAGGGTGAAAAATTTATGGATAAATTGTAAATGCTTGGCAAAGACGATATGGCGTATGGTAAGCAGATTGATGTTTCTAAAATTGTTCTTTCTGAAGGACTTTTAGCTTTGATTTCTTAAGTGCGTGGGGAATCGTGGTCGTTAAAACGCAGGGAAATCCTACAATCCTGCAAATATATTTTAATGGACAAAAACTGTAGCCATAAGGCGCCATACTATTTTTTACTTTATCATAAACAAATGCTTGAGGCTTTTCAGTTTATGATCATTGATCATTCAATCATTGGACAGTTATACTACATATTGTTTAAGATTTGACAAAACTAACATTGATTACATGAGAAGCTGTTTACTATAACCTGTGATTTTGAGTCTTTTCTGATTCATGAAGTTTTTTATTTTGACAATTTGACTGGAATGGTATTAAACCTGAGTATTTCACATACATTAAATGTTGTCCCAAGTCACATATAATGCCCTTTTCTATCTGAACACGTCATGTAGAGATGTAAAGGTGTGTTAATCTACTGCTCATACCAGATTGTTTGTCTTAAATTCCAAAGGGCTATTGATGTATGAAAAGCATTTTCTACATATAAAATGTCTTCCTATGTCTTCCTATGTATGCAGATAAACCTTAAAATTTGGGAGAACAGCAAAGTATTTTTCATGATCATTAGGTAATTTTTCTGATGATCATTATAATTTCTAAACTAAATTATTTCAGATTTACATTTAAACGAGCTTTGATCATATAAAAAGATATTTATCATAACCAGTAAGCATGACACATGATTTAACATTCATGTAATTATATAATTAAAGACTTGTTGGTTACATTCTGTTTGTATTTGCAAATACAATGCTACTAGTCATTGGTATATAGCACACCTTGCATATGCTTACAGAAGATAATAGTCTAGTGAAATGCCTAATAAACATTTATGGCATTAAGCTGTCCTTAATTGCAAATTTTCACTCTGATAATTTTTGCTTAATCTTTAGCAGAAGAAAATTTTGAGTTTTTTCTCAAAAGGTGAATTTGCTGGCACTGTATGTAGAGATGGGTATAGGGTTACAATAAACTTGCATAGTTAGAAGTCTGAGCTTTTCTATATCTATGAACTGTCACTTGTAGTACTAAATTTCTAACTTAACTCATTACATAGAGGTTTGAATGGGGGTCTCTAGCGGGGTCTATGCTAGACAACTTGGTAGAAATTGTTAAAGACAATGTCTTTTTTGGAATAGCATTATTGTAAAATAAATTTTACGTTCCGAGACATGCTAATGAGCCATATAATTGGCATGATAATGAGCCTAAATATTTGGCAAAACATTCAAGTATTGTTCACTTCATATTTTTTTGAAAAAAAACGTAAGCAAAATGTGTTGTTTTTACGCAAAAACGATGCCCACAAAATAAATTTTGTAGTGCTCTAAAACGCTGAAAATGGCATTTTCAAGGCTCTGAAATTCAAAATTTCTCAGAGGAGAATGCCTCAGACTCCCCCAGGTGCGAAGCGCCTGCGTCTTTTTATGACTGATGTTTGAAAAATCCGAGATCCACTCTTGAGGAGTACTTAGCATCACACACTTGTTCTTTAATACCAGATGCAAAAAACTAGGAGGAGAACACAACTGAATTTTCTTCCATATTTTTGTTAGAAAATCTGGATTTCAGAATGAAACAAGCCTATGAGATGTCTGTGATACAATACAATGTTAACACAAAGAGAAGGTTTTTCGCAGCCGCAGCACTGCTCAAACAAAATAGAATAAAAATGACATTGAAACAATTTTACTTAATTTAATTTCCTCTGAAACGTATGTGGCTAACATACATCTAGGTGACCTTCACATATAACCTTATAAGTTTAGTGCCAATGTAAAACACATTTGGAATTTGCTCAATTTAACACACTAATAAACTAATCTCTTTAGCATGCTTGTTTTTTTGTTTAGAATTGATTAGTTTATTGTGCCATGTTATACGATCAAACAATTCCAAAATTAAAACTGTTTTCAAACAGATATTTTAAAAAATGTATGTTGTTTGGCGTGATATGTTTTATACTTTCTCTTGTTTAAAAAGACTTTAAAGAAATGAAGAAAATATACTATTTCCTTTACAATTTTGGCAGATTTATTTCGTTTTTTCGTGTGCGCTAATTTCAACTTTAAATTTTGAACTTGACAAAAAAGCACTAGCAAAGACGTTAAATGGTTTAAAGCACGAGAAAACGCTTGTTACTCATAAACGATTATAAGTTTATGCTGATGATTTTTTTATATTTTTTTGAGGGGGTGGGGTTACTTCTAAACTTTTGTTCTAAAACATATTTTTATCTAACATCGGATGGGTTAGTTCTCATTGCATTTTTGGTTATTGAAATTTTTGTTTTTTCTTGGTAATCAAATTTAAGCCATTGTACTGCAAGTTCTTGTCGCATTTTAGTATCAAACTACACAAATTCTCCAAAACCTCATTAGGAAAAGTTATGAACGAAACAAACCTTCAAAATTAGAAATAAAAGAAAAGGCCTTAATTCTATTTCGTCACTGTTCTACCTCACTAGGAAGTCATGTGAGATAGAGCAAGCGATATCAAGATCAGTTCGAGCGTAGATTTTACAGCGATCAGTTACAAAATGTTCCTTTCCACAATACATTACAAATTATGGCTTCTACAAGTGAAGAGCATACAACAAAGGATGATGTCGGAGATAAAGCAGCACTTCCTTGGTTTTGCTGAACACGATGAACAATATGACATGATGGAAGAAAGCGAAGAAGTGCAAGTCACATCAAAGAATTTGAATGTGGCGACCGCCCTTTGCAGGATGAGTAAAGGAATGAATGCAATGAGTGAATCACTCAGATTAATGCAGCAAACGTCAGCATCCTCGACAGTAGAATCTACTCGTATAAGCAAGACAAGTCTTTAATCCCTGAATAAGGGCATGACGCAGATTGTAAAGTCTTGCGGGCACAAAACGAACAACCTTCGACCAAGGGCAATTCTGAAGCAGAACAACTAGCAGTGGACCGGTTGCTGGAAGAGACTTCGAAGACTCTAGACGAGACTGAGAAAACTTCACCAATCGTCATCCAGAAGTTCGCCTTAATTATCAACCAGCGTTGGCTAAATAAGCTGAACGACGAGCAATTGAAGGGAAAACAGGCTAAATATTCTATGCCAAAGAACTGCGATCGCTTTATTGTACCTAAGGTATACCCCGAAATTTGGGGAAAACTAGACCGCACAGCTAGAGGGCGTGATTTACAATTGAGTGCAATTCAATCATCCCTGACGAATGTCGGACATATAGCATCACAAACCACCAATGAACTGTTGGTTGCTCGAAATAACAGCAGCGAACTGAATATTGATAATCTTGTTCGTATGAACGCTGATATCATAGCGATCTTGGGACATGTAAGTTTTGAATTGTCTCAACGACGACGTGACGCTATACGTCCCAATCTCCATCGAGAAATTAGTACTTTATGCGCATCGCATGTTCCCATTGCGAAATATTTGTATGGAGAGGAATTGCAAACCCAAATTAATCACATTCGCACATCCGACAAGATTGGCAACGCGACAACAAGCTCTTCTAATTGGCAGCATTTGGCAGCAACATTGCAAACAAAGGAAACGACAATGGCGCACTTTTTCATCCCGTCATCAGGGCAGCACACCCTATCGGTCGAAGAAGAAAAAATTCGGGAAGAAACGATCGGACACAATGAATGACCGCAAGTAGAACACACAGAATTTTTAAGACATTTTAAGACTTTACAGGTAAACCACTATTGTTCTTTTGTACCCACGCAAATGGCGTATTTGAATAAAAGCTTGGAGACCTATCAAGCTGGAAGCATATCAGATTTTTTAAGTGCATGGGAAACACTCACCTCTGATAAGGAAATCTTAGAGACAGTGTCCGGACAAAAAATTGAATTTGACACAATTCCGATTCAAAGAGCTTTACCCAAGCAAATACAGCTACCGGAGGTTGAAATGAACAATATTGATTTTAAATAAACAAATTACACAAAAAAGGCGTTTTGTAGATTTCTTACCCTGAATCAGGAGAATATGTATCTCCAATTTTTACTTGCCGCCAAAAAGACGGTTCTGCTCGCATGATTCTTAATCTGAAATCCTTAAACAGGCATTTCAGATATCACCATTTTAGAATGGAGTGTGTTTGGTTAGCTATTAAGTTTATGAAACCAAATTGTTTCATGGCATCTATCGATATCAAAGATGCTTACTATTCCGTACCTATTCACCCAGCATATCAAAAATTTCTCAAATTTTGGTGGAGAAGGCAAATATATAAATTTGTTTGTTTTCCTAACGGCCTAGCCATTTGCCCACGAAAATTTACAAAACTCCTCAAACCTGTTTATTCGCATTTACGTCGAAAAGAACATATTTCGGTTGGATTTATTGATGATACTTGGCTGACATCCAACACATATGCTTCATGTGTTCGGAATATTCGAGATAATATCTGCTTATTTAGTGAAGTGGGGTTTTACGTACATCCGGATAACTCAGTTTTAGTTCGCTCACAAGTAATTACTTTTTTGGGTTTCCGCCTCAACTCAGTTCTTGCTCGAATATCTGTGACGACAGAACAAGCTGAGAAGATGAAACGCATGTGTTATGACCTGCTACAAGCTTTTCACCCAAAAATAAGTGATGTTTCTCGGGTTTTGGGCACTCAAACTTTGAGTCTCCCGGGCGTAATGTACGGTCAGTTGCATTATCACTGGCTGGAAATGGATAAAAGTGATGCCCTTAAGTTAAACCGGGGTAATTTTTACAAAACAATGATCCTGTATTCAGAGGCCATACATGATTTACGATGGTGGCAGTCATCAATATGCACCACTTACGGGCAAGTTACCCACAATTAACCTAGCATATGCCTAACAACAGATGGGTCGTTGACAGGGTGGGGCAACTCCCTCAATGGTGTATGTGCTGGTGGTAACTGGACGCCCTTGGAGGCTTCAAATCATGTAAATTATTTGTAATTTCTTGCGGTATTGTTTGCCTATGACTCGTTTTCTTTCGAGCTAAAAGGTCAGCATGTTAAGGTACTAATTGATAATACTACCGCTGTAGCTTGCATTAATCAAATTAGCACATGCCACTCAAGGTCTATTCACAAGTTGACATGCAATGTCTAAAACTGCTGCATTTCGTATGATATTTGGTTGACAGCGGCGCACTATCCAGGATTAAAAAATGTCACTGCGGATTGAGATTCTCGAATATCACGCAGAGAAACAGAATGGCAGTTGAACAAGACTCTGTTTACGTGTGCAATTCAAAAACTAGACGTAATTTCGAACATTGATTCGTTTGCGTCAAGGTTGAATAACCAAGTGATACCCTATGTTTCATAGCAATCTGACCTTTGTGCTACAGCTGTCAACGCCTTTACGATATCGTGGCTCAACTATACATTTTATGCGTTCCCACCTTTTAGCATAATTTCGCACGTTTTACAAAAAATAGTACAAGATAAAAGCACAGGACTAATCTTAGTCCCTAACTGGCCAAAACAAAGTTGGTGGCCAGCTTTAATGCGCATCCTGTTGTTTTACCTAGAGGAAGAATCACCTTATTTCTTCCAGCGCATTCGAATCAAATCCAACTCTCCATACAAAACTGGAGCTACTACTTTGCCATTTATCGGAGAACTACTCTCTGATAGAGGCATTTCACAGAGGCTTCTCAAATCTTACAGCAGTCCTGGCGGACCAGTACCAAGAAGCAATATTCTACATACCTTAATCATTGGCGACAATATTGCAACGCAAACAATATCGATCCTGTCGCGTCCTCTATAGAATAGGGCATTAATTTTCTTACAAAATTATACCAGGAAGGCTTATCCTACAGCGGTATTAATACTGCAAGTAAGGCCTTATCTACTATCCTAATGCTACCAAGTGGCATCTCGTTTGGTACACATCCACTCGTTGATAGACTTGTTAAAAGTGTATTTGTTGCAAGGCCAGCTCTTCATAGATGTGCCACGGTCTGGGATGTTTCAGTTGTTTCAAACATCTTCGAAACCTCCACCCTCCGAAAGATCTCAATTTGAAATCATTTACCGTGAAAATTGTAATGCTTTTGGCTTTATTATCAAGTCAGCGATGCCAAACACTTCATTCCCTGGATATTTCTCATATGGAGATCGGAAAGAAGATATAGAGAAAAGAAAGAAGATTGGATAGTTTTTCATGTGCACCAACTGCTCAAAACATCTAAACCTGGTAAGCATGTTACTCCTTTAGAATTTCGAGCTTATCCACCAGAGCCTGAGTTATGTGTACTCAAATACTTGTGCCATTATCTAAATGCCACTGCACCCATACGAAATGGTGCAGGACAACTCCTATTGAGCTATCAAAAACATTATCATTTGGTCACTTCAGCGAACATTTCCCGATGGTCAGAATACGTGTTAAAGGATGCAGGTATAAATACTGAGGTTTACAGTGCACACAGTACTAGAACTACATCAACTTCTCCGGCAAACGCATTGAATATTACTATGGATAATATTTTGAATGCAGCTACATGGCGTAATGAACAAACTTTTCAAACATTTTATAATAAACCAATTGAGGCAAAGAACTTTGGCAATGATCTACTTTCTGCCATTTGTGATTCATGAAATGTGAAATTTCAATTATATTATTTTGTTATTAGTTATTGCTCATGTCCATATTGCTTTAAAATCTCACATGACTTCCTAGTGACGTAGAACAGTGACGAAATAGAATTAGAAAATCAAACGAGAAATTAATTAAATGAGTTACTGTTCAGGAACTAGAAAGTCACCCATCCAACTATTAACTTACTTCCTTTCAAATGATGTTAAATAATACTTGTCTCCCAATATGTATGTGGACGTTCGCAAATTTTTTAAAAACTGATCTTGATATCGCGAGCTCTATCTTACATAACTTCCTAGTTCCTGAACAGTAACTCATAGAATTTCAATCAAACTTCGACATCAGCTAAGTCTCGTTTAATTTTCTAATTTAGTTTCATTTCATTGATTGTGTTACACAAGAAAATATTCCGAGAGCATAGTTCTATGATTACATAGAGTCTTGCCGCCGCTGTCGATTAAATAATGTTATGAGTTATCTGCACTACGTGTAAAAAATTCACTTCTGATTCAAAATCCTCAACAACTAAGCAAGAATTGGAAAGGTTTGACGAGAATATAGTTCTTACAAGCAGTAACTGACTGTATTTTTATGGTTGAGCACTCAAACGTCGCTTTTATTGTTACCGTGCTTCATTTTAAACAAAGAAATAAAATCAGATGCAACTAATTAAAATCTTTGTCGCGTTTTCTATGTAAACAAGAAAGATCATATTATAAAATTGGAGATGTCTGTGTTTGATGCTAATGGATTCGCTTTATCTGTGGCATTCTTTGCTTGTCTTGCAAGTACTAACGTCGTGGAAGACTTTGTGTTCATCTATTTAAAGCAACTAGGCTATGATGCATTTCACATTGGTTTGGTTCCCATGCTTGGTTTAATGGCACAGTTGATTGGCGTTTCCATATGTAGTTATTTATCAGACAGATATCGTTTGCGAAAGTGTATGTTATTTATGGCTGTTCTTCTTTTGATACCAACCATATTATTACATTTAATTCCGCAAATGACAAGATTACAATGCGATACAAATGCAAGCAAAAATACAAGTCTCAATGTTCAAAATAAAATGCTGAATTATCTTGAATATCAGCAGCCATCGACGCAAGGAAGAGTGATGATTGAAAACAATTCATTGGCTTTGCAAATTGCTAACAGGACCTCATTTGAAAACATAAGCGTCAATTTAAAGAATTACACCTTCTATGGAAAAGAAGTGCATGTTACAGTTGACAATTTTAAGAATTTGCGTTCAAAGAAGATCGTCTCATTGTGGCAAGAGAACAATGAAACTCATAAGAAAATGGAAATTAGTCATAAGGGTATTCTGTTCATGCTTTTTCTCGTCGGAATCTTTCAGTTTTTAAAAAGACTAGTTGTTGTAAAACTTACTGTGGCAGCAATTGATCATTTAATGGAACAAAAATCTAAATTTGCATTTTATGAAGGATGTGGTTCTTTTGGCTCTGGAATAGCTGTTTTTTCCGTTGCATATCTTGCCGGTCATTTTAAGCACTCGGTTTGTGGAGAACAAAAGCCAAGTTATTATTTTGCATTTATAGTTCCAGCTGGTTTGCAGTGCTTAGCTGTATTGGCAGTACCATGGCTGAAAATTAATTACCAGGAAAAGATCAAAAGCATTAGTTATAAGGAAGCAATAAAACCATTATTAGATCATAAATGCATTTTGCTCTTGACAATGTCTTTGCACGTGGGGGCTGCCACCAACTTTCTATTTCGCTGGACATATTGGTTCATGGAAAAACGTGGAGGAAACACAACAGCAATGGGTGTCGAAGGATTGATAAGACGACCTATAATCGGAACTTTATGGTACATAGTCGCTGGTTATATTCTTGACGCAGTCGGAGAATACGTTTCCGTGTTAATTGCTCTTATGCTTTTGACAATTGGATTTGCATTCCTTGCACTTATTGAGAACCCCTGGCTCGTAATTCTCGCTGATAGTTTTCAGTATGCTGCTTTTGCAATTTTCCTATCAGCTCTTGTGGTGAATTTTTCAAACGTCGGACCAGAAGAACTTTCCACATTCTATCAAGGTCAGAATATACCATTAAGCCTAGTTTAACAAAACAGGAAAGATTGGTTGCGCTTAAAATTTCTTAATTAGGCATGTCTAATAAAAATTTGTCAAAGTTATTTTCCACATGGCTGTCAAGAGAACATGTTGGACGTAAAGCAAATTTCTCTTGAGCCTTTTGTAAATGATTTTCTATAGGTTTTTGCAACTGCAGGGGCGTACGTTAAACCATGAAGTAATGTACACATTTCAAAAATTCTAGTGAAAAAAATTTTTAATGCCTCTTAGAAATCAAAATAAATTTTTTTTAGAAAGTTAGGTTTCATCAGCTGTTATGTTTTAGTCGCCGCAACATTTATTCAATTAAGTTCACGCAAAATAGTTTGACGCGCGATCATCACCATTGATGCGTATAACAAAACATCTATATATTTCTCTATATTAATCTGTATATTGCCACATGTAAAATTGCATTTCCGTGAATTTCCTTGTGCTGTTTGACGACTATTATAATACACAAATGTAACCACACACAGTTCTCCAGTTGCCCCAGGGTTGAAACTAAAATGTCAAGGGGGGGGGTGATGAATTTTCATATATTCAGCTTCGCCCAGCAGATTGTTTTTAGTCTTTAAAATTATTGTCGCCAACAAACGAAAGCCACTTAGAAGTGGCGACTAATTATAGTGCAGCCAAAAGCAGCATGGTACGCGCCTGGATGTCATTAAAATCTGTTGCAGTATAAGTAATAGAGTGATTATATTGGTTTAACAACCTACAATTTTGTCGTATTATCTATTCATCCAACTATTAAAATGGAATCTAATTGGTCATTTCACAGTTAATAATAAATAGAGTTAACCTTAATTGGTCAAATTTTATTCATATTCATTTTGGCGTCATTAGTGTATAAAGATGAACTTATTAGTAAGTATTCCAGTGTAAAGAAGTGTTTTGCTTTCGAATGTTGATCATCAGTTTCACATTTTTTAAAGAATTATGAGATAAAGCAGGCCTCCCTAGTCTACTGGCAACTCAACTTTATAATCTTCTTTAATGCTGTTCTTTGTACAAACTAAATTAAAATAACTTTTTCTCAATGCACGGGGAGTTTATCTAACTTAACTTTAGTTTATTTTATCTTTAAATAAATTAACGCCATGATTTGGGGCAAGTATAGCCTGAGGTAGGCTTTTCGAGTAAAGAATCAAGTTCATCGTCAGGAATTTGAGAAGCAGGGGCGAAACCTGCACTTTTTGATAGGAAGGGGGGGTGGTGGTGTAGCTAGAGGTCACGCTGCATTTATCAAACTAACGTTATTTTAAACACTAAAATTTTAATATTTGTTTCTAATGTTAAAAGATATTAGCGAAAACAAAATCAAATTCTAAGCTTCATTTGCTTTTGGAAATATCTTATATTACTTACACTATATATTACTTTTCTGCCCGAGATCTGCCCCAATCATTGCCTAAAAGCACAAGGAACGTCATTCACCTGTTTTTGGTCGTGGTCTAGTCAGGCTAGCACGACCAACTTGTATATATTCCTAAGCGCTGATTGGCTAGAAAAGCTCGTATCCTGTTAAAATGGATACAGTCAGCCTTAGTTTTGAGGTGCTCTGATTTGGTGAGAATGACCAAAACATAAATTACTATTAATATATAAGGCTGCATTGCGTCGCGGCCATGCTAAGTTGCCGAATATTTACCTTTGGTCATGCCCAAGTTTATTAGCAGGAGTATTTCAAATACTGTCGAAGCATTCGTTGTTTCAATCTTTTAATGGATTTATTTTTGTGTGTGAACATAGAAATCAATCAAATAGAGTCAAACGTCGCGCTAAACTCATAAACTCACACATATCGTTTCTTAGCTTTGACGAAGGATCGTTCGTTCATGCAATGCTATATTTTGTTCAGTGGGTAATCTAGCCATTTGATTGGTAGATATCATTATGCCTAACATCGATGAATTTTGCCTAAATTGATATCATCTGAAAGCTTTAATATTGGGCGAGATTTATAAATTGTGTTTGGTCACGAGACTATATATTTTGCCTAACTTGAGCCAAATGAGTCAATCACGGCAGTTGCTAAGCATTGTCTATTTTTAGGCACCTTACGCATTATAAGCAAGATTAAACCGTATATACTTTTTAAAATTTTCACACGACTACTCCTGTGTTCGCAAGACGCGCTTTAGTGTGCATAAATGGCTTATTATAACAGCTGCTGTGTATTATTTAAGCCACCTCACTGTTTTAGCTGAATTATAGTGAAGTAATAAGTACGTAGCAAAATCACGCTCTTGACGACCAGAACACGTTAAAGAGAACAAAAAGTAGGGTCACTCCATTGAATTTTTTCGTGCCACGTATATCTTATAATGCATGTGATTACCCTATTGGCAGCCAGTAAATTGCATTGAATGACTGGTGATATGGCAAACGGCAGCCAGTTGCACAACAAAGTGGCCCTACTGTGTATTCCTGTACTGTGACCTGGACAAGGCTCTTGAAGTAAATATGTGTAATGTTTTTACTATAATTCATTTGTGTTATGCAGTTATAAATATTAGATTATACATTGTTCATATAATTGGTTAAACAATTGCAGGCTAGGTCATAATTTTGATATATGATGACATAGATAAATATGCTCAAGTCATAAGGTTGCCGTTTTACATTAAGCAATAAGCAGTCTGTAATATAGAATTACTTGGTTTTTAATAACTATCAAAACTTCACTTGACTGGCTAACAGGCTTAAGCACTTTTCATATTTCAGTATATAATTTAGGCAAGCATACTTTAGTTTTAATGTTTAATATTCACTTAACTAACACTGGCGGTGATTTTGCTTGCTGAATTCTCTTGTTTTTATTTTCTCCATATGTTTAATTTATGTCCTAGCAAACTCTGCATCTTCGACTTTTTTGAGGAAAGTCGTAATAATCCAACTCCTATTAACCTATACTTAGATCTAAATTTTGTATTTAACATATAAAGGGCAGAAGTTGATTATGTAGATGTTTTTGAATAATTAAGTATGATTGTAATTGTATTAAGTTTAGCCACAATGGGATGTATATGCATAAATGGCTTTGCTATTCACCATTAAAGGAATAATGCAGGCTTTCTCTTTTGTGCTCTGTACAAATAAATGATAAGTTTTTGGGTTAAGCTGTTAGAGCGAAAATAATAACTGTTTAAACCTCTCCAATGCAATATGCTCCAGTAATCAAATTGTTGGCTCAAGGTATCGGAAGTGAAGTGGGGTTTTGTTATATTTATTCAGAATTTAATCATTTACTTATCAATAACTATTTAGCATTTAACTTATATGATGACCATCAGTGGTGGATCCAAGGTACCTCAAAATAAATTATAGCTCCTCAATTTTAAATTCAATTACATTAAAACAAACTGTTGATTTTTAATTTCTGAAAATTATAATTGCGCCAATGAATTTGCTTCTAAGGTGTTGAGAAATGTAAAAATACGCCAAAATAAGCTGCAGTATCTTAGTTGAGGTACTCTAAATCCACCACTGGATGACCTTGCTTGCTAGTTAACTGATGTGAAAAGTAGGGTAGAGAAATACACCCATCTTATACTGATTTACTAATAAAATGTGTACATTTCAATTTAACTTAAGCTATTTACCAACCTTAAGCTGACAACTTAAGCTGTCATTTAGAAAAGAGAAGAACATCTTAAAAAAATTATAAGTATGAACGCCAATGAAAATAAATTTTGAGAATTTAGTATAATGCATTAAATATTTCTACCATAAACCGAAATCAAAAATCACACATAGCTCTATATAGTACTCGATTTTAATCAAAAGTACATGAACTATCACTAAATGTTGGATATTTGGAGTGCAAAGATTGTGTTTTGTGGTAATGTGTTATAATTTTATGGAATGGTGTGAGAAGTCACATATAAATCCTACAAAAAACTTTTCTTTTTTGAAAAGTATTCATGTTATTCGCTATCCATAGCGGCTTACTGCTTAATTTGTTTGTAAAAGTAAATGGGTGTGTTGGATATCAGATTTGCTCAAGTGTGTACCATTAATTTCAGTATGTTGTCATCGTTTTCATTGATAAAAGCTAACAACTAAAGTGCGTATTGATAAGCCAAACAAGTCAGCAAGACTGTGTAGACTTACATACTTAAATTGCCTGACTTCATCAATTTTAATTAACATATGACGTGCGTCGCATGTATGACGTCATATGTCTTAATTGCGTATCTTTCAATCTGGATCTAAGGCAGTTTTTAACAATCTTAAGCTTCCTGAAACACCTTTCATTATTTGCCACAAACATTAGGGTGTTTAGCAATGGCTAAGATGCCTTGCACAACGTTGGAAAGACTTTTTTGTGTTTGAAAGCAAATAAAGCAACGTCTTGAACGGATTTGGATTCTGATTTAAGTTGTTCATGATGATGCACTATTATTAAAAATTCCCAACTCAGATAGGAATATTCCAGCATCAACATCATTTACTGCTGGTGGAAAAAGAGTGCACATTTTATTCACTGTTTCAGCCTTTGGTCTTTTTAGCGGCAGTTGTAAGCTCTCTCTAAGAGGTTTTATCTGGTCGACGCAAAACTTTAATATTATCACAATACTCGATAATAAGAGAGTCTAGACAGGGGCAGATCAGTCATAAAAATACATAGACTCCAGTACCAAGTACATTTTCGTTCGGTGGAAATCTTTAAATGATATTACTGTAATTATTTCGGAATATTCGCCAATTCGTTTGGATAGCTTTCACGATCGATGATGATCAGTGTATTCCTCCATTACGTCTATTCCTACTTTGTTTCAAATACAACCCCTGCATGCCTCTATCTCCGAGTCTAAACCGTTCTTGTCATTTCAAATTTGTCTAAGGTTTTTTGCTGTAGCATCAATAAGGTTAAGTGCATCTACTATATTTAGCTCCATCGCTTGCAGCTGTTTAGTTAGGATTTTAGTTTTTGTCATTTTGATTTGCATGACCATAAGCGCAAAAAGAAAGTTAAAACAAAGACATTTCTCTCTTATTTTCCACCGCGTTTAGCCTTTACTTTTGATTCTACGTCTCGGGCAATAATAACTTTCACAATAGCATGTGGTATTACCTTATAACTTATCCAGACAGCAGCAATGGACTCGGAATTGTAAACCCCTTTCTTAAAGTTTAAATTGCTTTCAACATCTTTGCAACTTTGTTCCATGACTTAATTTCATTTTGTGCTTTGGCTAGAAAACACATATACGTTTTCTAGAGCGTCGTACATTAATGTATTTACTAAGATATGCTTGCAACAATGTTTGAAATGCAAGCATATCTACATTGATTTCATTTTCTATTAAAGATTTTATAACATCTTTAGCCGTTCCAGCGCCAGTTTTATCAAGGTTCTCTTTCATTTCAACCATTCTTTTGATGGGATACCCATCTGGTTGGCATACCTTACAGTAACGATAAGCTTGTCTACTTAATTCGATGTGTCAAATGTAGGGTCTGCAGACACAGAAAATATACTGCCTGACTTAATTTCAGAACGAATTTCATATAAAAACATAGTATGGTGTTTCCTCATATGATATAAAAACTTCAATCATTTCACTTTCAACTTTAATAAAGAAAACAAAAGAGTGATACTGCTGGCTGAATAGAATTGCCAGGGAAAGCTGTTAATTAAAACTGAAAAAGTGTTTAGTTTTTTAATTTGCCCTGCAAACTCAATCATTACTCTGAAGCGTTAACATTTTTTGGGGGGTGGGGAAATAATCACCCCCCATTCCCCTCCTTAAAATTTGCCATTGCTGAGGAGAAAACGTGACATGGTTGCTATGTTTTTGGGCATTCGCTATATATTAATTAGATAATGAGTACAGTATAGACAATCAATTTAATGCGTACAATACTAGAATAATTTTACCGAAGAACAAACAATTTGTGTTTAGCTATATGTTTTGCGTTTGGCAGAATTGCATATGAAAATAACGCTTGATTGTAGGTATCTAATATAAAAAATTTTCTGTTAATCCCCCAACGTTTCAAACACCCAAAAAGAGCAATAATAAAATTTATCAGAAACAATACGATGTATGAAACCTGTCTTGCACACCGAAAATTCCAAAGTCGTAAAAATGAACGTTCTTTTCTGCTTAAGATAATTCATTTTTGTCTATGCACATAAACTCATACAAAAAATGTTTCTTTTCTTAGGAGTGGCAAGTCTTACTTTTAATGGCGTTGGTAAAGATATCGGTTCATTGATGACTGGCTATTTTTTAAACGAATATGGCATCAAGAAAACTTTGTTCGGGATATCTGTTATCTCTCTTATATTCTTTACTGTTTTTGCAATTTACGCTTCAACAAGTGCTTATGACTACAAACGTTTAAAAACACAGGAGGGAGTAGATAGCGACGATGAGACAGGGAAGCCTGATTGAAACTATGGTTACTGTTGTAATGAAACACAATTTTGTTGATATGAAAACAACATATATGCCATTTTTTTTTTCTTTATTCCTCTTGTAATTCAAAAGACGAGAAAATTGATTCAACTATTTACTTGGTTTAGTCATACGGAGATCTTAGCTTTTTGTCTGTTAGAGGTTTTTGGCATTGTTTATAACTTTTGACACATCAAAACGTAGTTGTTAATAACGAACTTGATCTTAAGAAGAGAAAAGCACGTTGTCAGGCATTGATCTTTGATTTTAGCTATAAAATTTTTCATCGAAAGTTTGTCTGAAGGATGCATTTGTACTGTTTTCTTTTATAATAAAATATGTGCATTAATAACTGCGTTAAGTGGGCGAGGAGTTGTAGTTGGTTTAACAAATAATCAAACCACCTTTTTATCATTGAATTCATCGAACAACTGACAACTGACTGATATACTTTGATGTACATAGACTAGTACTTCTCCGATTAGGGTGTGTCTGCATATCCTTGCTAAATAGTTGGTATTCATTAATATTGCTGCATCCGTCATATTTGGGAAATTCTGAAACAAATACAACATCATGCAGAGCCAGTTTTTATGACAACTCCATTTAGTTTATCAATTTTATTAGTTACATGGTAACTAGTTTAAATTTCCATACAGTTCAATATAACATATCTATTTCACGTTTTAGTATTATGAGACTTTCTCAATCGTTTATACTTTCTATCGTCACATCGTTGTGCAAATCTTACCTTTATTTCATGTACTAATTTGAAATTTTTAGCCTTACACACAGTGCTTAGAAGGCTGGAGAAAAAGAAGTTGATCGAACAACGAAATAAACAAAAAAGTTAATCAAAATGTAAGCTAAAGAATTATTTCTGAAATAATTTAATTAATAATTTATAAAAAATAATTTATCTCCGCTTCTACCGTCCGTGTTCGCGAGCTCTTCTGCTATCTTAGCCCTTTCAAAACTGTCATTTTCTTCGTTTTAAAAGTGTCATTGTAAAACTGAGATTTTACTTACAGCTCATTCTTGTGCATTTTAGTAATAAACTAGACAAATTCTTCAAAACCTCATTAGGTGAAGTTATTAACGAAACAAACCTTCAAAAATAGAAATAGAACATAAAGTCTTAATTCTATTTCGTCGCTGTTCTACGTTTCTAGGAAGTCATGTGAGATAGAGCACGCGATATCAAAATCAATTCGAGCGTAGATTTTACTGTGATCAGAGATGAAGCAGCACTCCTGGGTTTTGCTGAACGCGATGAACAATATGACATGATGGAAGAAAGCGAATAAGTGCAAGTCACATCAAAGAATTTGAATGTGGCAACAGCCCTTTGTAGGATGAGTGAAGCAATGACTGCAATGAGTGAATCACTCAGGTTAATGCCGCAAACGTCAGCATCCTCTACATTAGAACCTACTGGTAAGAGGAAAGCAAGTACTATAATCCCTGAATCAGGGCATGACGCAGATTGTGAAGTCTTGTTAGCACAAAACAAAGAACCTTCGACCAAGCGCAATTCTGAAGCAGAAGAACTAGCAGTGTACCGGTTGCTGGAAGAGATTTTGAAGACTCTAGACGCAACTGAGAAAACTTCACCAATCTTCAACGAGAAGCTCGCCTCAATTATCAACCAGCGTTAGCTAAATAAGCTGAACGACGAGCAATTGAAGGAAAAACAGGCTAAAGAACTGTGATCGCCTTATTGTACCTAAGGTAAACCCAGAAATTTTGGGAAAATTAGACCGCACAGCTAGAGGGCGTGATTTACAATTGAGTGCCATTTAATCGGCCCTGACGAATGTTGGTCATATAGCAGCACAAATCATCAATGGTCTGTTGGTTGCCCGCAATAACAGCAGCAAACTGAATAGTGATAATCTTGTTCGTATGAGCGCTGATATCATAGCGGCCTAGCCATCTGCTTACGAAAATTTACAAAACTCCTCAAACCTTTTTTTTCAAATTTACGTCAAAAAGAACATATTTTAGTTAATTGATGATACTTGGCTGACATTCAACCCATATGCTTCATGTGTTCGGAATATTTGAGATACCATCTGCTTATTTAGTGAAGTGGGGTTTTACGTACATCCGGATAAGTCAGTTTTTGTTATCTCACAAGTAATTACTTTTTTGGGTATCCGACTCAACTCAGTTCTTCTGCGAATATCTGTGACGACAGAGCGAGCTGAGAAGATAAAACGCAGGTGTCATGAGTTGCTACAAGCCTCTCACCCAAAAATAAGTGATGTTTCTCGCGTTTTTAGGCACTCGAACTTCAAGTCGGCCGGGCGTAATGTACGGTCAGTTGCATTATCGCTGGCTGGAAATGAAGAAAAGCGATGCCCTTAAGTTAAACCGGGGTAATTTTGACAAGACAATGACCTGTCTTCGGAGGCCATACATGATTTACGATGGTGGCAGTCATCAATATGCACGACTTACAGGCAAGTTTTCCACAATGAACCTAGCATATGCCTAAAAACAGAGGCGTCGTCGACAGGGTGGGGCTGTTCCCTTAATGGTGTATGTGCTGGGGGTAGCTGGATGCCCTTCGAGGCTTCAAATCATTTAAATTATTTGCAAATTCTTGCGCTATTGTTAGCCCTTGAGTCGTTTTCTTCTGAACTTAAAGGTCAGTATGATAAGGTATTGATTGATAACACTACCGCTGTAGCTTACATTAATCAAATGGGCACATGCCACTCAAAGTCTATTTACAAGTTGACATGCAATGTCTGGACCTGCTGCATTTCGTATGATATTTGGTTGACAGCAGCGCACATTCCAGGATTACAAAATGTCACTGCGGATCGAGAATCTCGAATATCACGCAGAGAAACAGAATGGCAGTTAAAAAAGACTCTGTTTACGTGTGCCATTTAAAAACTAGACGTAACTCCAAACGTTGATTTGTTTGCGTCAATGTTGAATAATTAAGTGATACCCTATGTTTTATACCAACCAGACCCGTGTGCAATATCTGTCAACGCCTTTGCGATATCGTGGGTCAATTATACATTTTGTGCGTTCTCGCCTTTAAGCTTAATTTCGCAGGTTTTCAAAAAATAGTACAAGATAAAAGCACAGGACTATTCTTTGTCCCTAACTGGCCAAAACAAAGTTGGAGGCCAGCTTTAATGCAAATGCTAATAGCACATCCTTTTGTTTTACCTAGAGGAAGAAGGACCTTAACTCTTCCAGCGCAACTGGATCAAATCCACCTCTCCATACAAAACTGGAGATATTACTTTGCCATTTATTTGCCAGGAACTCCTCTCTGATAGAGGCATTTCACCAGAGGCTTCTCAAATCATCCAGCAGTCTTGGCGGACGGTACCAAGAAGCTATATTTTACATACCTTAACCGTTGGCGACAATATTGCAACGCAAACAATATCGATCCTGTCACGTCCTCTGTAGAAAGGGGATTAATTTTCTTACAAAGTTATACTAGGAAGATTTATCCTACAGCAGTATTAATACTGCAAGGAGCGCCTAATCTACTATCCTAATGCTTCCAAGTGGCATCTCGTTTGGTACATATCTACTCGTCGCTAGGTTTGTTAAAGGTGTATTTGTTGCAAGACCAGCTCTTTCTAGATATGCCATGGTCTTGGACGTTTCAGTGGTATTCAGACATCTTCGAAATCTCCACGCTTCGAAAGATCTCAGTTTGAAATCATTAATACGAAAAACAGTAATACTTTTAGCTTTATTATCTGGTCAGCGATACCAAACACTTCATGCATTGGATATTTCTCATATGGAGAAGAAAGAAGATCGAATAGTTTTTTTTGTGCACCAACTGCTCAAAACATCTAAACCTGGTAAGCATGCTGCTCCTTTAGAATTTCGGGCTTATCCGCCAGAGCATGGGTTATGTGTACTTAATTACTTGTACCGTTATCTAAATGCCACTGCACCCATACAAAATGGTGCAAGACAACTCCTATTGAGCTATCAAAAACCTTATCATTTGGTCACTTCAGCGACCATTTCCCGATGGTTAAAATACGTGTTAAAGGATGCTGGTATAAATACTGAGGTTTACATTGCACACAGTACTAGAACTGTATCAACTACTACGGCAAACGCATTAAATATTACTATGGACATTATTATGAATGCAGCTACATGGCGTAATGAACAAACTTTTCAAACATTTTATAATAAACCAATCGAGAGGAAGAACTTTGGCAATGATCTACTTTCTGCCATTTCTGAAAAATGAATTGTGACATTTCAATTATATTATTTTGTTATTAGTTATTGCTCATATCCATATTGCTTTAAAATCTCACATGACTTCCTAGTGACGTAGAACAGTGACAAAAAAGAATTAGAAAAATTTACGAGAAATTAATTAAATGAGTTACTGTTCAGGAACTAGGAAGTCACCCATCCAACTGTTAACTTACTTCTTTTTAAATGATGTTAAATACTGCTTGCCTCACAATATGTATGTGGACGTTCGCAAATTTTAAAAAAACTGATCTTGATATCGCGCGCTCTATCTCACATAACATCCTAGTTCCTGAATAGTAACTCATGGAATTTCAATCAAACTTCGACATCAGGTAAGTCTCGTTTAATTTTCGCTTTATCTGTGGCATTCTTTGCTTGCCATGCAAATACTAACGTTGTGGAAGATTTTATGTTCATCTATTTAAAGCAACTAACCATAACGCATTTCACATTGGTTTGGTTCCCATGCTTGGTTTAATGGCACAGTTGATTGGCGTTTCCATATGTAGTTATTTATCAGACAGATATCGTTTGCAAAAGTGTATGTTTTTTTATGGCTGTTCTTTTCTTGATACCAACCATATTGCTACATTTAATTCCGCAAATGACAAGATTACCATGCGATACAAATGCAAGCAAAAATACAAGTCTCAACATTCAAAATAAAATGCTGAATTATCTTGAATATCAGCAGCCATCGACGCAAGGAAGAGTGATGATTGAAAACAATTCATTGGCTTTGCAAATTACTAATAGGACCTCACTTAAAAACATAAGCATCAATTTAAAGAATTACACCTCCTATGGGAAAAAAGTCTATGTTACAGCATGCCATTATAATAATTCGCGTTCAAAGAAGAACGTCTTATTGTGGCAATAGAACAATGAAACTCATAAGAAAATACGGATGCCTTTTTTAACTATTGACGTACGAGGTATTTTTTGGCCACATATGAATGCAAATGTGCGCGTCGTAATTGTCGTTTAATGATTTGCTCCTTCAAAGTTTATAGTATGCACGAAACAAAATATATCATATTTTATTTCAACGGATCACGAGAAAAATGTTAGCTCATTTATTTTCGTTGTAATGATTGTGAAATGGCAAAAATGCAAATAAATAAAACACTTAACTGCGTAAAAGCACTATTGATAAAGCGCTAAATGTGCTAAAATGCGCTAAACACTTAAATTACAATTATGTATTTAATATTTCTCTTCTTTTCCTCTTTTTATGTGTTTCCTATTAGCTATGTGAGTTCAAAATTTGATCGACTAATACAACTTTCACCTCAATAATAAATTTTATACCCATATGTAGTACATTTTGCTATTGGATTGTCCCCTCTAGGTATGCAACAACTGGTGTTGTTTATACAAGAATGATAAATGCGTGTACACATGTAAAAATAAGGCAATAAAACCAAATGAATTAACACATTTTGTGTTCTTTAATGCTAAAGGCGTAACAGCTTTACAGAAATTATAGAGTAATGAAACTTTACTACCTGTATTTCATTCATATTATGAAATGAATTAAGAAGCAAAAAAGTGTAGAAAAACTTGGAAAATTTAAAACATTTCCCTGATTTACTAAGGGAGAAAATAAAGCGAATGGCAATTGTCCATTCTGCACTTTATTAGGTAAATGAGCTCAAAACATTTTTTAGCAAAAACTGAAATTAAGAAGAAATATACAGGACTGAAGTTTTCATCACTGAATCTTTAAAGCTTCAATATGGCATCAAGACACACAAAAACCTTGCCATCTTTATTTGGTCCTTGACCTTTACTTTCAAAGCAATCAAGGGATCGTTACTAAATTCATTACCTCCATCCATAGAATTGGTCGCTCTAACAACTGCTGGACAGGGAACTCTGTAATTCTGGTTTTTAAATTGTAATTTATCTCGTAGTTTGTTAGTTTGAGAGCCACAAGTTTTTCACACTTGTTGCCTCACGTGTTACTCTCTTCTAATAAAGTTTCATCATCATCATCATGATCGTCTGTAAATACTTTACCTTTGTGTGTAATGAGCCTTATCATTATGCAGTTAGGCTCTGTCTAATCAATAGCATCTTACATTTGCCTTCATATAGTGATCTATGAAATAGTGTTGATTGTGGCAATTCAGCATATTCCAGAAACATTTTGCTATCCGATTATATCTTCATGTTGTCAGCAAATTGATCGGAACAAACTCTTCATGTGTTTACTTCATGGGTTCTCTTTGGGGGTCATCATTTCTTTATAGTATCTGCCTACTAAGTAAAAAAGCAGAATCTTTTTACGCGTCAAAGAAACTATTTTGCAAAGAAATTTACAGTTTCACGCATTAATAAGTTAAGTGGAAAAGTATGTTGATATTTAGTAACAAAAACAGGAAATATCGAATGTTGACAGTGTAAGGGAGTGGCACGAGGAAGATTGTTGTCGTTGTCGCTTTGTCAAAATTTTATTTTAGTTTTAAACAACAGAACAAGCTTTTTATATGTGAAAAACACCAACGTTTAAGAAGCAGCTACAGCTCTGTTTGTCAATAATGATATCAACGAATCTGTAATACTGATTTTGCGAGAATACTCTTTAGATTGAAATATCTTCACTATTTTAAATTTTATGTACGATATGTTTGTACTATTTTGATGTTTGTTTACGTTTCACTTTGCGTACAAAATACACGAAAGTTTTTCAAGTCATATTTTCCTTTTAAATGTACATCTGTGCTCAAAAAAGGTTCTAACTTAAAGCCTGGATGCTCGAAAATGGTACTGTCAATTAATTTCTTACAGAATGAAGAAATATGCCAACTACGCATTTTTTACAAAACATCGTACTCAGATTGATGACGGCCACATGTTGTTGTTCATTGAGTTCTATAATAACTGGAGCGGCTAAGTGGTCTGGGACCTGACGCCAAAAAAATGGCGGCCAATGGACCTATTTCCGCTGAAATGATCGCTTTGCAGAAAAATTTTATTCTCGACATCCCCCCTAATGTCTATAGCTAATTATACAGACTTTTTTCAAAGGCAAGCACGATATCTGTTTTTGCAATTTCTTTTAAAATGCCAACACTTCAATCATTCAACTGTTGTATATCATAATGTGAGATACAACACGCTTTCACAGGCAAGATATTTGTTCTGCTTGCTCATCAAAAATTAAAAAGCAATTGAACTTGAAGTCTGAGCGATAAAATCCTACTGACGTTTTCCTGTTTTCGTTTTTAAATATCAACATACTTTTCCACTTAGTTGTTAATGTGTGAAGCCGTAAGTATGTTTGACGCGAAAAAAATTCTGCTCTTTTTACTCAGTAGGCAGATACTATGAAGAAACGATCAGCCCAAAGATAACCCATGAAGTAGAGCATAGTTTGTTCTGATCAATTTGCTGAAAACATGAACAGACAATCGGATAGCAAAATGTTAGTGGAATATGCTGCTGTACCAGTACCAACACTATTTCACAGATTTGAATTTTTCTTTTATTGTGATTGGTTTGACCGATTTCGACTGATAGCCAACTGAACTAACATAGTCAAGCTCACTGTCTGAGTTGAAAGTTTGATCGTTTCATAGTAATTTTCTAAAGCGTGATAGAAACTAAACTACAATCAGATGGAATTTATGAAAATCTTTTACAAAGTCATATATTGACATGAATGCTGCTGTTGAAACTGTGAATTTTTTCAAGAGGGTGAAAAATTTATGGATAAATTGTAAATGCTTGGCAGAGACGATCTCGCGAACGACATTTCAGTCATTGATTTTAAAAGAAAACCAACATTGTTTTGAGTTTTATCAGCAGAAATTTACATCCAAAATCGTAAGTAAAGGACAAGTGAAGTGTATGCATGAATGTAATATATCAAAGTCAATTTATGCGAGTGTGTGATGCGATTTATATCAATATGGCGTATGGTAAGCAGATTGATGCTTCTGAAATTGTTGTTGCCGACGGACTTTTAGCTATGATTTCTTTAGTGCTTGGGGAATCGTAGCCGTTGTATGGCAGCGAAATCCGACATTCCTGCAAATATATTTCAATGGACAAAAATCTGTAGCCATAAGGCGCCATACTATTATTTACTTTGTCATAAACAAATGTTTGGGGCTTTTCAGTTTATGATCATTGATCATTCAATCATTGGACAGTTATACTACACATTGTTTAAGATTTGAGAAAACTAACATTGATTACATGAGAAGCTGTTTACTATAACCTGTGATTTTGAGTCTTTTCTGATCCATGAAGCTTTTTATTTTGACAATTTGACTGGAATGGTATTAAACCTGAGTATTTCACATACATGAAATGTTGTCCCATGTCATATATTGTCCTCTTTTCTAGCTGAACACCTCATGTAGAGATATAAAGGTGTGTTAATCTAAGGCTCATACCAGATTGTTTGCCATAAATTCCAAAGGGCTATTGATGTATGAAAAGCATTTTCTATAAAGTAAAAATGTCTTCCTATGTATGCAGATAAACCTTGAAATTTGGCAAAAAAGCAAAGTATTTTTCATGATCACTAGGTAATTTTTCTGATGATCATTATAATTTCTAAAATAAATTATTTCAGATTTACATTTAAACGAGCTTTGATAATATGAAAAGATATTTATCATAACCAGTAAGCATGACACATGAACCAATTTTAACATTCATGTAATTATATAATTAAAGACATTTTGGTTACATTCTGTTTGTATTTGCAACTAAAATGCTACTAGTGATTGCTATATAGCACACCTTTCAGAAGATAATAGTCTAGTGCAATGCCTAATAAACATTTATGGCATTAAGCTGTCCTTAACTGCAAATTTTCACTCTGATCATTTTTGCTTAATCTTTGGCAGAAAAAAATTTTGAGTTTTTTCTCAAAAGGTGAATTTCCTGTCGCTGATGTGGAGATGGGTAAAGGGTTACAATAAACTTGGATGGCTTGAAGTCTGAGCTTTTCTATTTCTATGAACTGTCACTTGTAGTACCAAATTTCTAACTTAACTCATTACATAGAGGTTTGAATGGGGGTCTCTAGGGGGGTCTATGCTCTATGCCTGACAGCTTGGTAAAATTTTAAAGACGTTCCTAGACATGCTAATGAGCCATATATTTGGCATGATAATGAGCCTAAATATTTGGAAAAGCACTCAAGTATTGTTCACTTCATTTTTTTTTTAAAAAGCGCAAGCAAAATGTGTTATTTTTACGCAAAAGCGATGCCTGCAAAATGCATTTTGTATTGCTCTAAAACGCTGAAAATGGCATTTTTAAGGCTCTGAAATTCAAAATTTCTCAAGGGAGAATGCCACAGACCCCCCAGGTGCGGAGCGCCTCCGACGTTTTATGACTGATGTTTAAAAAATCCTAGATCCGCCCCTGAAGGGCATTACATCTGTACATAAACAAACGTTTCTGCTACCTGGCTACTATAAAATACAACGTGCGGAGAAAGAGTTCTCATTATTGCAAAAGAGGAATGAAATGCAAACTAGAATTCAAAAGCATAAATATTATTTGTTAATTCTATTTTCCATTGAAATATTTCAGATTTTTAAAATACATATATGTTATTTACAGGATGGCAGGTCAGTACGGAAAAATATTTTTACGAGGTCTCATTATTTTTTTATTTTTATTATGAAGAAATCTGCGTTGTGAAATGGCCAATGTCTAGATGCAACATGATGTTGAGACTAAAATTGGATTGTTTTCTACAAACTTCGCTTCGTCTGGATGGTAAAATTCATTCTTGCCATTATAACGTTTATTTGAACACACTTCGCTTTACCTTAGAAAAATTACATCGCTTTTAAGTCAATTTTAAAAATTTACATTTTATTTCGTAAACGAATACATTGTGAAAAAATATCACTTCTGCCCACTGGCAGATATCGTAAAAAGCTGCCCGCTCAGGCAGCCAATCAAATCGCTGGAAATCAAAAAATATCGCTTTGAACTGCAAAATAAAAAATAATTATAAATATTTTAGTAATTGTTGCAACAATTATTTATTTAAAAAAAATTTAAGTTTGCACTCTACGAAAGATGTACTGTTTCTTTTGGACTAGTAGTTATTGTTGTAGCTCTTGCTGCTGGTTTTTGTGGGATTTAAAACCAAGTTTTTATTTTGCGTTTATCATTACAGCTGGTTTCCTGTGTTTTACACTGTTTGCAATACCATGGTTGAAATTTGATTACAAGGAATATATCGGTAATGTTAACTGTAAAGATGTGATAAAGCTAATTTTGAAACCTCAAGGCATTTTATTTTTGTGCGTAGCATTGCACGTCGGTAAACCCTATAGTTTTTCAACTCGTTGGTTAATTTTACTTAGTGTACTTGGAGATTCTTGGAGCAGAGACGATTGTTAAGGTTTGAAGGATTAATAAGAAGACCGATAATTGGAACTACTTTGTGGTTGCTAGTTTTTTCATTAATGCAGGGGGAGATTACATCTTCGTCCCTGAAATAAAGTATCTTTACTTATTAGTGAAATTGAAAAAAAAACGCACGATTGCCTGTTTCTCAAAAAAATAAGTTGTTTGCAAATCCAATACAAACGCTTAAAAACCAAACAAAACGAGCTTTAATAAAATTTAATAGAAACAATGCAATATGAAAGAAGACCAACACAAAGACAACTTAGCTCAGAAAGTTGTAAAAGTAAAGCTAAAGGTTAAATAATTTTTTGGCATACTCCTAAACTATCAATAATATCATACAAAGAAATTCTTGACGCAGGAGTGATGATTTATTCTTGTAATGGCGTTAATCAGTAAGTCATAGATTCAGATTTTGTATTGTCTCAAAAGACTTTTAACGAATTTTAAAAAATTAGCTACTTTTATACCTTAATAAAAATAATGAACATATTACCAAAATTTAAGAAAAATTCTGTTATTTTATGCACTTTCCAGTTAACCTTTGATAGCAAACGTAGCTTCATAGTTTTTATTTCTCCTCATCAGTGTCTATTCCTTCTTCTGTTTCTAAACGCTTGTAGTTATAAGACCTTGATGAAGCATAAGCGGCAAACACTGCAAAGAGTATGAGAGAGATGACAGTAATCCCGCACATAGTTGCTTTGATACCATATTCATTCAAACAATATCCAATTATCACTGAACCGATTTCTTTACCAACGGTGTTGATAGTAAGAATTGCCACACCTATAAAAAACCACACTACATGATAATGAAAGCTAAAAAAAAATTTAATGAGCTAAAGATTATTTGC
The DNA here is from genome assembly GCF_021976095.1 of Xenia sp. Carnegie-2017. Lineage (NCBI taxonomy): Eukaryota > Metazoa > Cnidaria > Anthozoa > Malacalcyonacea > Xeniidae > Xenia > Xenia sp. Carnegie-2017. The sequence goes on from NW_025813486.1 coordinate 12,193,123, forward strand.
AAACAGTCTTTCTTTATAAGAGAAATGCTTTGCTGGAAAGAAATAGTAGATGGAGCTCTCATTCCAGTATTATTCATCATACTTGATGTTGCAGATTATTTAGCTAATTCAGAAGCATGGTTTTATTGGTTTTAATTAAAAAACCCTGTTTGCCGCCTGTAAATGATTTTTATAGTTTATGTTGATGATTTTTCTCGGTTTTTTTTTGGCTTCATTATATTTCTTGGTCCTCACTCTTAAACATTCAATGGAGCTTAGTTTTTTTTTCATTTTTGGCTATTCTAATTTCCTTTATACAAAATAATGGCAAAAAAGACAAACAAAGTTATAAAACAAAAAGATATCAGACACAGTATTGTTAAAAATAATCACAAAATGGAAATTGAAAAATTCAAACATAAAGTACAAGATCATAAATATGCATCAATGCGTCTTAATCATTTATCTTAAGCTTATAATAAACTTGCGTGAATGTTTTATAAACATGTGCAACTGTATAAATAATTTTATTGCATCCTATTAGCTGCTTTTAAATCATTACAAAAAACAAATGCTTATGTAAATACACATGTTCAAGATTTTTTCACTCTTGTTCCATTATCTAAACAATTCAAGGATACCTCAATTGTCGTTTGGTTTTCAGTCTTCAAAAAACTGGCATGGCGCCCAAAATTTTCATTCGGCGTTTACACTGATTAAGATAAGCATGACTTGCCAAAACATATTGTTCATTATTATACACATTTAACTTCACCGCTCAAAAATTATTTAGTGTTAATTAGCAAGTCTATTAAACGCAACTGTTCAGTTCTACAGATTTTGTTAACAGGTGTTGTCAATACAAAAAATATTTATAAATTAAACTACTTTTGTATAGGCCTGGTTGGTTGCATATCAAGTTTTCCAATGACAGAACTAAAACATCAAAGTCATACTTTAAAGAAATTTCCATGCATGATATGTAAAACTTATCAAACTTGACATAAACTGACCTTGAAAGAACAATGAGAGATTTTCTGTTGCAGCGTTTGAAAAGTGAACAACAAGTGCGGAATAAAATATGGCATACGCAGCAAAATCAAAATTATCAGCAACAATTACAAGCCATGGATTCTCTATTAATGCAAGGAACGCAAATAAAATAGCCCAAAGCGAGAGGGAAATCAATACAGAAAAATATTCTCCTACGGCATTGTAGATATAACCAGAGGCTATATACCAAAAAGTTCCAATTATTGGTCTATTTACGAGTCCTTCGACACCTATAACAGTTGTACTTCCTCCAAGTTTCTCTACGTACCAATATGTCCAACGAAATAAAAAATTGGTGGCTGTACCCACGTGTAAAGCAATGCACAATAACAGAATACTATAAGGCTCAAATAAAGACTTTATGGCTTCTTTATAATTAACGCTCTTGACTTTTTCTCCGTAATCAAATTTTAGCCACGGTACTGCAAGCAAGGCAAAGCACTGCAAACCAGCTGCAATTACAAACACAAAATAATAACTCGGTTTTTGCTCTCCACAAACTGCGTGCTTAAAATGACCAGCAACAAATGCTGACACAAAAATTATTATTCCTGAAGCAACAGTACCACATCCTTCGTAAAATGCAAACTTAGATTTTTCTTCTTTCAAATGATCCAGAGCTGCAACAGTGAGTATTAAACTGGCTATCCTTTTTAATAACTGAAAAATTCCAAACAGTAAACACACCAATAAAAAAACCATATGAGTTTGAGAACGTTTTTGTGTTGTTTTGCTCTCTTGTAACAATGTTTTTATCTCCTCGATGCTCATATTCATGTATTTGCTTGTATAATTTGGATTCTTTAAAATTTTAATGATAATTGCGGTAGGAACTATTTGCATATTTTGTGAAGAAAATGCTTTATTTTTAAGAATCTCTCGTTAACTCTTCGACAGTTTATATTTATTCGTCGTTCCATTATATAAATTAAGACTTGTTTCGTTGCTTGAAGTTTGAACACATGGTAACCTTTTTGCTTCTGGAATCAGATGCAACAATATGGTCGGTATTAATAAAAGGACTGCCATAAATAACATAAATTTTCGCAAATGAAATCTGTCAGACAAATAACTACAAACGGGGACGCCAACCAACTGTGTGACTAAACCAAACATGGGAATCAAACCAATAAAAAACGCATTATAGCCAAGTTGCTTCAAATAAACGAATAGGAAATCTTCCACGAGGTAAGTACTTGAACGGAAAACAAAAAATGCCACAGATAAAACAAATCCATTCCATGTACACCAGGACATGTTGATGCACTCTTCCCTGTATAGAGCAAATGAAGCTCATTTGCATCTAATGTGTTAAGTCTTTGTCTACTTAATTATTCAGACGCTTTTCAACAACTCATGCGAAAGTTCATTGTCTTTTTGTCAATAAAAGGAGTGACACCTATCACGTTTGACTATTCTGTCAGTGACAGCCAGTTTGTTGCTGTAGGTGCTTAGTAAGAAACTAGATGTAAGTGGATTTGGTCGTTTTAAAACCAGAAGTTAAATTATGGCAGTAAGTGCAACATTCATTAGGTGCGTTGTATGTGTAATTGTGGCAATGGATTTCTATTGAAATTGAATAGGCTTGAAAAAGAAATCAGTCTGGCACAACTAAATATATGCGTATAAATACACCCCCACTCAACATTCTAGGTAAGATTATGACTGCATTGCATCTTTTGATGATAATTGGCTGAAGTTTTTAAAAATCATCTTTACAGTTGTCGTGCTTAAATACCAAGCAGATGTTTATAACATGCAAACTGATGGTTAGTAATTCCCTGAACTTTCGTGAGACTCGATATTTAAAGACAACAGGCATAACACATGTTTCTACAACGTTGTCCTGACAGACTGGATGTCATAAGCGCCAACAAGTTTATCATTAGCGCAACACATAAGCACAATGGACGCCAGAATCGGGAGAAGTAGGGCTGAGGCCCTCCTTTTTTTCTGAACAATACTGGTTTACCTGTAAAGTCTTAAAATGTCTTAAAAATTCAGTGTTTTCTACTTGCGATCGTTCATTGTATCCGATCGTTTCTTCCCGAATTGGTCCTTCTTCGACCGATAGGGTGTATTGCCCTGATGACGGGATGAAAAAGTGCGCCATTGTCGTTTCCCTTGTTTGCAATGTTGCTGCCAAGTGGTATTAGAAGAGCTTGTTGTCGCGTTCCCAATCTTGTTGGATGTGCGAATGTGTTTAATTTGGGCTTGCAATTCCTCTCCATACAAATATTTCGTAATGGGAGCATGCGATGCGCATAAAGTACTAAATTCACGATGGAGATTTGGACGTATAGCGTCACGTCGTCGTTGAGACAATTCAAAATTACATGTCCCAGGATCGCTATGATATCAGCGTTCATACGAACAAGATTATCAATATTCAGTTAGCTGCTGTTATTGCGGGCACCAACAGATCATTGATGATTTGTGCTGCTATATGACAAACGTTCGTCAGGGCCGATTAAATGGCACTCAATTGTAAATCACGCCCTCTAGCTGTGCGGTCTAATTTTCCCCAAATTTCCGGGTTTACCTTAGGTACAATAAGGCGATCACAGTTCTCTGGGCTTACATATTTAGCCTGTTTTTCCTTCAATTGCTCGTCGTTCAGCTTATTTAGCTAACGCTGGTTGATAATTGAGGCGAGCTTCTCGTTGAAGATTGGTGAAGTTTTCTCAGTTGCGTCTAGAGTCTTCAAAATCTCTTCGAGCAACCGGTCCACTGCTAGTTCTTCTGTTTCAGAATTGCGCTTGGTAGAAGGTTCTTTGATTTGTGCTAACAGGACTTCACAATCTGCGTCATGCCCTGATTCAGGGATTATAGTACTTGCTTTCCTTTTACCAGTAGGTTCTAATGTAGAGGATGCTGACGTATGCGGCATTAACCTGAGTGATTCACTCATTACAGTATTGCTTCACTCATCCTACAAAGGGCTGTTGCCACATTCAAATTCTTTGATGTGACTTGCACTTCTTCGCTTTCTTCCATCATGTCATATTGTTCATCGCGTTCAGCAAAACCCAGGAGTGCTGCTTCATCTCTGATCACAGTAAAATCTACGCTCGAACTGATTTTGATATCGCGTGCTCTATCTCACATGACTTCCTAATGACGTAGAACAGTGACGAAATAGAATTAAGACTTTATGTTCTATTTCTATTTTTGAAGATTTGTTTCGTTAATAACTTTTCCTAATGAGGTTTCGAAGAATTTGTCTAGTTTGATACTAAAATGCACAAGAATGAGCTGTAAGTAAAATCTCAGTTTTACAATGACGCTTTTAAAACGATTAAAATGACAGTTTTAAAAGGGCTAAGATAGCAGATGAGCTCGCGGACTGATGGTAGAAGCGGTGATAAAACGCACATAAAGGGATGAAATGCAGATGAGGGAATAAAACAAGGATGAGGGGATGAAATGGAGATGAGCAATTAAAACACACATAAGGGGATGAAATATTAATGTGAGGTTAAAACGCGGATGTGAGAATAAATAACGGACGACAAAGAAAAACGCTGATAGAAGGTAAAATGGCAGATAAGGGAATTAAATACAGTGTGTCGAGTGTCTAAAGTTGGAGTGTCGAACCCAAATGACCAAAGGTGATATGACTTATAAGATGTGGAAAGGCAACCAAGACATTTGTAGCTGTGTTACTGTAAGAGGTGTGTAACTTTAACTGGTGAGAGGTGTAAGAGGTATAAGAGGTGTGAAACTGTAAGTGGTAAGAGGTGTGTAACTGTAAGAGGAACCAGATTGAAATAATTGGGAAAGAAAATTGATTGCAAAGGAAGCGAGAAACATTAAAATGCAGGGTAAACGCTGATAAGGGGATGAAACACAGATGAAGGAGTAATACGTGCGGGAGGCGATAACATGGAGATGAGGTATTAAAACACAGATGAGAGGATAAAACTTGAGTTGCAAATAAAACTTGTAAGAAGTCTCTAATGAAGAAAACTTTTTGGACTCTATTTGGCAACAATATTTTGGTAGGTTTGTATGAAAATTTCTTTTTTGTTGTTTACACACATCCAATTGGACAGGAACGTAGAGAAAATGGTAATGGGTGGTCGTAGCAACAAAGTATCTATCCTCAAGCTGTAAAAAGCTTATTGCCAAGTGAATTTTAAATCGATTACGAAAAGGTGGTGTGAATGAATATAATACGCGAAATTTTGAATGGATGATACCTTAATTCTTCAAAAAAAAGGGTAAATTATCGAACAGAACATGTATATAGCAAGATATATTTTGCTAATAAGAGAGTATTTTCGAGCTTCTAAGTTTCAAGGCATGGCGTGTTATCATTTGCATAAACATGGAAGGATAATTTCTGCTCCTTTTGCCTTAAGAACAAAGTTTCTTTAGTCAAGAATGTGATGCAAGATGATAATCTTATTGGTAATGAAAAAGACCTTGGTAGCAAGAATGGCGGAACATTTATAATTGGGGGCTATTATTGATATATGCATGTTTTACTTTATTAGTTTCTATTTAAGTCAATTGTGTTTACGGATTATTTCTTATGAATATATGAATATACCCTCCTTATCAATCGTCTGCCGCCCTTGCTGGCAATTATGGAGTCTTTAGAGAGTGAAGAAGTCAAAAGGGGTATTAGGTATTTATTTAAGGTAGTATTAATCATGCACAAAAATATTCAGTGCATAGTTGTTATCATGCTAGGAAAATAACTGATTTAGCTGCTTTGATTATAACTTAGAGGAAAAGAAAGTACCAGGAAAAATAAAAGAAGAACGCAGTTAGTTTCAAGAAAATCGATAATTTCTTATAAAATTATTTATTAAAGTATTAACCTTTTTCATATAAAAGAAATAATTTCTACAGATATTCAAATAGAAGTGTGGACTGTGGATGATCTCAAAGAGTGTCGTCTACAAAAGTAAGAAGTTTAAATGTTTTCACTTTTTATTTTCCAATGATGATTGACTGTACGCTTACAAAAGTATGGCGTAATGCTGGCCTCGGTTACCCCCTCAACCATATTACAACAGCACCCCTGAATCAGAAAATAGGTTAATTAAGAGAGCAGTAAGATTTAAAGAGAGTGAAATGAGCCGATTTCAATAGTACGAGCAATCTACCATTGCAACAGAAAGAGAATGATGACTCATACTACAAATTGGTTTATCAATTCATATCATTCAAATTAGAAGAAATTAGATCGCTCAAAATGACAATTTGACTACCATCTAATTGGAATGAAATTTCGCATGATTTTGACATTTACACTGCAAGAATTGTATTAAGTCGATTTATACCTTGAATTTGAATATACCTTTTTAGCCGTAAATTCAAGAAATAAAGCATGTTGGCGATTTTTCCGTCTCGTTTGGGACATTTCCATTGTAATTTTGTTGTTATTCTTAGCTTCAAGCGTATATAGATAATAATTACGAACTCACAAATTGTGGGATAATTATTTTGACCTAGTGTAACTATCTCAGGTAAGATATGCTGCCATTACTTTCTCAATATCTTTTTCAGTGTTACTTAGTTAAAAGTGCTGCCACAACAATTAACGTTTTATGTGCACAAGTACTACTCTCTGTAAACTTTGTTATGTCAAAGTAATGAAAAATACCCAAAGTATTCATTCAATGATCCTAATTTAAACACTAATCGACATATTAACATATTATAACAAATCATACAAGTACAAAGTTTGAAATAATATTAAAAAAGAGAATAAAAATATAACACTAAAAACCATAAAAATAAAAACGTGTAAAAAAAATGAGAAAAAAACTTTTAAAAGTATGAAAGTACCAAAGTACACACACTTTTTCATAGAATTTTCCGTCTATACGAAAAAATGGCTTACTTCTTTATGATAAGTATCTCGTATATTTTTGGAGTAAACTAAACCAATGTAAACAAAACCGATTTAAAATGTATTGCAGCGTATATAATTCAGATAAATTATCACAAAATAAATTCAAAGTGATCATTAAATTGCATCTCGTTTTAATATTAACAAAAAGCCTTTTTAACGTGTCAATGGTAAATAATTATAATTGCGCTCATGGATATTTTTCAAAATTTAGCTGATTTTAATATTTCAAGTTAAGAATGATATAAACACGATCAGCTTTTGTTGCACATGAGCGGGTGTTTGATCTGGTTAATGTAACTTTAATTTGATCACATTTTGAGGTATAATTTAGTGACGACTGCAAATTTGCAAACATTACAATTTGATAACATTAAAGTGCATTTTAAAATTTTACTCCGCCAATCTAATATATTTGAAAAATAATTAAAGGTTAAACAAAAGCACATTTTCTTCTATGCACAAAGAGATGATGTAGTTTCGTATGACTTTTGGAAGGCGTCTTAAGTAGCTATTTAAACAAAGACTTAACAATCAGATGCCAGTGTACTTCATTTAAATACTACAGAATAGACTGCATTAATATGACGAAATGTCCTGGATTACATTAAATGGATTTGTTTTATCTGTGGCATTTCTTGTTTGCCGTTTAAGTACTAACATCGGAGAAGATATTGTGTTCGCCTATTTAAAGCAACTATGGGCTATAATGCATTTTACATTGGTTTGGCTCCTATATGTTTAGTTTAGTAAAACAGTTGGTTGACGTCACTGTAAGTAGTTATTTGTCCGATAATAATCATTTGCGAAAACTAACGTTATTCGTAACAGTCCTTTTATTAATACCGACCACATTGTCATATTTGATTCCAGAAGCAACAAGGTCACCGGCTTTTGTAATGCAAATATGAATAAATATAAATCATTGAAGCGTGAAGGAGAAATACTTAAAAATAAAGCTTTTTTCACAAAATATGAAAATGAACTACAGAGCAATTATCAAAAATGGTTTAAAAATCACACGTCTTTTGTGAGACAAACGTATGTTGCATCTAACAGACACATCAACTTGCCTGTCGAAGAGATGTTTTCTATGTTACGAGAGAACAATAAAACACCAAAAAGTTCTCAAACTCATAGAGATTTTTTATTGATGTGTTGTCTTGTTTGAATCTTTCAGATGGTAAACAGGAAAATGGTTTTAATACTCACCGTTGCAGCACTTCATGATTTAAAAAAAAATCGAAGTTTGCAGTTTACGAAGATTGCTGGTCATTGTTGCTGGTCTTTTTAAGCACGCAGTAGGTGGAAAGGGAAAACCAAGTTATTTTTTTGTGTTTGTTATTGCAGCTGGTGTACAGTTGTTTGCCTTACTTGCAGTACCATGGCTTAAATTTGATTACCAAAAAACCCCCGAAATTTCAATAACCAAAAATGCAATGAGAACTAAGCCATTCCAATGTTAGATAAAAAAATATGTTGTAGAACAAAAGTTTAGAAGTAACCCCTTCCCCCATCAAAAAAATATAAAAAACATCAGCATAAACTTATAATCGTTTATGAGTAACAAAAGTTTTCTCGTGCATTAAACCATTCAACAACTTTGCTAGTGCTTTTTCGTCACGTTCAAAATTTGAAGTTGAAATTAGTGCACACGAAAACACGTAATTAATCTGCCAAAATTGTAAAGGAAATAGTATTTTTTCTTCATTTCTTCAAAGTCTTTTTTAACAATAGAAAGTTTAAATTATATCAAGCCAAACAACATGCATTTTGAAAATATATCTTTGAAAACAGTTTTAATTGTGGAATTGTTTGATCGTATAACATGACACAAGCACCTAATCAATTGTAAACAAAAAAAATGTATGCTAAAGAGATTAGTTCATTAGAGTGTTAAATTGAGCAAATTCCAAATGTGTTTTTCATTGGCACTAAAAAAATCAGGTTATATGGGGAGGTCACCTAAATGTATGTTAGCCAAATACGACACCAAGGGATACATATTCACCTTGATCAATTATAGTTTTAAAGGAATTAAATTAAGTAAAATTGTTTCGATGTCATTTTTATTCTATTTTGTTTGAGCAGTACTGCGGCTGCGAAAAATTATGTCTTTGTGTAATCAGTCGACTGTCCCACAGGCATCTCATAGGCTTGTTTTATTCAGAAATTCAGATTTTCTAACAAAAATAAGGAATAAAATTCAGTTGCGTTCTCCTGCTTTTTTTTGCATCTGGTATTAAAGAACAAGTGTGTAATGCTCAATAAGTATTCCTATATCTGTCTCGACAAGATTAATATCATTTTGACAAATATATCTTCGATGAAGTCAATTTCTCTTTTTTTCCCGTAAACACGACGTCTTTTTTCATTCTTTTTATTCTTTTATTAATATTCAATTCTGCTATAATGTCTTAAAAAACATTTCTAAACAAAAATTTCAGTTTGGAATAAATATCATTTTGTTTTGCTATTGTTCTTTTGTACCCAAGCTAATAGCGTATTTGAATAAAAGCTTGGAGACCTATCAGGCTGGAAGCATATTAGTGATGGGAAACACTCACCTCCGATAAGGAAATCTTAGAGACGGTGTCTGGACAAAAAATTGAATTTGACACAATTCCGATTAAAAGAGCTTTACCCAAGCAAATACAGCTACCCGAAGTTGAAATGAGCAATATTGATTTATAAATAAACAAATTACGCAACAAAGTAAATCTCAAAGATGCTTATTATTCGGTACCTACTCACCCAGCATATCAAAAATTTCTCAAATTTTGGTGGAGAGGGCAACTATTTAAATTTGTCTGCTTTCCTAGCGGCCTAGCCATCTGTCTACGAAAATTTACAAAACTCGTCAAACCTTTTTTTTTAGATTTACGTCAAAAAGAACATATTTCGGTTAATTGATGATACTTGGCTGACATTCAACACATATGCTTCATGTGTTCGGAATATTTGAGATACTTATTTAGTGAAGTGGGGTTTTACGTACTTCCGGATAAGTCAGTTTTAGTTTCCTAACAAGTAATTACTTTTTTGGGTATCCGACTCAACTCAGTTCTTCTGCGAATATCTGTGACGACAGAGCGAGCCGAGAAGATAAAACGCAGGTGTCATGAGTTGCTACAAGCTTCTCACCCAAAAATAAGTGATGTTTCTCGGGTTTTTGTGCACTCTAACTTCGAGTCTGCCGGGCGTAATGTACGGTCAGTTGCATTATCGCTGGCTGGAAATGGATAAAAGCGATGCCCTTAAGTTAAATCGGGGTAATTTTTAAAAGACAATGACCCTGTCTTCAGAGGCCATACATGATTTACGATTGTGGCAGTCATCAATATGCACGACTTACAGGCAAGTTTTCCACAATGAACCTAGCATATGACTAACAACATAGGCGTCGTTGACAGGGTGAGGCTGGTCCCTTAATGGTGTATGTGCTGGGGGTAGCTGGATGCACTTGGAGGCTTCAAATCATTTAAATTATTTGGAAATTCTTGCGGTATTGTTAGCCCTTGAGTCGTTTTCTTCTGAAGTAAAAGCTCAGCATGTTAAGGTATTAATTGATAACACTACCGCTGTAGCTTACATTAATCAAATGGGCACATGCCACTCAAGGTCTATTCACAAGTTGACATGCAATGTCTGGACCTGGTGCATTTCGTATGATATTTCGTTGACAACAGCGCACATTCCAGGATTACAAAATGTCACTGCGGATCGAGAATCTCAAATATCACGCAGAGAAACAGAATGGCAGTTAAATAAGACTCTGTTTACGTGTGCCATTTAAAAACTAGACGCAACTCCGAACGTTGATTTGTTTGCGTCAATGTTGAATAATCAAGTGATACCCTATGTTTTATACCAACCAGACCCTTGTGCAATAGCTGTCAACGCCTTTACGATATCATGGGTCAATAATACATTTTATGCGTTCTCGCCTTTAAGCATAATTTCTCAGGTGTTTAAAAAATAGTACAAGATAAAAGCACAGGAATATTCTTAGTCCCTAACTGGCCAAAACAAAGTTGGTGGCCAGCTTTAATGCAAATGCTAATAGCACATCCTTTTGCTTTACCTAGAGGAAGAAGGACCTTAACTCTTCCAGCGCATCTGGATCAAATCCACCTCTCCATACAAAACTGGAGCTATTACTTTGCCCTTTATCGGGGAACTCCTCTCTGACAGAGGCATTTCACCAGAGGCTTCTCAAATCATCCAGCAGTCTTGGCAGACCGGTACCAAGAAGCTATATTCTACATACCTTAACCGTTGGCGACATTATTGCAACGCAAACAATATCGATCCTGTCACGTCCTCTGTAGAAAGGGGATTAATTTTCTTACAAAATTATACTAGGAAGATTTATCCTACAGCAATATTAATACTGCAAGGAGCGTTTTATCCGTTAAACACTTCATGCGTTAAATATTTCTCATATGGAGAAGAAAGAAGATCGAATAGTTTTTCATGTGTACCAACTGCTCAAAACATCTAAACCTAATAAGCATGTAGCTGCTTTAAAATTTCGGGTTATCCGCCAGAACATGGGTTATGTGTACTTAATTAATTGTACCGTTATCTAAATGCCACTGCACCAATACAAAATGGTGCAAGACAACTCCTATTGAGCTATCAAAAATCTTATCATTTGGTCACTTCAGCGACCATTTCCTGATAGTTAAAATACGTGTTAAAGAATAATGGTATAAATACTGAGGTTTACATTGCACACAGTACTAGAACAGCATCAACTTCTGCGGCAAAGGCATTGAATATTTCTATGGACACTATTATGAATGCAGCTACATGGCGTAATGAACAAACTTTTCAAACATTTTATAATAAACCAATCGAGAGGAAGAACTTTGGCAATGATCTACTTTCTGCCATTTGTGAAAAATGAATTGTGAAATTTCAATTATATTATTTTGTTATTAGTTATTGCTCATGTCCATATTGCTTTAAAATCTCACATGACTTCCTAGTGACGTAGAACAGTGACGAAATAGAATTAGAAAATTACACGAGAAATTAATTAAATGAGTTACTGTTCAGGAACTAGGAAGTCACACATCCAAATATTAACTTACTTCTTTTCAAATGATGTTAAATACTACTTGCCTCCCAATATGTATGTGGATCTTGATATCACGTGCTCTTACTCACATAACTTCCTAGTTTCTGAACAGTAACTCATAGAATTTCAATCAAACTTCGACATCAGCTAAGTCTCGTTTAATTTTCTAATTTAGTTTCATTTCAGTGATTGTGTTACACAAGAAAATATTCCGAGAGCATTGTTCTATGATTACATAGAGGCTTGCCGCCGCTGTTGCTTAAATAATGTTATGATTTATCTGCACTACGTAAGAAATTTACTTCGGATTCAAAATCCTCAACAAGTAAACAAGAATTGGAAAGGTTTAACGAGAATATAGTTCTTACAAGCAGTAACTCACTGTATATTTATGGTTGAGCACCCAAACGTCGCTTTTATTGTTACCGTCCTTCATTTTAAACAAAGACGTAAAATCAGATGCAACTAATTAAAATCTTCGTCGCGTCTTCAATGTAAACAAGAAAGATCATATTACAAAATTGGAGATGTCTGTGTTTGATGCTAATGGTTTCGCTTTATCTGTGGCATTCTTTGCTTGTCGTGCAAGTACTAACGTTGTGGAAGACTTTGTGTTCATCTATTTAAAGCAACTAGGCTATAATGCATTTCACATTGGTTTGGTTCCCATGCTTGGTTTAATGGCACAGTTGATTGGCGTTTCCATATGTAGTTATTTATCAGACAGATATCGTTTGCGAAAGTGTATGTTATTTATGGCTGTTCTTCTTTTGATACCAACCATATTATTACATTTAATTCCGCAAATGACAAGATTACAATGCGATGCAAATGCAAGCCAAAATACAACTCTCAACGTTCAAAATAAAATGCTGAATTATCTTGAATATAAGCAGCCATCGACGCAAGGAAGAGTGATGATTAAAAACAATTCATTGGCTTTGCAAATTACTAACAGGACCTCATTTGAAAACATAAGCATCAATTTAAAGAATTACACCTTCTATGGAAAAGAAGTGCATGTTACAGTTGACAATTTTAAGAATTTGCGTTCAAAGAAGAACGTCTCATTGTGGCAAGAGAACAATGAAACTCATAAGAAAATGGAAATTAGTCATAAGGGTATTCTGTTCATGCTTGTTCTCGTCGGAATCTTTCAGTTTCTAAAAAGACTAGTTGTTGTAAAACTTACTGTGGCAGCAATTGATCATTTAATGGAACAAAAATCTAAATTTGCATTTTATGAAGGATGTGGTTCTTTTGGCTCTGGAATAGCTGTTTTTTCCGTTGCATATCTTGCCGGTCATTTTAAGCACTCGGTTTGTGGAGAACAAAAGCCAAGTTATTATTTTGCATTTATAGTTCCAGCTGGTTTGCAGTGCTTTGCTGTATTGGCAGTACCATGGCTGAAAATTAATTACCAGGAAAAGATCAAAAGCATTAGTTATAAGGAAGCAATAAAACCATTATTAGATCATAAATGCATTTTGCTCTTGCCAATTTCTTTGCACGTGGGGGCTGCCACCAACTTTCTATTTCGCTGGACATATTGGTTCATGGAAAAACGTGGAGGAAACACAACAGCAATGGGTGTCGAAGGATTGATAAGACGACCTATAATCGGAACTTTATGGTACATAGTCGCTGGTTATATTCTTGACGCAGTCGGAGAATACGTTTCCGTGTTAATTGCTCTTATGCTTTTGACAATTGGGTTTGCATTCCTTGCACTTATTGAGAACCCCTGGCTCGTAATTCTCGCTGATAATTTTCAGTTTGCTGCTTTTGCAATTTTCCTATCAGCTCTTGTGGTGAATTTTTCAAACGTCGGACCAGAAGAACTTTCCACATTCTATCAAGGTCAGAATATACCATTAAGCCTAGTTTAACAAAACAGGAAAGATTGGTTGCGCTTAAAATTTCTTAATTAGGCATGTCTAATAAAAATTTGTCAAAGTTATTTTCCACATGGCTGTCAAGAGAACATAATGGACGTAAAGCAAATTTCTCTTGAGCCTTTCGTAAATGATTTTCTATAGGTTTTTGCAACTGCAGGGGCGTGCGTTAACTATGAAGTAATGTACACATTTCAAAAATTCTAGTGAAAAAAATTTTTAATGCCTCTTAGAAATCAAAATAAATTTTTTTTTTAGAAACTTAGGTTTCATCAGCTGTTATGTTTTAGTCGCCGCAACATTTATTCAATTAAGTTCACGCAAAATAGTTTGACGCGCGATCATCACCATTGATGCGTATAACAAAACATCTATATATTTCTCTATATTAATCTAGATATTGCCACATGTAAAATTGCATTTCCGTGAATTTCCTTGTGCTGTTTGACGACTATTATAATACACAAATGTAACCACACACAGTTCTCCAGTTGCCCCAGGGTTGAAACTAAAATGTCAAGGGGGGGGGGTGAATTTTCATATATTCAGCTTCGCCCAGCAGATTGTTTTTAGTCTTTAAAATTATTGTTGCCAACAAACGAAAGCCACTTAGAAGTGGCGACAAATTATAGTGCAGCCAAACGCAGCATGGTACGCGCCTGGATGTCAGTAAAATCTGTTGCAGTATAAGTAATAGAGTGATTATATTGGTTTAACAACCTACAATTTTTTCGTATTATCTATTCATCCAACTATTAACATGCGAATCTAATTGGTCATTTCACAGTTAATATCAAATAGAGTTAACCTTAATTGGTCAAATTTTATTCATATTCATTTTGGCGTCATTAGTGTATAAAGATGAACTTATTAGTAAGTATTCCAGTGAAAAGAAGTGTTTTGCTTTCAAATGTTGATCATCAGTTTCACTTTTTTTAAAGAATTATGAACAAAGCAGGCCTCCCTAGTCTACTGGCAACTCAACTTTATAATCTTCTTTAAAGCTGTTCTTTGTATAAACTAAATTAAAATAACTTTTTCTCAATGCACGGGGAGTTTATCTAACTTAACTTTAGTTTATTTTATCTTTAAATAAGTTAACGCCATGAGTTGGGGCAAGTATAGCCTGAGGTAGGCTTTTCGAGTAAAGAATCAAGTTCATCGTCAGGAATTTGAGAGGCAGGGGCGAAAGCTGCACTTTTTGATAGGAAGGGGGGTGGCGTAGCTAGAGGTCGTTCTGCATTTATCAAACTAACGTTTTTTTAACCACTAAAATTTTAATATTTGTTTCTAATGTTAAAAGATATTAGCGAAAACAAAATCAATTTCTAATGCTTCATTTGCATTTGGAAATATCTCATATTACCTACACTATTATTACTTTCCTGCCCGAGATCTGCCCCAATCATTGCCTAAAAGCACAAGGAACGTCATTTACCTGTTTTTGGTCGTGGTGTAGTCAGGCTAGCACGACCAACTTATATATATTCCTAAGCGCTGATTGGCTAGAAAAGCTCGCAGCTTGTTAAAATGGATACAGTCAGCCTTAATTTGGAGGTGCTCTGATTTGGTGAGAACGACCAAAACATAAATTACTATTAATATATAAGGCTGCATCGCGTCGCTCCCATGCTAAGTTGCCGAAAATTTACCTTTGGTCATGCCCAAGTTTATTAGCAGTAGTATTTCAAATACTGCCGAAGCATTCGTTGTTTCACTGTGTTAATGGATTTATTTTTGTGTGTGAACATAGAAATCAATCAAGTAGAGTCAAACGTCGCGCTGAAGCTCATAAACTCACACATATCGTTTCTTAGCTTTGACGAAGGATTGTTCGTTCATGCAATGCTATATTTTGTTCAGTGGGTAATCTAGCCATTTGATTGGTAGATATCATTATGCCTAACATCGATGAATTTTGCCTAAATTGATATCATCTGGAAGCTTTAATATTGGGCGAGATTTATAAATTGTGTTTAGTCATGAGACTATATATTTTGCCTAACTTGAGCCAAATGAGTCAATAATGGCAGTTGCTAAGCATTGTTTATTTTTAGGCACCTTACGCATTATAGGCAAGATTAAACCGTATATACTTTTTCAAATTTTCACACGACTACTCCTGTGTTCGCAAGACGTGCTTTAGTGTGCATAAATGGCTTATTATAACAGCTGCTGTGTATTATTTAAGCCACCTCACGGTTTTAGCTGAATTGTAGTGAAGTAATAAGTACGTAGCAAAATCACGCTCTTGACGACCAATCAATCGATTTAAATCATCGAAACTTTATCTTCGTGTTTACTGATATATAATCATAGTATGATGCTTCCACTTATGATATAAAAACTTCAATCATTTCACTTTCAACTTTTAATAAAGAAAACAAAAGAGTGATACTGCTGGCCGAATAGAGTTGCCAGAGAAAGCTCTTAATTAAAACTGAAACAGTGTTTAGTTTTGTAATTTGCCCTTCAAACTCAATCATTACTCTGAAGCGTTAACATTTTTTTGGCGGGGGGAATATTCACCCTCCATTCCCCTCCTTAAATTTTGCCCTTGCTGAGGATAAAACGTGAGATGGTTGCTATGTTTTTGGGCATTCGCTATATATAAATTAGATAATGAGTACAATATAGACAATCAAGTTAATGCGTACAATACTATAATAATTTTACTGAAGAACAAACAATTTGTGTTTAGCTATATATTTTGCGTTTTGCAGAATAGCATATGAAAATTGCATATGATTGTATGTATCTAATATAAAAAATTTTCTGTTAATCCCCCAACGTTTCAAACACCCAAAATGAGCAATAGTAAAATTTATCAGGAACAACACGATGTATGAAATCAGTCTTGCACACCGAAAATTCCAAAAGTCGTAAAAACAAATGTTCTTTTCTGCTTAAAATAATTTTTTTTGTCTATGCACAAAAACTCATAGAAAAAATGTTTCTTTTCTTAGGAGTGGCAAATCTTACTTTTAATGGCGTTGGTAAAGATATCGGTTCATTGATGACTGGCTATTTTTTAAACGAATATGGCATCAAGAAAACTTTGTTCGGGATATCTGTTGTCTCTCTTATATTCTTTGCTGTATTTGCAATTTACGCTTCAACAAGTGCTTATGACTACAAACGTTTAGGAATACAAGAGGGAGTAGATAGCGACGATGAGATAGGGAAGCCTGATTGAAACTATGGTTACTATTGTAATGAAACATAATTTTGTTGATATGAAAACAACATACATGCCGTTCTTTTTTTTATTCCTCTTGTAATTCAAAAGATGAGAAGATTGATTCAACTATTTAATTGGTTTAGTCATACGGAGATCTTTGCTTTTTGTCTGTTAGAGGTTTTTGGCGTTGTTTAAAACTTTTGACACATCAAAACGTGGTTGTTGATAACGTGCTTGATCTTAAGAAGAGAAAAGCACGTTGTCAGGCATTGATCTTTGATTTTAGCAATAAAAGTTTTCATCGAAAGTTTGTCTGAAGGATGCATTTGTACTGTTTTCTTTTATAATAAAATATGAGCATTAATAACTGCGTTAAGTGGGCGAGGAGTTGTAGTTGGTTTGACTACTAATCATAGCACCTTTTTATCATTGAATTCACCAAACAACTGACAACTGACTGATATACTTTGATGTACATAGGCTAGTACTTCTCCGATTGTGGTGTGTCTGCATGTCCTTGCTAACAAGTTTGTATTCATTAGTATTGCTGCATCTGTCATATTTGGAAATTCTGAAACAAATACAACATCATGCAGAGCCAGTTTTTATGACAAATCCACGTACTTTATCAATTTATTAGTTACATGGTAACTAGTTTTAATTTCCATACAGTTCAATATAACATATCTATTTCATGTTTTAGTATTAGGAGACTTTCTCAATCGTTTTTACGTACTATTGTCACAACGTTGTGAAAATCTTACCCATTTTTCATGTTCTATTTTGAAATTTTTAGCCTAAACACAGTGCTTAGAAGGCTGGAGAGAAATAAGTTGATCCAACAACGAAATAAAGAAAAAAGTTAATCAAAATGTAAGCTAAAGAATTATTTCCATAATAATTTAATTATCGTCATTTATTGGTGTATTTAGTCACGCAATTAAAGGTGCTTTAGTAATGCAACGAACAGTGGAGTAGCCAAGCGTCTATCTATTCTTGCTAGTTGCATTTCCCTTTATTTAATTTTGCTGAAGACAAAAATTTCTTATTTTCAGAACAAAAAAAAGTTCTTGGCCGCCTGTTCTACTGACAATAAAAGAGAAATGATTTTTAATTCATTCGCAACATACATACATTTATTAGCAAGACTACATTTACACAACTTGGAATCGGCCTAAAAACGGCGCTAAAAGATAACAGAACCCAGTCGCCTGCATACTGCACTGGAGCGTTACGATACAACCACACTTTCTAAACGCGGTTGAACGAAAACGGAACGCTACGCAGCATTGTAAGAACACCTAGCTGTTAATATTTCGCTACACGTTAGATACCAGTTCTCTTCAATTCGTCACGCATTGTGGCGCATACTTGAAAATAGTGAATATTTTATGTTTTGGAAAGCTTTTAATGACAAATTGTCAAATTCCTCTGCAATTTATGCTAATCAATGTTTTTTTCATGATTTATGACCTAGAAATACAAAAATCTAGCAATGTGTAAACGAGAAATGAAGTCGTTCACACACCAATGAATTTTGACAGCAAGAGAGACATTACGTGCATACACACTTGCAAAACTGTGGCGGAATTCAAGCAAATCAGTGCAAACGCAGGTAAATTCTGCTCTGTAGTTTAGTAGTGTAAATGTAGTTATAAGCTTAAAAAGGCGTAATATGACGCTAAATTTGTTTTATCGAATAATGAGGAATTTTTACGACTAGATAGGTGAAAGTATCAACATCCTTCAATTATTCACTACACTAGTCCTCAGTGGCATAGCTTTGTTCTTTTTACTAAAACAGGTGACTTCCTTACCTTGTTTATCAATGAGCACATGACATATCTTATATATATATAAAACTTTATTTATTCACACTGGTGTTGTCTGCAAAAGGCAATTCTCACGATCAGCGTATAGAATATAAAAATAGATATTGCAAGAGCAATCATAAGTACAATATGTAAAAAAGATATTTCTATCAGGTACAGACTTATACTATACTACAAAAGAATTGATAAATAGAACAATATAGGATTATTAAAACATATTAAGATATTTGCAACCATTTAAAGACGAGTTTCTTTTAAAAGACAAAAACTTTTAAACACGTTGTTAGCACGTGGTCATTGCAAATGAACTAAGCCGTGACTCTCAAAGACTATTGAGAGTCACGGCTCAACGGCCGCTCGTGTGCTGTTATTGGATTTCAAGAAAGCTTTTGATCTGATTGATCATAACTTATTGGTTGAAAAACTACGTTCATTTGATATACCGAAATGGGTTCTACACTGGATTATGGATTTCCTCTCCTTCAGGAAACAAAGAGTAAAGCTGAAAATTTACAAAACTCCTCAAGCCTGTTTATTCACATTTACGTCAAAAAGAACATATTTCGGTTGGATTTATTGATGATACTGGGCTGAAATCCAACACATATGCTTCATGTGTTTGGAATATTCGAGATAACATCTTCTTATTTAGTGAAGTGGGGTTTTACGTAACACGGATAAGTCAGTTTTAGTTCGCTCACAAGTAACTACTTTTTTGGGTTTCCGCCTCAACTCAGTTCTTGTTCGAATATCTGTGACGAAACAAGCTGAGAAGATAAAACTCATGTGTTATGACCTGCTACAAGCTTTTCACCCAAAAATAATTGATAATTCTCGGGTTTTGCGCACTCAAACTTCGAGTCTCCCGGGCGTAATGTACGGTCAGTTGCATTATCACTGGCTGGAAATGGATAAAAGCGATGCCCTTAAGTTAAATCTGGGTAATTTTGACAAAACAATGACCCTGTCTTCAGAGGCCATACATGATTTACGATGGTGGCAGTCATCAATATGCATCACTTACGGGCAAGTTACCCACAATTAACCTAGCATATGCCTAACAACAGATGCGTCGTTGACAGGGTGGGGGCTACTCCCTCAATGGTGTATATGCTGGGGGTAACTGGACGCCCTTGGAGGCTTCAAATCATATAAATTATTTGTAAATTCTTGCGGTATTGTTTGCCTATGAGTCGTTAAGGTACTAATTAATAATACTACCGCTGTAGCTTGCATTAATCAAATTAGCACATGCCACTCAAGGTCTATTCACAAGTTGACATGCAATGTCTACATCTGCTGCATTTCGTATGATATTTGGTTGACAGCGGCGCACTATTCAGGATTACAAAATGTCACTGCGGATCGAGATTCTCGAATATCACGCAGAGAAACAGAATGGCAGTTGAAAAAGACTCTGTTTACGTGTGCAATTCAAAAACTAGATGTAACTTCCAGCATTGATTCGTTTGCGTCAAGGTTGAATAATCAATGTTTCATACCAATCTGACCCGTATGCTATAGCTTTCAACGCCTTTACGATATCGTGGCTCAATTATACATTTTATGCGTTCCCGCCTTTTAGCATAATTTCGCACGTTTTACAAAAAATAGTACAAGATAAAAGCACAGGACTAATCTTAGTCCCTAACTGGCCAAAACAAAGTTAGTGGCCAGCTTTAATGCACATCCTGTTGTTTTACCTAGAGGAAGAATCACCTTATTTCTTCCAGCGCATTCGAATCAAATCTAACTCTCCATACAAAACTGGAGCTACTACTTTGCCACTTATCGGAGAACTACTCTCTGATAGAGGCATTTCACCAGAAGATTCTCAAATCATCCAGCAATCCTGGCGGACCGGTACCAAGAAGCAATATTCTACATACCTTAACCGTTAGCGACAATATTGCGACGCAAACAATATCGATCCTGTCGCGTCCTCTGTAGAAGAGGGCATTAATTTTCTTACAAAATTATACCAGGAAGGCTTATCCTACAGCGGTATTAATACTACAAGTAGCGCCTTATTTACTATCTTAATGCTACCAAGTGGCATCTCGTTTGGTAGACATCCACTCGTTGATAGACTTGTTAAAGGTGTATTTGTTGCAAGGCCAGCTCTTCATAGATGTGCCACGGTCTGAGATGTTTCAGTTGTTTCAAACATCTTCGAAACCTCCACCCTCCGAAAGATCTCAATTTAAAATCATTTACAGTGAAAACTGTAATGCTTTTGGCTTTATTATCAAATCAGCGATGCCAAACACTTCATTCATTGGATATTTCTCATATAGAGATCGGAAAGAAGATATAGATAAAAGAAAGAGGATCGGATAGTTTTTCATGTACACCAACTGCTCAAAACATCTAAACCTGGTAAGCATGTTGCTCCTTTAGAATTTCGGGCTTTTCCACCAGAGCCTGAGTTATGTGTACTCAATTACTTGTCCCATTATCTAAATGCCACTGCACCCATACGAAATGGTGCACGACCAGTGGCGTGCGGTCATGCAAGCGTAGGCAAGCGCCGCTTGCCTAAGCATTTTACCGAACAAAAATTTTTTGGATCAATCTCTGAGCAAAATCAGTTTAAATTTTTCTGTTCTAAACAATGTCAATGTAATCTTTTGTCTAAATTGTCTTTACAGTTGAAATGCTTGCTATTTATACGCGATTTACTGTCGTGGTTTTCGGTTTCACTTTGCTACACTTGTAAGATGAGTCAAGTGTATTAAATTAAGTGGATTAAATTAATTATTTATTAACCAAGGCAAGCGCGCTTGCCTTCGGAGCTCAATTTGAACATTTGCGCATGCGTTAATCTAGATTTGGAGGCTTCTTATTCGAGGAATATCGAGAAAAGGCAAGCGGGCTTCTAAGGGCGCCGCTTGATAGCGATTGGTCAACAGTCTTGTACGCTCGCAATTTTAAACACATATCAGCGCACGAATAATATTCGTATATTCAACACATTGGACATCCGAATTATTCACGCCGTTAATGTTATCGTTTATTAAAAGATGACTGAGAGCGAAAGGTAATGTTCTGATTTCTAATTCAAAGTAGTAGTAGATTTCTAATTTATGTATGTAGAAGATATTATCTGTAGCATGTTATACTTTAGCGTTATATAAGTCTTGCGTATGAGCTCTGAACGTGATTTCAATGTACTAGAACGCTATTAAATTTTGTGATTATTTTATTCACTAGCAAAGAAGTTATTTACAACAGTCGTGAGTATTCTATATGTTAGAATTTATTTACAGGCTTTTATATATTTTGATAAACAAGGTGCAGTTATTACACAGCGGATAATGTACTTGAAATTTGAGTAGTTTTACGTAATTATAAAGTTAAGTGCGTAAGTTTAAGTAGCGCGTTTGAGTAAGTGTAGGATTGGCTATTTCTTCTATTGCTAATACATGAATCTAGATGAGTAATGTACGCACGTTATGTACGTCACTACAAGATATCATGTAACTGATGTAAGGTATAAATAAGATTGATGTTCCTATAAAATATATAGCATAGGAATTTTCATCCTTTTATGTTCTACTTCTACAATTCGGTATTTTCACGACACCTGTACAACATGACTGAATGCATTGTGGAATCACTGTTATCCCGCTCATTTGGATTGAGACCTTTTTCCGAGAAAATCCAAAATCTAAAATCCAGAGTCCAAAATCCTACAACAGTAAATCTGTTGTAGGATTTTGGACTATTTCGTTCTGTTACTTCTTCACTACAATAGAAATGCACGCGTAGCCATTTACTTAAAACGACTTTATATCACAATACCACATGTAATACTTTTAAACCGTAATTGTGATATATACTCTATAAAAGTTTTTGAATTTTTTAGATTTTTTCAATACTGTTTCAGTCATGACAGATACATTTTTTCGACAAAGTACTCCCAGAAATCGCGGGAAATGCGCTCCAGTAGCCTTCAAAATCCAAAAATTTTTTGGGGGAGCATGCCCCCAGAACCCCTAGATAGCTTCGCGGCATGCCGCGAACCTCACCCCCAGCGCTTGCCTATTAAATTCGGTCACCGCACGCCACGGTGCACGACAACTCCTATTGAGCTATCAAAAACCTTATCATTTGGTCACTTCAGCAAACATTTCCCGATGGTTAAAATACGTGTTAAAGGATGCTGGTATAAATACTGAGGTTTACAGTGCACACAGTACTAGAACTACATCAACTTCTACGGCAAGCGCATTGAATATTACTATGGATACTATGAATGCAGCTACATGGCGTAATGAACAAACTTTTCAAACATTTTATAATATACCAATTGAGGCGAAGATCTTTGGCAATGATCTACTTTCTGCCATTTTTGAGTCATGAAATGTGAAATTTCAATTCTATTATTTTGTTATTTGTTATTGTTCATGTCCATATTGCTTTAAAATCTTACATCACTTCCTAGTGACGTAGAACAGTGGACGAAATAGAAGTAGAAAATTAAACGAGAAATTAATTAAATGAGTTACTGTTCAGGAACTAGGAAGTCACCCATCCAACTATTAACTTTTTTCTTTTCAAATGATGTTAAATACTGCATGCCTCCCAATATGTATGTGGACGTTCGCAAATTTTTTAAAAACTGATCTTGATATCGCGCACTCTATCTTACATAACTTCCTAGTTCCTGAACAGTAACTCATAGAATTTCAATCAAACTTCGACATCAGGTAAGTCTCGTTTAATTTTCTAATTTAGTTTCATTTCATTGATTGTGTTACGCAAGAAAATATTCTGAGAGCATAGTTCTATGATTACAAAGAAGCTTGCCGCCGCTGTTATTTAAATAATGTTATGAGTTATCTGCACTACGTGTAAAAAATTCACTTCTGATTCAAAATCCTCAACAAGTAAACAAGAATTGGAAAGGTTTGACGAGAATATAGCTCTTACAAGCAGTAACTCACTGTATTTTTATGGTTGAGCACTCAAGCGTCGCTTTTATTGTTACCGTGCTTCATTTTAAACAAAGAAATAAAATCAGATGCAACTAATTAAAATCTTTGTCGCGTCTTCTATGTAAACAAGAAAGATCATATTATAAAATTGGAGATGTCTGTGTTTGATGCTAATGGATTCGCTTTATCTGTGGCATTCTTTGCTTGTCTTGCAAGTACTAACGTCGTGGAAGACTTTGTGTTCATCTATTTAAAGCAACTAGGCTATAATGCATTTCACATTGGTTTGGTTCCCATGCTTGGTTTAATGGCACAGTTGATTGGCGTTTCCATATGTTTCCATGGCGTTTCCATATGTTTCCATATGTTTCCATATGTTTCCATTTATCAGACAGATATCGTTTGCGAAAGTGTATGTTATTTATGGCTGCTCTTCTTTTGATACCAACCATATTATTACATTTAATTCCGCAAATGACAAGATTACCATGCGATACAAATGCAAGCAAAAATACAAGTCTCAACGTTCAAAATGAAATGCTGAATTATCTTGAATATCAGCAGCCATCGACGCAAGGAAGAGTGATGATTGAAAACAATTCATTGGCTTTGCAAATTACTAACAGGACCTCATTTGAAAACATAAGCGTCAATTTAAAGAATTACACCTTCTATGGAAAAGAAGTGCATGTTACAGTTGACAATTTTAAGAATTTGCGTTCAAAGAAGAACGTCTCATTGTGGCAAGAAAACAATGAAACTCATAAGAAAATGGAAATTCGTTATAAGGATATTCTGTTGATTCTTTTTCTCGTCGGAATCTTTCAGTTTTTAAAAAGACTAGTTGTTGTAAAACTTACTGTGGCAGCAATTGATCATTTAAGGGAACAAAAATCTAAATTTGCATTTTATGAAGGATGTGGCTCTTTTGGCTCTGGAATAGCTGTTTTTTTTCGTTGCATATCTTGCCGGTCATTTTAAGCACTCGGTTTGTGGAGAACAAAAGCCAAGTTATTATTTTGCATTTATAGTTCCAGCTGGTTTGCAGTGCTTAGCTGTATTGGCAGTACCATGGCTGAAAATTAATTACCAGGAAAAGATCAAAAGCATTAGTTATAAGGAAGCAATAAAACCATTATTAGATCATAAATGCATTTTGCTCTTGACAATTTCTTTGCACGTGGGGGCTGCCACCAACTTTCTATTTCGCTGGACATTTTGGTTCATGGAAAAACGTGGAGGAAACACAACAGCAATGGGTGTCGAAGGATTGATAAGACGACCTATAATCGGAACTTTATGGTACATAGTCGCTGGTTATATTCTTGACGCAGTCGGAGAATACGTTTCTGTGTTAATTGCTCTTATGCTTTTGACAATTGGATTTGCATTCCTTGCACTTATTGAGAACCCCTGGCTCGTAATTCTCGCTGATAATTTTCAGTATGCTGCTTTTGCAATTTTCCTATCAGCTCTTGTGGTGAATTTTTCAAACGTCGGACCAGAAGAACTTTCCACATTCTATCAAGGTCAGAATATACCATTAAGCCCAGTTTAACAAAACAGGAAAGATCGGCTGCGCTTAAAATTTCTTATTTAGGCATGTCTAATAAAAATTTTGTCAAAGTTATTTTCCACGTGGCTGTTAAGAGAACATATTGGACGTAAAGCAAATTTCTCTTGAGCCTTTCGTAAATGATTTTCTATAGGTTTTTGCAACTGCAGGGGCGTACGTTAACTATGAAGTAATGTACACATTTCAAAAATTCTAGTGACAAAAATTTTTAATGCCTCTTAGAAATCAAAATAAATTTTTTTTTTTAGAAACTTAGGTTTCATCAGCTGTTATGTTTTAATTGCCGCAACATTTATTCAATTAAGTTCACGCAAAATATCTTGACGCGCGATCATCACCATTGATGCGTATAACAAAACATCTATATATTTCTCTATATTAATCTATATATTGCCACATGTAAAATTGCATTTCCGTGAATTTCCTTGTGCTGTTTGACGACTATTATAATACACAAATGTAACCACACACAGTTCTCCAGTTTCTCCAGAGTTGAAACTAAAATGTCAAGAGGGGATGAATTTTCTTATATTCAGCTTCGCCCAGCTGATTGTTTTTAGTCTTTAAAATTATTGTCGCCAACAAACGAAAGCCACTTAGAAGTGGCAACAAATTATAGTGCAGCCAAAAGCAGCATGGTACGCGCCTGGATGTCAGTAAAATCTGTGGCAGAATAAGTAATAGAGTGATTATATTGGTTTAAAAACCTACAATTTTGTCGTATTATCTATTCATCCAACTATTAACATGCGAATCTAATTGGTCATTTCACAGTTAATAATAAATAGAGTTAACCTTAATTGGTCAAATTTTATTCATATTCATTTTGGCGTCATTAGTATATAAAGATAAACTTATTAGTAAGTATTCTAGTGTAAAGAAGTATTTTGCTTTCGAATGTTGATCGTCAGTTTCACTTTTTTTAAAGAATTATGAGACAAAGCAGGCCTCCCTAGTCTACTGGCAACTCAACTTTATAATCTTCTTTAAAGCTGTTCTTTGTACAAACTAAATTAAAATAACTTTTTCTCAATGCACGGGGAGTTTATCTAACTTAACTTTAGTTTATTTTATCTTTAAATAAATTAACGCCATGAGTTGGGGCAAGTATAGCCTGAGGTAGGCTTTTCGAGTAAAGAATCAAGTTCATCGTCAGGAATTTGAGAAGCAGGGGCGAAACCTGCACTTTTTGATAGGAAGGGGGGTGGCGTAGCTAGAGGTCGTTCTGCATTTATCAAACTAACGTTTTTTTAACCACTAAAATTTTAATATTTGTTTCTAATGTTAAAAGATATTAGCGAAAACAAAATCAATTTCTAATGCTTCATTTGCATTTGGAAATATCTCATATTACCTACACTATTATTACTTTCCTGCCCGAGATCTGCCCCAATCATTGCCTAAAAGCACAAGGAACGTCATTTACCTGTTTTTGGTCGTGGTGTAGTCAGGCTAGCACGACCAACTTATATATATTCCTAAGCGCTGATTGGCTAGAAAAGCTCGCAGCTTGTTAAAATGGATACAGTCAGCCTTAATTTGGAGGTGCTCTGATTTGGTGAGAACGACCAAAACATAAATTACTATTAATATATAAGGCTGCATTGCGTCGCGCCTATGCTAAGTTGCCGAATATTTACCTTTGGTCATGCCCAAGTTTATTAGCAGGAGTATTTCAAATACTGCCGAAGCATTCGTTGTTTCAATACATTTTTGTGTGTGAACATAGAAATCAATCAAGGAGAGTCAAACGTCGCGCTGAGGCTCATAAACTCACACATATCGTTTCTGAGCTTTGACGAAGGATTGTTCGTTTATGCAATGTTATATTTTGTTCAGTGGGTAATCTAGCCATTTGATTGGTAGATATCATTATGCCTAACATCGATGAATTTTGCCTAAATTGATATCATCTGGAAGCTTTAGTATTGGGCGAGATTTATAAATTGTGTTTGGTCACGAGACTATATATTTTGCCTAACTTGAGCCAAATAAGTCAATTACGGCAGTTGCTAAGCATTGTTTATTTTTATGCACCTTACGCATTATAGGCAAGATTAAACCGTATATACTCTTTTAAATTTTCACACGACTACTCCTGTGTTCGCAAGACGCGCTTTAGTGTGCATAAATGGCTTATTATAACAGCTGCTGTGTATTATTTAAGCCACCTCACGGTTTTAGCTGAATTGTAGTGAAGTAATAAGTACGTAGCAAAATCACGCTCTTGACGTCCAGGACACGTTAAAGAGAACAAACAGTAGGGCTACTCCATTGAATTTTTTCGTGCCACGCATATCTTATAACACATGTGATTACCATACTGGCAGCCAGTAAATTGCATTGTATGACTGGTGATATGGCAAACGGCAGCCAGTTGCACAACAAAGTGGCCCTACTGTGTATTCCTGTACTGTGACCTGGACAAGGCTCTTGAAGTAAATACGTGTAATGTTTTTACTATAATTCATTCGTGTTATGCAGTTATAAATATTAGATTATACATTGTTCATATAATTGGTTATACAATTGCAGGCTAGGTCATAATTTTGATATATGAAGACATAGATAAATATGCTCAATTCATAAGGTTGCCGTTTTACATTAAGCAATAAGCAGTCTGTAATATGGAATTACTTGGTTTTTAATAACTATCAAAACTTCACTTGACTGGCTAACAGGCTTAAGCACTTTTTATATTTCAGTATATAATTTAGGCAAGCATACTTTAGTTTTAATGTTTAATATTCACTTTACTAACACTGGCGGTGATTTTGCTTACTGAATTCCCTTGTTTTTATTTTGTCCATATGTTTAATTTATTTCCTAGCAAACTCTGCATCTTCGACTTTTTTGAGGAAAGTCGTAATAATCCAACTCCTATTAACCATTACTTAGACCTAAGATTTGTATTTAACATATAAAGGGCAGAAGTTGATCATGTAGAAGTTTTCAAAGAATGAAGTATGATTGTAAATGTATTAAGTTTAGCCACAATGGGCTGTATTTGCATAAATGGCTTTGCTATTCACCATTAAAGGAATAATGCATGCTTTCTCTCTTTTGTGCTCTGTACAAATAAATGATAAGTTTTTTGATTAAGCTGTTGTAGCGAAAATAATAACTGTTTACACCTCTCCAATGCAATATGTTCCAGTCATCAAATTGTTGGGTCAAGGTATCGGAAGTGAAGTGGGGTTTTGCTATATTTATTCAGAATTTAATCATTTACTTATCAATAACTATGTAGCATTTAACTTATATGATGACCACCAGTAGCGGATCTAGTGCTCGTCAAAATAAATTATAGCTTCTCAATTTTAAATTCAATTACATTAAAAAAAAACTATTGGTTTTTAATTTCTGAAGAATATAATTGTGCCAATGGATTTGCTTCTAAGGTGTTGAGAATTGTAAAAATACGCCAAAATGTGCTGCAGTGACTTTGTTGAGGTACTCTAAATCCACCACAGGATGACCTTGCTTGCTAGATAACAGATGTGGAAAGTAGGGTAGAGAAATACACCCGTCTTATACTGATTTATTAATAAAATGTGTACATTTCATTTTAACTTAAGCTATTTACCAACCTAAGCTGTCTTTTAGAAAGAGAAGAACATCTTAAAAAGAATTATAAGTATGAACATCAATGAAAATAAATTTTGAGAATTTAGTATAATGCATTAAATATTTCTACCATAAACCGAAATCACAAATCACACATAGCTCTATATAGTACTCGATTTTAATCAAAAGTACATGAACTAACACTAATTGTTGGATATTTGGAGTGCAATCATTATGTTGTGGTGGTAATGTGTTATAATTTTATGGAATGGTGTAAGAAATCACATATAAATCTTACAAAACACTTTTCTTTTTTGAAAAGTATTCATGTTATTGGCTATCCATAGCGGCTTACTGCTTAATTTGTTTGTAAAAGTAAAAGGGTGTGTTGGATATCAGATTTGCTCAAGTGTGTACTCATTAATTTCAGTATGTTGTCATCGTTTTCATTGATAAAAGCTAACAACTAAAGTGCATATTGATAAGCCATACAAGTCAGCAAGACTGTGTAGACTTACATACTTAAATTGCCTGACTTCATCAATTTTCATTAACATATGACATGCGTCGCATGTATGACTTCATATGTCTTAATTGCGTATCTTTCAATCTGGATCTAAGGCAGTTTTTAACAATCTTAAGTTTGCTGAAACACCTTTCATCATTGGCCACAGACATCGGGGTGTTTAGCAATGGCTAATACGCCTTGCACTACGGTGGAAAGACTTTTTTGTGTTTGAAAGCGAATAACGCAACGTCTTGAACGGATTTGGGTTCTGATTTAAGTTGTGCATGATGATGCACTATTATTAAAAATACCCAACTCAGACAGGAATATTCCAGCATCAACATCTTTTACCACTGGTGGAAAAAGAGTGCACATTTCATTCACTGTTTCAGCCTTTGGTCTTTTTTGCGACAGTTGTAAGCTCTCTCTAAGAGGTTTTATCTGGTCGATGCAAAACGTTAATATTATCAAAATAGTCGATAATAAGAGAGTCTAGACAGGGGCGGATCAGTCATAAAAATACACGTACCAGAGTACCAAGTACATTTTCTTTCGGTGGAAATATTTAAATGATATTACTGTAATTATTTCAGAAAAATTGCCTATTCGTTTGCATAGCTTTCACGATCGATGATGATCAGTGTATTCCTCCATTACGTCTATTCCTACTATGTTTCAAATACAACTCATGCACGCCTCTATCTCCGAGTCTAAACCGTTCTTGTCACTTCGAATTTGTTTAAGGTTTTTTGCTGTAGCATCAATAAGGTTAAGTGCATCTACTATATTTAGCTCCATCGCCTGCAGCTGTTTAATTAGGATTTTGGTTTTTGTCATTTTGATTTGCATGATCATAAGCGCAAAAAGAAGGTTAAAACAAAGAAATTTCTGTCTTATTTTCCATCGCCTTTAGCCCTTACTTTTGATTCTACGTCTCGGGCAATAATAATTCACAATAGCATGTGGTATTACCTTATAACTTATCCAGATAGCAGCAATAGACTCGGAATTGTAAACCCCTTTCTTAAAGTTTAAATTGCTTTCAACTTCTTTGCAACTTTGTTCCATGACTATATTTCATTTTGTGCTTTGGCTAGAAAACACATATACGTTTTCTAGAGCGTCGTACATTAATGCAATTATTAAGATATGTTTGCAACAATGTTTGAAATGCAAGCGTATCTACATTGATTTCATTTTCTATTAAAGATTTTATGACATCTTTAGCCGTTCCAGCACCAGTTTTATCAAGGTTTTCTTTCATTTCAACCAATCTTTTGATGGGATACCCATCTGGTTGGCATACCTTACAGCAACGATAAGCTTGTCTACTGAATTCGATGTATCAAATGTAGGGTCTGCAGACACAGAAAATATACTGGCTGACTTAATTTCAGAACGAATTTCATCCCTCATAGATTGAGCCAGAAAATAAAGCATCTCATTTTGTGCCTCTGAGCTTGTACATGTTGTACTGCATGGCATGAGGCACTGATTGTCAAGCCATAGATTGAGAACAGGACAATGTCTTGAGAGGAAATTTACAATCTGAATGAAATTTCTGTCCTTGTCAACGCCGCCTCCTCTAAAGTGCAAGCCACATCAAAAAGAATCAACATAGTTTCCTTGTTTTTTCTTCATCTGATTTCTCTTCGATTAATATTTTTTTCATTTTCGCATTCATTATAACAATAATTTGGCCAGATGTTATTGGGAAATAAGCAAAATCAGCTAGAGCAGCTTGATGATATTTTCTACTGAAGTGCCTATGAAGTTTTCCATTCCTGTTTGCACAAGTGCTCCATATTTTGTTCCATCATCGCACACCGTTTATCTATTGCGCTTTGTTGATAACAATTGCACGATTTTTTATAAGTTTCACAGACAAATCTTGTGCTTTTTTGCTATTTGCTTCGTGTTTTCTGAAATGCACTTCTTGTTTATGTGTTTATCAAAATCTGTTATCATTTCATCGACATTCGAACACTGATAAAGAAGTTGTGGTCGAATTCTTAACTGTCCTGCAAAAGTGATCCATGCAAAATCTTATTAGTTATCTGAATCACAGTTTGGTAATTTTTCACTGTGTGCAGCCTAAACGTATAAGGAGATTGTGAAAGAAGACGCATGCAATAAAGTAAATACAAAACTCTGGTCTAAAAAAGACATAAATTAAAGAAGTGTCATTCTCATCAAATAAAGGGTCTTCAATAGCCATACAATGTTCCACTTCTTCAATGTAAACGGCTTTTCCGCATTAGCACATGAGTTCAACTCTTCTTTGTTTTTTTCTTCATGCACGGTTGTTTTATTTATCTCTCTAAGACTGATGCTAGTTGTCTGTAAAGACGTCATATTTTTCTAGACATTCGTTTAAAACAGAATTTACGAAACATGTCCTTTGCTATTGCTCTTTTATGGATTTCGAAACAAATTCTAACTTACATTGCACGAAGCAAAGGAGAGTCTTGTTTTGTAACTTATTGACGATATTGATAATTTTCCCTTTCCTTTGTGAGTTAAATTATTATATTAAGGAGAATTATCATTGAACATTTCAATCATGCATGCTGAAAACTTAATTTTTCGTCGATACGCCTTTTTTTTTGCTCTTGATAGCTTTGGAATTTTCTGTTATAATCACCATAGATACCAATCACATTTACACTTTTTCTGATTTCGGGTCTCATGTTAAAATGATTTCTGTTTGCTTGTGATTACTTATCATCCATCCTTGACTTTCCTTGTTTGTAAATATAAACTATACTAGCACAAATTACTTACTAAAAAACTTCATTCAATTTAAATCATCTAAACTTTATCTTCGTGTTTGCTGATATAAAAACATAGTATGGTGATTCCACTTATGATATAAAAACTTCAATAATTTCACTTTCAACTTTAATAAAGAAAACAAAAGATTGATACTGCTGGCAAAATAGAATTTTCATGGAAAGCTCTTAATTAAAACTGGAACAGTGTTTAGTTTTGTAAATTGCCCTGCAAACTCAATCATTACATTGAAGCGATAACATTTTGGGGGGGGGGGATAATCACCATCATTCCCCTCCTTAAATTTTGCCCTTGCTGAGGAGAAAACGTGAGATGGTTGCTATGTTTTTTAGCATTCGCTATGTTTTTGGGCATTAGATAATGAGTACAGTACAGACAATCAAATTAATGCGTAGAATACTAGAATAATTTTACTGAAGAACAAACAAGTTTATTTAGCTATATGTTTTGCGTTTTGCAGAAATGAATATGAAATTAACGTTTAATTGTATGTATCTAATATAAAAAAATTTTCTGTGAATCCCACCAACGTTTCAAAACACTTAGAAAGAGCAATAGTATAATTTATCGGAAACAATACGATGTATGAAACCAGTCTTGCACACCGAAAATTCCAAAAGTCGTAAAAATGAACGTTCTTTTCTACTTAAGATTATATATTTTTGTCTATGCACATAAACTCATACAAAAATGTCTCTTTTCTTAGGAGTGGCAAGTCTTAGTTTTAATGGCGTTGGTAAAGATATCGGTTCATTGATGACTGGCTATTTTTTAAACGAATATGGCATCAAGAAAACTTTGTTCGGGATATCTGTTGTCTCTCTTATATTCTTTGCTGTTTTTGCAATTTACGCTTCAACAAGTGCTTATGACTACAAACGTTTAGGAACACAAGAGGGAGTAGATAGCGACGATGAGACAGGGAAGCCTGATTGAAACTATGTTTACTATTGTAATGAAACACAATTTTGTTGATATGAAAACAACATATGTGCCATTTTTTTCGTTATTCCTCTTGTAATTCAAAAGACGAGAAGATTGATTCCACTATTTTATTGGTTTAGTCAGACGGAGATCTTTGCTTTTTGTCTGTTAGAGGTTTTTGGCGTTGTTTAAAACTTTTGACACATCAAAACGTGGTCGTTGATAACGTGCTTGATCTTAAGAAGAATAAAGCACGTTGTCGGGCATTGATCTTTGATTTTAGCTATAAACGTTTTCATTGAAAGTTTGTCTGAAGGATGCATTTGTACTGTTTTCTTTTATAATAAAATATGAGCATTAATAACTGCGTTAAGTGGGCGAGGAGTTGTAGTTGGTTTGACTACTAATCATAGCACCTTTTTATCATTGAATTCATGGAACAACTGACAACTGACTGATATACTTTCATGTACATAGGCTAGTACTTCTCTGATTGAGATGTGTCTGCATGTCCTTGCTCAATAGTTTGTATTCAATAATATTGCCTCATCTGTCATATTTGGAAATTCTGAAACAAATACAACATCATGCCGAGCCAGTTTTTATGACAACTCCATGTAGTTTATCAATTTTATTAGTTACATGGCAACTAGTTTTAATTTCCATACAGTTCAATATAACATATCTATTTCATGTTTTAGTATTATGAGATTTTCTCAATCATTTATGCTTACTATTGTCACAACGTTGTACAAATCTTACCTTTATTTCATGTTCTATTTCGAAATTTTTAGCCTTACACACAGTGCTTAGAAGGCTGGAGGGAAAGAAGTTGATCCAACAACGAAATAAAGAAAAAAAGTTAATGAAAATGTAAGCTAAAGAATTATTTCTACAATAATTTAATTATCGTCATTTATTGGTGTATTTAGTCACGCAATTAAAGGTGCTTTAGTAATGCAATAAACAGTGGAGTAGCCAACCGTCTATTTATTCTTGCTAGTTGCATTTTCCTTTATATAATTTTGCTGAAGACAAAAATTTCTTATTTTCAGAACGAAACAAAGTTCTTGGCCGCCTGTTCTAATGACAATAAAAAAGTAATAATTTTTAATTCATTTGCAACATACATACATTTATTATCAAGACTACGTTTACACAACTTGGGATCGGCCTAAAAACGGCGCTAAAAGG
This sequence comes from Xenia sp. Carnegie-2017, assembly GCF_021976095.1. Classification (NCBI taxonomy): domain Eukaryota; kingdom Metazoa; phylum Cnidaria; class Anthozoa; order Malacalcyonacea; family Xeniidae; genus Xenia; species Xenia sp. Carnegie-2017. Next base: position 12,227,517 of record NW_025813486.1, read on the forward strand.
TAACAGAACCCAGTCGCACGCATACTGCACTGGAGCGTTACGATACAACCACACTTTCTAAACGTGGTTGAACGAAAACGGAACGCTACGCAGCATTGTAAGAACACCTAGCTGTTAATATTTTGCTACACTTTAAATACCAGTTCTCTTCAATTCGTCACGCATTGTGGCGCATACTTGAAAATAGTGAATATTTTATGTTTTGGAAAGCTTTTAATGACAAATTGTCAAATTCCTCTGCAATTTATGCTAATCAATGTTTTTTTCATGATTTATGACCTAGAAATACAAAAATCTAGCAATGTGTAAACGAGAAATGAAGTCTTTAACACACCAATGAATTTTGACAGCAAGAGAGACATTACGTGTATACACACTTGCAAAACTGTAGCGGAATTCAAGCAAATCAGTGCAAACGCAGGTAAATTCTGCTCTGTAGTTTAGTAGTGTAAATGTAGTTATAAGCTTAAAAAGGCTTAATATGACGCTAAATTTGTTTTTGCGACTTTACATGATTACATTTACTAAAAAGTTATGAGCAATTATATATCTAACTAAAATTGATTAAATTTTACCATACTAATGCCGATGCAAATTGATGCAAAATAATAGTCAAATTGAAGAAAGGATGAGCAATTTCTTGTTTTGTGAGCTCCATATAAACGAAAAGTAACTAATATTAAAGCATTTCAAGATTCATGCTTAGCAAAATAAGAATTTCTTACCCTACAGAGCAACATTTATTATTATATGGAGCTCACTGGGAAACAGACATCTTTTGCTCAAACTAATTGTTTTTAAGATCAACATGGTTTAGTTGAGCTCTCGTCATCCGATGAAAAGTCATCCCTATCTTCTTGCCAATCAATGCAACAGCTTTTCTTTTTGTAGTGATCAAGTAACGCTAACCATACTCCATCACGGCGTGCACTCATTAAATTAGCATTTCCTTAAAACAACAACAAAAAAGTTAAGAAATACAAACGGTAAATTAGCTAAAAACTGTGTTCCGTATCACATCGAAAATGCACTTAAGAAAGGAAAGGAAGCTCCATTTTTCAAGGCAATGATAAAATGTAAAATTGATTTAGCTCAATATCAAAATAATTTTAGTACAACACTGTAGAAAAAATTAACAAATCACGTACGAAGCTATCGCACATTTTTAAAAAATTCACTTATTAGTGAGAAATGCTGCATGTAAAAGATATGTATTCATATATAATTCATATTAACAAAATAACACATGTTACGGAAATAAACTAACCTATAATCACAAGACCTTGTTTTGCTCTTGTTAGAGCAACGTTTACTTGATTTTCATCCATTACAAAACCAACATTTTCACTAAGCCATGTTTTAGATGGGTTAAACTCAATGTCACATTTTGGTAAAGATCTTACTAATGACAATATCACGTAATCCTTTTCACTTCCTAATTAAAAAGAAAAAATAGCACTAAATAATGCATATACCATTGAATTAAAATACATGGAACGCTACCACAAGCAAATAATTGAAGCCATATCTTACGCCAGACACGCGAGATTTTACCCAAGACACGCGTGTTTAGTGTTTCGAGATTCTCTCGCGGAGTGATAATTGGTTGACTACACACGCGTGTCTGGGGTAAAATTACGGCTTCAAAAAATTATTTGGGTTTTCTATTACAGGTAGCGTTCCATGTGTTTTAGTTCAATGGCATGTACTGACTACACTAATGACGAAAAAAGACTAGAACAAGCAACTATATATTTGCAGTAAACAAATTTTGAAGCCACCGCCGCCGAATTTTTCTCGAATGTCATGAAAATTTTTGAAAATTCGGCCAAAAGATTACTTTGTTTTCATAACAAATATTTTTACTCTTTAGATGTTCCAAGGGCGTCGGAATTAGGGGGTCCAAGGGGTCCAAGACTTAAACTTCCGAAAAATAACACAAAAAGTGCCCCTTTCAGCAAAAAAATTTCAATAGCGATATTAAGTTTGTCAAATCGTTCCATTTTTATTGCTATTTAAAATTGCTATTAAAAATGTTTCTTTTAATGGACCTTGTCCGTCGCTCGAAAAGTCTGGAACGACTTACCTTTTTTACGTCATGCAAGGGATTCCTCAATAAAAAATATTTATACCAACTACCTTGGATGACGTCAGAATTTGGCTATACCTAAGACTTCATGCCACGATGGACAATATCCATTGAAAGGCAACTTTAAGCCTCCATAACAAGAAGACAATTTTACCTAATTGAAAAATTTTTCTTACCGATATGTTAGATATTACATTAAATTTTGATATCGCTAATAGAAATACTTGCTGATAGTGGCACTTTATTGAGAAGTTTGTCGAGAAAAGTGCCTTAGTAAATTTATCATTCTACACCAAATAGTCATCTTAAAGAATTTGGCAAACTCGCACTCAAAGGAAATTATGTTACTGTTTAGTAATTAGCAATACACTCGTCGTATAGCTATATATTTTCAGTATTTTTCACCAGTATTAGCTATAATTAAAAAGAACAAAAACGACTAACTATCACGCAGGGGAAGAAGAATCCTTTTCCTCCGTACTTGCCTCGAAATGGATGTGAAGGAGTATAGACAAAAGCAAAAGCCAAATACCAAGTCTTATTCATCAGAAGCAATCAGAAAATTTATCCTTTTGCCTTAAAGAATGAGAATAATTTCCAAAGGGTAAAACCAGTTTTAAATGAAACCACAAAAAATAAAGCTAAAAGGACAGAATCTGTTTGGATGTGTCACCAAACATGAATTCAGACGAAGAAAAAGCATGGTGCTTTCTGCCCATGAAAATTTGATTTCTCCACTGTTGAAGCTTAAAAGAATTCATTTAATCTCCTCATTTTCTTTATTTGTTGCATTTATATACTAATTGCTTCCACAAACTAGTGCATCTGCTGAAAGATTCAATTCCTTTGAAAAATTTCTAAAAAGATATTTAATATAATGATAACCACCGCTGAAAGGCAGTACGTAAAATAACCTTTTGATTGATATACACAAACAAATAAGAGAATAAATTTGCAACAAAACAAACATAAAAGAATTTTTAACAAAAAAAATTTTAACAGCATAAACTGTAATGTTGGATTCTATGAGTCATTGGAACGGTAAGGCATTTAAAAAGTAAAATAAATCGTGTCAACCCAAAATGCCCTTTTTAACAAGCAAATGCCCTAGAAGTTTTTGTGCCCTCTCCCCCAACGTAAATGTGCTTCGTATGCCCTTAATATTTTCTTTTCTTTTACAGGGCTTTCCAATGGGATCATGGACGGACATCTCACAACATGTTTATAAATATTTTATATAGCTTTTTATCTATTTAGAAATTTCAATTTAAATACAAAGGCGTGATTAGGCTAACTTTACGTCTGGCACAAGATTGTGCAAACTTCATGGAGTGTCCTAGGAAAACTGAACTCACAAATTGATGGGTGCACATCGAATTAGTCTTTCATATAAATTAAACAGTATTTTAGTAAAATGCAATTGACTATTCCTCTTTATCACATGGGAATGAAATAAGACATGGCAATGCATTATACTATAAGTTGACTTTTTTCAAAAAACTGTTTAATTCATGCAGCAAACTAATTCGAGATGCATTGATGAATTAGTTTTTTGAGGTTTTGGGGTGCACCTAGTAAAGAAGTAATTGTAAAGTTTCGCTTCTCAAGTCTTACCTTGCGCAGCAACAACAGTCATCACAGAAACGTCATCATAATCTTTTTCTATTTTCATTTCTTTTTGTAATTCAGTGCACTGTGCACGATAAGGTGATAAAACAAGGATGTTCTTTCCTTTAACGCCAGATTTCATGAGATAATGTAGAACAGAAATCTACAAAAAATTGTGAAACCAATGAAAATGTGCTAGCAAAACGGTTTCGTGCATTAGAGAAGTGACATGTGAAGTTTGTCATTACATTGGCAGGCAATTACATCTGTAAAACTACATGCAATTAAAAATTGAAAATTTTGCAAGGGCGCTCAACTTTATTGCAGGCACTGCGCGCCCTCGCAATATTTTCAATTAGATATCAAACAGAGAAGTTTCGATATAACAGTGCTTTTTTAAAGCAACATGTTTTAAACTAGAAGAAAATTAGAGTTTAAGAACAGAACTGCTCTATCGTATGTACAGTTAAATTTTTGTCATGGCACGTGAATGTGGTGTTATCAAACCAGTTCATCATAACAGTGGTTTACTCTAAGGATACCCTAGCTACTCAAGTTCGGTTGTGGACAAGCAGTTCCTAGAATGACCTGTAAAAATAGCAGTGACTATGCTAGAGAAATTCTAACCCAGCTCAATGAAACATGACTGGACTGGACGGCAAGGTTTGTGTTAACTAATCAAAAGCTGATTATAGAAATGTGAGCGCTGTGGCCTGTTCTAAAAGAGCTTGCTCGAACAATATGATGTACTTTCCGTTCATAAGTTAAAAAATCGTAAGTTATGTAGTAATAAATTTTACACCGCAATTTCATACGTGCTGAAGTGTTAAGATAGTTGATTATGTTTTTAGATGTTTGTTACTAAGAGCTAAAAATACTTTCAACGAAGACGATATCTAGAACATGCACATCTTGTGAAAGTAAGTTTCTCAAAGAAATCAGTTTGCCTACTAAAAGCGCTTCTATTACACTTTTTTACTTGTAGATTATTTTTTTATCTTAGGGACCAAGCACCGACACCTTGGAGTGAAGATTTCCTCGAGATACGGATAAATGAACTTATTTCAGTCTGTAATTTATTTTGGAAAAAGTTTTATGTAAAACTGTAATATATTTATGTAGCTTTAAATTTTAATTATAATTTTTTTAAAAAAATTGCAAAGTTTAAGCGCAAATATAAATTTTTGAGACACGGAGATCGAGCTCTTTTTGAGACCTGGCAAAAAAATTTTTCTATCCAGACTTTCTAGCCATTAAATAACATGTGCACAATAGATAGTACTCAAATATATAACATAAAAAAAGTATACAAATGCAAGATATAGTACGTAAAATAAACATTTAGCCTTACTTACAACTTTATTGATTTCGTCCTTATTCATTTTTGACTTTTCATTTCCTTTTGCAGTTGTAATAATAAGCGATTCTTCTTCTCCTTCAACATGAATAAATTTGAAAGGAAATGCATCACCTTTCGGCCATTCTACATTGTCCTCTTTTTTGCGGCGAATCACAGTCTCGTCTGTCTCGAGTTTCCCTTCATAAAACCGATTTGATGGAAATCGACAAATCTCTTCATGCTTTAAAAACCAAACATTTCTTTATTTCAATGTAATGCCTTAAGTCAGATTTTTTTAATTATCTATGTTAGTAATAATACAATTAACTACTATGACTATTTACGGATTTAGCAGGTTTGGCAAAATATATAATATTACACAGAGGCTAATTTTATATTTAAAGTATACTTCTTAACAAGCGGAATTCAACATGTTTTGATGAAGATGAAACGGGAAAAATGTTTTGGTTCATCAAAATTACTCGCATGAGAATACTCACCATTCTGTACTGTATTTTAAGCATCATTGCTTCATTTGAGTAGCGCTCGAACATTGATCTTCCAAGGCCCAACTCTCTTGCTTTTTTGCATTTTATTATTGGTCGAAGTTGTTTATGGTCACCGATGAGAACAATTTGCTCAGCTTGTGAGCCTAACATTCCGCAAAGTGTTTGAGCTTCGATACACATTGCGCATTCGTCAATGATGCACTGGCTAACAAAACCCTTACATGGTTTCATAATGCGATCACTGTAAGCTGCTGTACAAGTAGCAAGTATCACATGCACGTTGTTGTGTGCTATAGCCCATTCCTCAGCAAGTTTCTTTACCTAAAGTAATAGCGAGTACATAAAAAAAGCGAAATGAAACTAAATTAGTTTACTCATTACTTTTGAAACGCTTGCCTTCAAAATCAAAAATTTTTGGTTATATAAATGCATCAAATAAATACTTAAACCAGCGTGGATCAAATTTACATTGCAAAACTTAAGCAAGGATACAAATCCAAAGATGATGCAAAGTTCGAAAAATTGTCTTTGCTCTTAGTTAATGTAAAACCATTTGAAGTTAGTGAATATTTTTTAAATTCATTTCACCAGTTTAGTTGATAAAAGTAATCAAATAAAAAGTTTCGAAAACGCTTCGTAAGGAACATTCATTGATCACATTCGATATCGTAATCAACAATGGCTTACAATCTACTTTTCACCACCGTTTGATCCAACTTTTTTTATACACAATATAGACTGAGCTACAGGATGCCACGAAAAAAAGGAACCCATACAAGAAATATACATGGATTAAATGAGATCTGAATAAGACAACTAAATCTGCAATGGCTTTTTCTTTCGCAAATTAAATTAGTGACACGCTTATAAATGCTCTTAGCAACTATGGAAAATATGATTACAGTTTTTTGGCTGTTATAACATTGTCAATGTCGCTTCGATATCACAAATCTTTTGCGAAGTATATATAAGATGAGCACAATTGTATAGAGCACTTTTTAATTTGTCTCGCATTAAAAACTTAAAAACCGTTATGAAATCTCAGAGGAGCAGATTTGTCAAATTCATTGAAGAATGAGTCTCACGTTAATGCTTTGCGTGCTTTTGTTTACTTCTGTTAATAAAATTTCGTGATCGAATACAGCGTTGCATCAATAATTAAATACAACATTGCAACAAAATTGTCAGATCTTAAATAAGGTCCAGTCTTAGCTGCATCGCGTTAGGAAGAGAAAGACAATTCAAACGGTTTATTTGTATTGAATAGACGACGACAAATGTGTAATCTATTCGTCAAATATTGTGTAGTCAGCATAATTTTCTAAATACCTTTTGAAAGTCACGAATCTGCTGAGGGGAAGCGAAGCGCTCTTCCTTGATACACTGCTTGAACTCATAATCGAATCTTTTTATTTCGTTGGCAAATTCGCATTTCGAACTACGTATTACATGGTGGAGACAAATATCTTGAAATATATCTTCTTCCTCAACATACGCCGACATCTTTTTCGATCGAAATGCAGACATTTGATCAGGTATAGGGAACGTTTTGCACTCGATCTCTTGTCCATATATTCGTAAAATGTTCAAATCAGGGATCTTCATGAGATATCCTATAAAAGTTCGTAAATATCTGTTATTCAATATTATTTAACATCCTTCAAATTTGCTATGTCTATTAAATCAATGTTGTATTGGTGTAAGAGGAACTTTCTTCTCATTTTTTAATAACACGTAAATAGAGAAACTGCAAAATGGCCGCCATATTGAGTTTGTTACTTCCTGTAGTGAAAATCTAAAAACTAATAAGATTCCATATCTTGCACGAAGCTGGCATAGCTCAGTGATAAGCGGGACGCATCGCCAGCTAGAGACGAGAGTTCTAATCGTGCTAAACTACTCTTTAATTGCATTTTTTTACCTCTCAAAATCAATGAATTTTTTTTTATATAATACAACAATTTCTGGTTAGGGTTAGGGTTAGGGTTCGTATTATGGTTAGTACTATGGTTAGTTTAGGGTTAGGGTTGGTATTAATTTTGTCTTTAATTTCGCATTTTGTTATCATTTTATCTAAGTATTACCATTGATTGTCTAAGGCATGTTCTCTTTCAGTTTCAAGATTGCTGCCAATGTGCAATTCCTCGCTTTAAAGGCTAGTCATTTTTTCATTATCGCCATTTTCAATTTTAAATATGTATTTTTTCAAAGGCATCAGAATTATTCAAAATTTCTACAGAGGTATTCTTGCTCATGAATTCTTTAGTCTGCTAAAAGTGTACAGAGCTATCTTGGTCAATTTAAATTTTCGGTCATTAATGTCAAAATGAACAGCAACTATTTTTTTTTGCTTAACTTAATCCTCAGATGACAACAAAAATGCTTGTTAAAAGTTGTACAAGCATGTTTTTCTAAAATATTTTTCAACAAACATTTTAGCAATAGAAGGTATTGACCCCTTAATTTGCTCGTATAGCAAAACGAGCAATTAAAGAAAGTTTGCCATGGGAATGCGTTATAAACTCTAGCTCTTACAGAAAACATTTTTCATGCTTTCAGAATAAGTTGCAGCCTGTTCACGCGCAAAGTTATTTTGAATGGCTACGATTTTGAGTAGATAACGGCCGTACCAAAAATTCTCCCATTTTCTTCGCTTGTTTTCACATTCGTGTAGCAAAAGAAAAGTTGCAATAATACATGTAACTATAGTAAATATGATGCAGGTAAGCTCTCGGATGTAGATGGAGCTCTTACTCGTGTCAATTAATTTCCAATCCAAGAAGGTAAGCCTGGCGCACGAGTCAACAGGAAAAGGAGTAAGATTACTTATGATTGGTCAACTTAATGAATCGGTTGAATGGGGCAGGGTATTATTTTGAAGGGAAAGATTGCTTTTATTGGTAGAAGAATACAAATACTATTTCTTTCTTTCGCCAATATAGAAAAGAGTTTGCAATTTTATAAAATGATTATAGTTTTCTTCTTACAATAAAAACGAAAAATGACTTTAAAGGTTGACATTAAACTAGTAAAGAAATTGAAAGAAACATTTAATATTGACGAAGAGTACGATAGTAAACGACGACTTAGATCCACAGAAAGCTATGGAAGCAGCCGTTGACAAGACAAAGTTCCTTATTAACCGACTTTCAAAACTACACAGCTTTACTGACACTGTTAATGATGAAGATGATTAAATGTTATCAAAGAATTTTTGTTATGAGAAACTTTAGATACTGTTAATATTTCAATGTTGAATTGATTAAAATCAACTGTTGTTTATAGTGAGAAAAAACTTTCATTGAAAGAAAATCCTTTATCATGGTTTCTGTTTCAGTCTTCTTTTTTAAATATTAGTGAATAGCAAAGTAAACAGAAAGTGCGCAAAATAATGAAGTTGGGCATTCGAAATCATGTTTAAAATGAAATTAATTCATCCATTGAGGAAATGATAGTATTTTCACAAATAGCATTCTAGTTTCTCAAGACTAAGGGCATTTTCAAACTTCAAACTCCCGTACGCGATATAATCATAAGACGGAATATGCAATATCACGCGGAAAATAGATCAGCGAAAATGTTTTTTTTTATTTTCTTTTTTTAGTTGATTGATTAAAACATGCACCAGAAAAAAATTCCAGTTAGACATTAGGCATGATTGAGCAAGTTTTTTTTGAACAATTGACAAGCACGTGCAAGTAGATTATTTTGTTCCTTTTCAACTAGTCATTAAGCAAAACTAATCAAAATTTAACGACTTTTGATATTTTTAGTCGGTGATCTATAAAGGTTCGCTATTTTGCATAAGTATTAACCATTCTGCCTTGAAACGGGAAGGCAGTTTACCAATAATACTTTTAACGGCATGTTTATCTATCGAATATTGTTAAATTAAAGTTCCATGTTTTACTAAGGTAGTATGTTTTATTAATTTACATGCCCTCTTACAATTTTACATCATGCTACATTTTATTTTTATTTTCAGAGTATTCATGTTAAGCTTCACAAATCGTCTCAATAATGCAAAAGATTAATACATGTCATTGAAAGAATTCATTGTCTCATTTTTCAGTTGGTCTTCTTGCTCCGACAAAAGTATGTTTCTTCTCCAGTTAGTGCACTTACATTTAATTAATTCCAGCCCGTTTAATTTTGGACTAAAATCATTTAAACTGTCGAAGAACAATTTCACTGTATCTTCTTCATCAATTTCCAATGTAATATTATTAAAGTAAAATAATATTTTTTCATTGTTTGGCATCATCAAACATTCATGCTTCTTTGCGTACTCTCGTACTTTTCGTCAATATCAAATGTTTCTTTAAATTTCTTTACTAGTTTAATTTCAACCTGTAACGCCCTTTTCCGTTTTTATTGTAAGAAGAAAACTATAGTAACTTTATAAAATTGTAAACTCTTTTCTATATCAGCAAAGAAAGAAATAATACTTGTATTCTTTTATTAATAAAAAAATTTTCCCTTCAAATAGCCCCCTGCCTCATTTCCGATTCATCATGTTAACCAGTCACAAGCAATCAGACTTTGTCTCCTGTTGACAAGCGCGCGCATGGTTTACTTTCTTGGACTGGAAACTAATTGACACGGGTAAGAGCTCGGGCTACTTCCGAGAACATAACTACATCTTAACTACCAACTATAACTTTTGCTTCGAAAATTTAATCATATTTTTCCTATTATTGCATCAAAATTGAAAACACGCAATCAACAAACATCCCATTTACCTGAGAAAACAATCTTCTACAAAAACTTTGGCACATAGAGATTTTACTTATTCATACAGATATAGTTCTGTGGCATATTTTTTTGCCGAAGAATTTTTGCTCGTAGCTATAAATTACCCTTCACCTGAAATGTTACAAAAAAATCAATAGAAAAACGCACGTGCTACGACGTCAACAGATTTATTTGATGGTCCAAGATAGAATACAACAGCGCGACTGGAGTCATCTTGTTCCTTCATAATTCCATCAAATCTTGACTTATTGCAACTTGCAAACCAGTACGCAATATGGACGCCAACGACTGTTTTCCCTGTGCCTGTAGTCAAAGATATTACAATTTCTTAAACTAAATTATTGCTACAACTTTTGGGGAGTGCTTTAATTCTCTTACAATTTGGTTAACTGTATTAGTAGAATAACGAAGGAATAAACTACTGTTGTAAGTAAATATCGTACCTGGAGGTCCTTGGATGACAGAAAAAGGTTTTTTTAAAGCTTTTTCAACTGCATTGTGTTGATAACGATTCAATGAAAGAAAGTCCTTTAATGTTAGGTCAGGTTTAAGTTCCCGGTCTAAATTTAGAATGATGCAATTAAGAATTTTTATGCTGCATGATCATGTTCAATCAAACTTACGTAATTCAAAAATCTCATTCATTTTAGAAAAAATAGTTAAAATAAAACGCGTGCTATGATTTGTCTATAACTGTGTTTTTATTAGTGTGTGCAAATTAGACCAGAGCTCTATCAATTAATTTAAACCAGATAATTAATTTGCAAATCGATGATGAATCGATTCGTGGAAAAATTACAACGTTTCTTTTAAATTTATTTGGTCGGTAATATTCATAATCTCTGTGTTGACTAAAAAAACTATAAATTACAAGCTTTACCAGTTCTTTCTCATTCCATCTCAGACCATAGAATATATTTGAAAAGTACTTACAGATAGTGTTTTTGACGATTTTCTGCTTGGTGCAAATATTTTTGACGAGATCTGATGTTGTATCCTTCGCGCTCTGAAGGAGAGCTTCATAACTACGCCTAGCAAAATGAAATATTAAAAAATAAAGACCACGTTTGAGAATACTATTTATACGTGGACATAAAAAATATTGAAAGTCTATTTTCTTTGCCTCTGCGTAACTTGCGGGGAGATTTGAGCAAAATAAATGAAGTCCCTATATTTCTAAGAGTAATGATCGAACAAGCAAGGTAAAAGGAACATTATAGCACTATTTGACTTGAACTGAAGCCTTCATTCTTTCGTGAAGGATTAGTTTTCCCTTTACTAGTTTTCTCACACATTGATTTGTTTTCTTTAATTTCCTTTTGTTTCCATTTTATAAAAAATTTGTACTTTTCTTTAAGAAATTTGTACACATTAAGGGTTTTTGTAAAAACTTATGGCAATTTCTGTCGTTGAGTAATAAAGAAAAGGTATCATCCACGCAACGTTTGCTTTTGACACTTTTCAAGTTTACTTAGATGCAAACGTTTTATATCAATAATAACGTACAAATAAAGAAGCAAGGAGTGGTGTAATTGAGAAACTATGTACAGCCAGCCATCGATTTATTTAAACATGGTGTTGTTAAAACTAAACTGAACACCTTTGATGGAAGCTGACATTAGTTCCCCAAATGTCTCCTAAGACAAAAACTTCGTTCTTTTCACCTTTTTATGAAACTATACCTCTAAACCAAGTGAAAGAACCCAGTTTTTTAGATGTTTCTGCTCAAAAACGCAAGCGTCCTATAGCTAACTATCATACATTGCAAAGGAACTCTTAAGGATTTGTACACACGATTTGAGTTTTTTATTCACACAAAGAAAAGATGTCTTTCGTAAAGTGTTTGATAAATAGTATGCATAGATTGTCATCATAGGAGCTCATTGAAAGTGTTCTTAAATCATTTATTGAAAAAGATCTTTCTTTCAAATGGATGACAGGAAAAATTCTGATTTAACCGTTTTGTCCTCCCTAGTAATGGAAGGGACATGTCTTTTATACCAGGTACACTGCACTCGTCAAACTTCCCTGGATGGTAAGGCCAAAAGTGACATCGAGAGAAAAGCTAATATAATAAAAAATGTTTGTTTATTTCGAGTAATGTCATCTTTGTATTTTTGTAAAAAATATTTTACCATTAAGAATTTCTACAGGCGCAGTTCTCTAGCATTTTAGTTCATGCATTGTTAGTGTGATCTTCTCTATGTAGATAGAACGTTATAAAGGTTACGTTTTTGATAGAATCAAACAGTATTTACAATCTTTTATCTAAAATAGAACTGTTCCTTCACGACAACAACCAAAACATGATTGTAAGAAAGGCAGTAGACATTACTGTGCTGATTTTTTTTTTAGGCGATAAATTTTAAATTGTGAAGAAGAGCGCCTGTCAATCTTTCAGTTACACGTCATGGAGTCTGTCTAAATAATTTAACTAATGGCTGCCGTTTGGAGATGACTTACAATCTTTCTTCTCATTTTGATAATGGTAGATTTTGAAATTTTCTAGCTGGCGTTGACAGTTAGGGAGTAGTTTCCAGAAATGCATAGTGCTTTAAAATAATTCTTTCAGAATTATTTGGTAAGTGTTCTTCTTTTAAACAACTCTCTTAACCACTATTAAGGTATCGTTTGTTTATTTATTTTGGTTTTTGTGATTTTTAAAACAATTTGTACTATAATTAGTGTTTTTCATTTTTCAATACCAACTTGCATCTTACCTATTTGGAATGCTTTGTTTGATCATTTCTGCAGCAACGCAACAAACTTTTTGTTTGAAAAAGGATTCAGGAACAGGCAATGCACTTTGAATTAATTTAGCAGTATAGAAGTCTTCAGGTGGTCCCATTGCTTTTGTCTCTACACCAGTCTCATCTGCATCTTCTTTTGATTTACCTTTCCATTTTCTAAAAATCTGAAAATGTCCTACCCAATATCCAGCATCAGATTTTTTCATGTTATCTGAATCCTTAACGCGGACACACATCAAATTTAAGTCTAGATTGCCCAAGAAATGTTTAATGCAGAAATCACGAAGCAAATTAAATTCAAGGCAACATCTTCCCTTTGCATCTAAAAACGTAACACAAAATCTTTTAAACTTTTGAATAGTTCAGATTCACATAATTACTATCACTTCTTAATTTTGCAGGAACGAAAGCAAACACAAAAATGAGCAGGTTGCCATTTGAGTTAAGTAAAAGTCACGCTTTTGAAAAACAAAAGCAAATCCACTGTTAAATAAATGGTCGTTTATAATGGAAAAAAAGATAATTCCCTTCTGTCAAAAAATAGTTCAATTGAAGAACAACAGAAAGTCAATATTAGATATGTTCAGCAATTGAAAAAAGTTCAAGCGAGAAAACAAAGATTGTTTTCTATTAGAAACATGCAATTAGGGCAACCAGTAGAAATTTATGCCTGAAAAATCTATCGTGAAGTTTCTCCAATCATTAAATGTTGATAACAAGCAATGAACTGTTTAAAACCTGTTTTCTATTTTTTAACAGAAACAGACGTACCTTTAACAAAATTTACACGAAGATTCCATAGGTTAATGACATCATCATCCGATACAGCTGACGTAGCCATTTCCATCTTAAGAATTGGTTTCCATAAAGCTACGTATTCTTTGATTGAGGAGCATGCGGAATCAGATGGTTGTTTGTGTGCAGTAAAAGAGAAACAGGTGGTAGGTGATTTTCGATGTTCTACGCATGCGTAAAATCTGTCAGTTATCTTGTACAGTTGAACAATTGGAGCAAGAACACCACGTGACATATGCGAGCATAACTGAACAGTAACTGGGTTGAGCTGGGATAAAGTATGTGTCACTTGTATTACTTGATCCGTAGACTCAAGTTCAGTTTGATTGGCACGACGGCTATTTAGAGGTTTCAAGTTTGCGTTTTCCATAAACTTCCAGATAACCTTGTTTAAAGAGTCTTTAACAACTCTAAAGAACGAGAGCTAAATTTGACTATAGCAATAAAGGGGAACTAGTAGCTGAGAAGTGGAAATAGAAAGAAGAAAAATAATGTGAGCAATAAAAGCGGACTTTATGTGTTTCAAAATCAAGTTTTGTTTCTTTTTGAATACATCTTCAATTTAAGAAGTATGCACCATTGTGTATAGTGTGTTAAGATTTTTGTTGCAACATATTAAGTTAAATCATAAAAGCCAACAATTATGCCAACAGGCAATAATTGTTGAGGTTGGTTTTAGTTTTATGACTTCGCCGTGGCTTCTTATTGTTGGCTTATTCCGCAAAATTGCTCTAAAAATGCTTATTTTTTTAAGTTTTATGATGGACTGTAGAAATTGTGTTAAATGCTCTTATTTTGCCTTGACATTTCAAATTTGTATCTTTCTTCTAAGATTAATTTTTAAAGATTTGTTGTTTTCCTAAACTTTTTATATTCCTGTACAATTTCTCCTTTTCCGTTTCCACCTTCGTTTCCCTTCTCCAACCCCATATTCAATATTCTTTACCTTTCACTTTTGACATTCGCATCTACTTCTTGTAAAACATCACGCATGTTTTTCAAATTTGAAAGCTTCAAAGCATTCATTATTCTATTCCAGTCTTTCATTTCCATCCAATAATGGCAATCGTTTTCCGACTCCATTGATATTTCTTAAAGTAAAAAAATTTGCTGAGTTCTCGATAGACTTTTAAAAAAAATAATTACTTGTGACTGTGTTTTCTGTAATTACAAGGAGAGGAATAACAAAATTTGTGTACTCAGAAATCCTTGGTGGTGTAAGCAGCGTTATTTGATACTATCAAGAAAACTTTCTTAGCTCGCAAACATCAAAAGCAATAAATGGAAGTAACAATCGTCAATCGATATATTATAGATATGATATTGATGATAAAGAATAACTGAAATAGCTGAACTGCATGAGCATGTCTTGTATGGTGAGAGTAAAAATGTACAAAGCGCAATAAAATTTGGTACTATATTAACTTGCTAAAATGCAATGCAATAAAACATTATACGCTATCTTAAAGCATTTTAAACATAGAATGGTTGAACATGTATTTCATGCAGACGTTTTCGCTATATAGCTGACAAATATTTGACGGAAAAGGGAACAGCCTTAATATTATACATAATTTTTAATAATTCTTCCTCACACAGTTATCCTCCAAGTCGTCATGACTCATTTTAGAAAACATTATTATCTTAATAAACTTTTGATATTCCTCAAACTAACCTTGAGATTGATAATTCAATTTATTCAACAGATCCTTTGATACCTCGATATCTTCGTCATTCACCCTTGGCTGTGATCGATTGTCAAAATGTATCAAACGGAGCTTCCACTGAAGTTTGATAGAATTCTTGATTTCATCTTTTTCAGGATCAGTATCAAGACCAAGATGGCTATCAGAAATGGAATAATTGGGAAGCAGATCAGCAATGTTAGAGCCAAAGAATACGTTTAGGTTTTCTAAGGTCATTTTGTCAACATAAGCAACAAAAAACTTCCCAGAGCATGTCTTCAAATCGATGGCCAGTTGAAGTTTTTTTGTGTGTTTCTCAAACTTGCTCGAGTTTCGTTGCACGTACGTGCAATGTTCACAAATTTCAGTGATATGATCAAAGTTTATAACAGCATTCCTACTCTCCAAGGCGGCAATGACTAAACGATGGGCAATAACGTCAATGTAACGGCGAATGGGTGAAGTAAAATGACAGTAAGAGTCAAGGCTTAGATCGTGGTGGCCGAACAAAATTTTTTGCAAGGTTTCCTGTTGACGGGCATCATTTACACTATTTTTTGCATCAGGCGTTCTACTTGACAAGTTGCTTGCGTTTGGCCATGGGTAAGGAATGTAGTCAAAGTTTTCCCCAGAACAAATATAGCTGCTTTTTTGCTGGATTTTTCTTCGT
This sequence comes from Xenia sp. Carnegie-2017, assembly GCF_021976095.1. NCBI lineage: Eukaryota > Metazoa > Cnidaria > Anthozoa > Malacalcyonacea > Xeniidae > Xenia > Xenia sp. Carnegie-2017. The sequence continues at coordinate 12,243,717 of NW_025813486.1, forward strand.
CGCATAGAAGCCAACGCCAAATGGGGGAAGTGGTCCAAATCGCAAAGAATCCTTGTCAATTCTTGAAAACTAGCTCGTTCTTTACCTCTTTGTATCAATGAATTCCATGCTTTGCAAGGCACTGTGAAGCCCGTTTTCTCTTCGTCCAGGTTGTGGGTTCTCAAAAAGTCTTCTTGCGTAGAAAAAACACCCATTATTTGTTGAAAGCGCTCATTCCACTCCATCTCCTCATTATTTTTTGGCGGTGGCTGAACACGAAGTGGGGTCGTGTCGGGAAATTTCTCAAGCAAATATTTCGCTACATAGTAATTTGCCATTATCATTATTTCTTCGATCAACTGATGTGCTTCTTTTTCGTTTGGACGGTTGTCCCCACACGAATCATAACCTCTTTTCTCGTAAAATAATGATTGAAATCCTAGACGCAATCTTCGATGCGCTTGGGCAAATGAATGTCCAACTGATATCGCTTCTTCCACAGTCAGCTGCCTTTCCTAAAAGTGAAAAATAGATACTGACCACACGTCGTTCTTTTTTTATGAGGTTTATGTCCTTTTTGAACTTTTATGCTTTGAAACATTTTTCATATTAATCGTAATATTTTGCTTCATATCTGTAACTTAAATTGTCAGTCAGCATAAAACGACAGGTAAAATATGTACGTGACAATTTAAGAGTTTCTTGCCGCACCAAAAAAAATGCCGGCGCCATTGCTTGTAGATAGACTGCAGAAAATCAGTATAATGTATGGGAAGTAGAGTGCGTATTCATATTTATACTTGGCCTACATTATCATAGTTTGTATTAAAATAAATAGTGATTATGGATTAAAATAGATTAACATAAAAAACGATAAACTATGAATATATGCCGCACATTTTTTTGGTCACTATTACAGATTAAATTTATGAATCCTTTGATACGTCAAGGTTCCTTTTTATGTATGATGGAAGAAGATTCTAGATAATAAAAAAATGCACATTAATTAAGATAGGTAGCTATGGCATACCTGTCCATCAATTGCTCGGTCAACTGCAGCTTCTTCCTCAATAATACGTTGGGCGTCAAGATAAGTCAATTGTCGTGTAGATTGCACAATACTTCTTTCTATTTTTGCCTCACCAACAACGTCCCCATCGCGCGTCACTTCAATACTGAGTGTTATTGTAAGACGGTCTTTACCTTCTAGCAAACTGCAGCATCTTTCGGAAAGCTCACGAGGCAGCATGGGAAATACCTTTCCTAAGTTTTTGGCATAATACGTAACGCCGCGTGATCTTGCTACGTTGTCCAAAGGCGTGTCGGATTGAACGAAATAAGCAACGTCAGCAATATGTACTTGTAGTAGAAAGTTGTTAGTGCAAAGCTGTCGAATACTGATTGCATCATCAAGATCAGTTGATTCAGGGGGATCAATAGTAAAAACATGATCGCGGTAGGCTTGTCGACTTAATTCGCTTTGAGGAATCTGCCAGTTTTCATTAAACTGATGAGGAATATGATCAAGTTCTCTGCCAAAGTCTATCGCGATGTTGTACTCTTCACAAAGAACATTAATTTGATCGGTGCAATCGCTACGATTAGAAATATGCCGTACCGCATAACCACGAGGATATGGGAGATTCTCCAGCCATTCTGAGTATTTCATAACAATAACACGTTGGCCAGCTATGGCTTCGGCAAGTTCATTATTTTGCAGTATCGATGTGCCACCTCCGCTGTTTTGGATTACGATCGAATTTTCGCTAAACTCAGTATGAGGAATATGGTTCACAATCTTTGGCATAAACTTATTTATCGGTGTCATTATTTTCTTGTTGGCACGGTCAACCTTGCAAACATATCGTCGTTCATCTGGTTTGACGGGTCTTCTAAGTATTCCTAGGGATGAAAATGCTAGTTATACAGGTTTTCAACATATATATGAATACTAATTACAGAATTCTAAAGAAGTCTTTTTTTGTTGTTTTAACAAAGTCAAAATTATGATAAGGTCTTATATTTTAAACAAGTTTTCTACATTGCGAATCACTGGCTAAATTTCTAAATACTTACTGAAGGATTCCAATGAAATGAAATATATAAAATTCAATGGTGCCAACTATGAACAGTTTTGTCAATGTGTTAAAAAACTTAAAGAATCATATGAACAAAGAGCAGCATCTTTATAATTGGGTGGTTTTTTATAACAAAGCTTACAATAACCACGAAAACATAATTTTGTATGAAAATATGGAAAAAAGGGGTAATTTGCTATTCAATTGTTTTAAGTAAGATCTCAGCACTTTTGCTGTCATTTTTGTGATATGTACATTGATATTAAAAAAATTAATTGAAAAAGACGCAAGTGTAAGAAGAAAAACAAAATATGCATAGAACGATAATGACTCCACTTTGACTTCTGATCCATGGACACTATTTTTCTAGTCTCTCTAATAACAGCCGTTAGTTTAACTGTTAATGCCAAAAAAATTTTTCAGCAACAACCATGCATTGAGGTAATTGCGATACCAAAAAGTATGACACATCACCAAACTATAAACACTGCACAATAAGCATTTCACGAATTGATAAAAAGTAACCTTTCCAAAATGGATGGAGAAAGTCAACAAAACATAATGCATACCTCTTATACTTCCAAAGTATTTGCTATAGTCGTCCAATCTTTTACGTTTGATTTTTATTACAACGAGGTCATCTTCAAAAATACCCCGGACTTGTCCAGGTATGACGATGTCAGGACTGTCTGGGGTTGGAAATCGGCCGTAATAGAACCTTTGATTCTGCCGAAGCTCGACCTGAATCCTAACTTTCTTGTATTTGTGTGGTTTGTTGTTTACATCAGACTTTAAGGTTTCTATATTGCATTCATCTAAAATAATGTCGAAGAGAAGCAGTTATCTTTGGCAAAATTTATATTACTTTAAAAATTTCTATCGCCAAGTTATACGACAAAAATTATTATTATGATAATGATGTTTATGTTGCTTTTTACATGTAGACATAATTTTAAGGTATATACAAAAAGTGGAAAATTTATCTTATTAAACATCAATCGATGCTATACTCATAAGCAAAAATAATGCCACACAATACAAAAAAAGCGGCTCATGACGTGCAAAACGGGGACATGAACCCGAGAAAATAATATGTCCTGATGAGCAAAAAAACCTTTTTTGGATGTGCAAAAACTTGTAATAAATCAAATTTGTTACTAATATTCAGGTATCTCTGAGCTCTGCGTGCCTTTTTGAAAACCCTTACCGAGAAGCTCTTCAATTGATTAAATTTATAAAAACTTCATTACTCTGACATCCAGCTTCATCCAGATAATTTCGTAGATAATATTTGACGAAAACATTATCAAAAAATCTCGGGAAATTTTGCGTCGAAGTTTTATCGCTAACATAACGACAGCACTTTTCACAGTATTACATTTTTTTAGGGCGAAATACTTTGCTAGGAAGATTGACAATTGGGAACGCTATGTACATATATTATAGTATCGTCATCAAGATCGATTTCAGTAAAAATAATACAGCATTTAAGACGTTTGTATTTGATTATCACCCCCTTCGATATTAATTTTCCGATGCACTTGCTTTAAATATTTTCCCAACGTAACGGCCTTCAAAGTGACAAACCTCTTCTACATGTTTTATGAGGCAAACACCGCTTAAGTATTTGTTTTGCACGTTTATGAAAACTCCTTTAGCAAACTCTGGTGGTCATATCTTGTCAGTGAAAAACTAGTTGAAAATGCTGTCTCCGACAAAATGTACACTTAGATTTAGGAAATCCAAATTTTCAATTTAAGAACATACATTCAGACATAATCATGAAGAAGCATAGGTCATTTCATTTTGTAGTAATATCTCTTGTTGGTAAAGTTTGCTTAAAGCTAAAAGAGCAAATAAATTTAACACCTGAGCAGCATTTTTTCCCATTTCTAAAGACGAGTCAATAGGCTTTGTTTTGATAAGCAGGGGACATAATTCAATTTACCGTCCCGTAATTTGTCTGTTCCACAGCGAATTCTAGCACCGGGGAAAAAAGAAATTCATTAATAAAGAAACGATTTGTGCCTCTGTGATGAGCAACGCCGAACAAATTTAAAAAACTTAACGATTATTATTTGCAGTTATTCCAGTCTCATAAAATTCAATTTGCATTTTTCCCGGAAATTTAACACCGGAAATTTAAGAGTTACTTGAAATGTGATGTGTTTGTCAACTTCTACCTTCTCAGACAATAATAATGAGAAAAATATTGACAAAATAAGAACACAATGACAGAAAAGACGACAATGGCAATGATAATAACAATCATGTTGATGGTAATGGCTTACCAGTGTTATGCTTAGTTGCGAAAATTTTCTCCAAAACAGATGGTGCGCCAGCTGTAAGTCGATGCCTTTGTTCGGTCGGTTGAACGTGGAACCACCAAAATTCTTTGTTGGCTGGCTTGAATTTTGGGCGCACTCGTTGTGTAGGGGCTGTTTTGCTAATTTTTTGCTCCTTATCATCCTTTAGATAAGGAAAATTATGTTGAAATGAACTTTGTTTCAATGTAATTTCGTCTTGCTTGCTTGTTTTCTCACATGCTTTAATAAGTTCTCTGACAATCATTGCATCATAATCATCTATGCCATGAAGTGCATGAGAAGCGTCAGTCGGACTGTAGTATGTATTTGCATCGGGTTCATCAATGGCTAATAAAGAATTTTAATTCTAAGAATTTAAGTGGCATTATGGATGAGATGCTCATTTTATTCTGCAATTTTTGGCAGATATATCAGATAAATATGCAAAAATCTCAGAATAAAATGAGCATGTCCAAGAGAAAAAAAGTGCAAATTCAATGAAGGGTTCAAATTTTCAACAAGATTCTACCCCCAATTCTATCACATGTTAGCTATTTTAGCACGGTTTTGGCATGCAATAAAATTGTTGATGTGTGAACAATTCCTTGCCAAATCGAAACTTTTTTGTGTTTTTAAGGTTATCGTATTTTCATAAATGTATGCATTAAATTTACATTACAACAAAAATAAACAAGAAATAATAACTTGAACAAATAAATCAAAAATTTACCCTGTTCATTTTCATTGCTTTGAGGTTTTGGAGTGAACTCAAGAGCGTTTGGATCAACAACCTGTGATCGTAGACAAAAGTCTAGGACATCCTTTATTGTACATCCATGCAACCCACCATTTTCTTCGCAACGTTTTAAATAATCTTTCCACAACAAGCGACAGTCTCCTACACTACAAAGCGACATAGGATCTCCAACAACAGAAAGCAAAGACTGAGCACGAGTAACAGCGGTAGTTAACAGCTTGGCATCGGAAAGAAATTGGAAATCTAGTTGAGATGAGCTGTTTCTACCCAGAATTTCTTTGCATGTATGCTGTGTCCTGACCGTGCTTATGAATAAAGCTCTGAATTCTTTACCTAAAAGTAAATAAAACTGCAGATATAAGATATACTTTGAGCTAATGCTAAAGAAAAAACAAGTGAAAGAAGTTTAAAAAACAATCTACAAGAGAGTGAATAGTAGCTATAAAAAAGAATTTGCAGAATTCGAAAAGAGAAAGAATAAAATATGTTTGAGAAGAACTACAATGCCTTTAAAGCTATAAAAACCATGAAAAAATAATGATTGTACAAAATATGGTAGGAATGAGGAAATTTAGTAACAAACAAGACAATGAGCAGAACCACGATTGGAACTACAGCCAACAAACATATCTCCATCCATCGCTTCCACCACAAGCAAAACCCTAAAGCCCATCGTAGAAATAGCAAAAACCGCAATTAAAACTGTAGAGTATAAAACGATCATGACAACTTTTTTATCTTCAAAAACGAGAAAGACAATCAACAAGTTAACGAATCACAATCACGATAACTATAACGACCAAAAAAAACAACAAAAAGTCAACTGCAACACCATGTAAACGGCAGTGATACAAAGAAATATGAATCCACCACAAAAACATTCGCAACAAAAAAACAAAAACCTGAAAATGTGACAACGTTCAAGATATAAAGTAAGGGTGAATTTGAAAAACACTATATGGTATTACTTGAAACAAAATGTACCCAGTTTATGCATGCAAAATCTGACAAAAAGTAATTATTATGGAAGATAAAATCTTCTATAGTATTAATTCTCCTTATATATTTGGGAGTGTTCAATCTTTATCACATGGCAAATACATCATACAATATAATGTGATTTTTTGGCAATCAGTTGATTTAAATTATTATTGATTACCTTGCATGTTTTCCATCCTTCCGACATGTACTGATCCAAGACGTTTCTTTCGCAATATTCTTCTAATTTGATCTACCTAAATAACAAAATTTTTTAATCATTCAAATTTGTAGTAACCATACATCAAGAATCACAAGCCATATGATTTCGCTCTTCATATATAACTTAACAAATAAGCGAATCAAACCAAAAATCATTGAGATATGCACTATTTACTGTAGATTAAAAAAGGAAACAAACACTTTATAGAAATCCATTTGCAAAGTAAACACAGAAAAACAACTACAAGTTTTACTAAGCTTAGCAGTGGGAACAAATGTGATAAAGTCAAGGTCAATTGACGAGTTGGATTTTTCACAAATAATGTTTTAACTTTACCCAACAACATGAGAAACCATAATTTACTTTGCATGCTTAATTAAATTACAAAAAACAAACACTTTTTATAATGATTCCCTAGGAACTACTGTCTAAGCAATGCTTTTTATATGGACAGCTGAACGCCATAGTGTACATGACAGTAAATAGATATTGACAAATAAAACGAAAACAACGTCAGATGGCGTAAGTATTGTGGAATTTCTTAATAATATGGAGCCTGCGATGAAAGCAGTCCACCAACGTTAGGCTTAAACTTTGATACCGTTGTAAACATCAATCATTTAACAAATTAGGACCATTTTTTTTTTATAATCATGTACCAATGTATCAAAAAAAGCTATGTCCATTTGCAAGTATATGCAAAAAAAATTTGAAGCAGTTGTCAGTTTGGTCTTACTGAATCAATAATTTAGGTCTTTGTGCAATTGTTTATGTCAGTACATTTAAATGTGTTAACTCAAACTCATCCTATGTGCATTATCACTGATCAAACTACTTTGTAAACTACCTGTGCCTTATAAGGAGTGATGACACCAATATCCATTTTCCAATGTTCAGGCCAATGTAAAGCCAATTCTTCTACTCTTGTCACTAACTCTGCTACCTCAGCATCATTGTAGTATCCTAATTTTTCTTCAACCCAAAAATCTATACCTTGAGCGGCATAGAACGTAAGAGCAGGGAAAGTGTCATGTTGAGACTGATCACCTCTAGGAATTAGTTTCCCTCCATAAAAATTTTCTGATGGAAATCGAAGGATATTGGCGTGGCAACGATAGTTTTCAGTAAGAAATGTTGAGAACGGCACTGCATCGTCATCATTGTTACTGTTATAACTAATATTAATGTAACCAGATTCAATGCTGTCACATTCGTCGTCTTTTGGTGTCTTTTTGCTAATTTTCTGTGTCAGATGCAAAGAACCTTTTTTGTAGTGAAAAAATAATCTATCCAGAAGCGATATATGAGGACCAAACGCCGTTGGCCACTGAAGCTTTGAATAGGCTTGTGGACCCATCTGTAAAAGTATTGCATTAGTACCATGAACATACGTGCGTACTCACTCAAGTATTTAAAACGTCTTCCTTTGCCCTCATTGACAAATTAGTTGTAACAGTTTTAACAATAACAAAACGCAAGACTGAATGTTTTCTACCTGAAAGTGATCTCCCGCAAGAATGACTTTTGTATTTCGATCTGCCATAACAATGGGCATCAAGCATTCAGGCTCCAGAACCTGCGCAGCCTCGTCAATCAGTATGTGAGTAAAAGCAACTTGTTTATCTTGATAATATTTCCATAATGTGTGAGCATTGACCATTGTCGTAATGATAACATTTTTTGAATGTAGATCTTTTAAAGTTGGGAGTCTGACTTCTTTAGTTTTCACTGCAAAGACAAACTCGTAATTTCATAGAAAGGTCAAACAAATGATTTAAAACAACAAAAGTAGTATTGTAGCTGCGTAAAAGCACTATTGATAATGCGTATTTAATAAAAACGACAAGTTTTATTAAAATAATCATGTTTCAACATCTCATGATGCAATCTTCAGTATTTTAAGGAGAATTATGTATGTGATGAATATATATAAGAGTAATATGATACTGCTGTACAATTTATGCACTTATGAATAAATTATTATATTACAATGAAATAGTGGTTAGAATTAATGATGAAAGTATTTACAGGCTGAATATAGTGTTAAAACGAAAAACATCAACGTTGAGATTAGGGTTAGTTTTGTTAATGTGAAGTGCTTCTTTGATTTGAGCGCGATTGTAGTATTAGCAGTGTCGAAGATTGAGGATGAATAGTTGGTTTTGCATAAAGGTGATTTTAAAAGGTGTCGAAAGATATGTGAGTTTTTGTCTGTTGTCAGATGTACAATTTACTTTAAACTACCGTAGATCGGATATCATCCATGACACACACAACGCAGACTTGCAAACATCATCAAACGCTTCTACACTGACATTAACATTCGACTAATTTTCACTTCCTTCAAAATCAAAAACTACTTCCCATTCAAAGATTCTATCCCTGATTCTATTAAATCTATGGTGGTATACCGATTTGATTGTGCGGGATGCAATTCCCAATACATTGGCAAAACTTCCCGTCACTTATCCACCAGAATCAGGGAACACACCAAAACTGACAAAAACTCACAAATCTTTCGACACCTTTTAAAATCACCTTCATGCAAAACTATTCACCCTCTTGCTTTAAAATCATCGACACTACAGATACCACATTTGCACTCAATATCAAAGAAGCACTTCACATGAACAAAACTAACCCTAATCTCAATGTTCACGTTTTTCACTTTAATCCTACATTTAGCCTGTAAATACTTCCATCATTAATTCTAACCATTATATTATTGTAATATATTTATCTATTCATAAATGTATAAATTGTATCACAGTATCATATTACTCATATATATTCATCAGATACATGTTATTCCTTATAATACTGAAGATGGCATCATGAAATGTTGAAAAATGTTTATTTTAAAAAAACTGGCCGTTTTTATTAAAAATATTATTGATAACTTTATTAAACAAGTAAAGCATTCGACTCCCCGCCAATGCCAGTCAGCACTGGAAGTTTCTTCAATAATTTATAGAGATTACAACTGCTAAAATAATTCACCTACTAAAAGAATTCCCTTGCTAATCAAATAACTTAGTGTATCAAACACCCGTCATATGACCCTCTAAACACACAATTTATGAAAATTTTAGTGACGAAAACGTCAGAAAATTGGTGGAGCTTCTGCTTCCTAACTTATATCAATGAAAAATAATTGTAGAATACTGTTCAAAACTTTTCAGTTGCCATTCAATTTTACCAAACACGTGTTAAAAACATTCCCACAGTGCTCAATCCAGTGTTATTCAAATTAAATACTAGCTGTTCAACTTTCAATTATCTATAAAAATGTACAGTTTTTTAAAAATTTCTAAAGATAAATATTCGTCAATTTCTTCGCCTTAGTTAAAAAATCAAGCATTACAATTGAAATCTTCACTAAACAAAACAAAACAGAACCGAACAGAACAGAAAAAAAAACAAAACAAAACAAAACGAAAAGAAAAGAAAGAAAAGAAAATAAAGGAAAGGAAAGGAAAAAGTAAGAAAAGGAAAGGAAAGGAAAGGAAAGGAAAGGAAAGGAAAGGAATGGAAAGGAATGGATAGGAAAGGAAAGGAAAGGAAAGGAAAAGAAAAGAAAGGAAACGAAAAGAAAGGAAACGAAAAAAGAAAAAAAAGGAAAGGAAAAAAGAAAAAAAGAAAAAATAGAATACAAATAAAACACCACAAAACAAAAGAAAGTATTTAGAGAAAAGCGTATTAAAATTATGTGCAAACCAATTAAATAATTGAAAATGCTAAGATTATGAGCTCTGCTGATTTAGAAAAAATATATTACCATTTATATTGCAATATTTGTGAAAACGTGCAGGAACTCTTGCAAGATTCGTCAAAAAGATCGTAAGAACTCGCAAAGGATATATCTTTAAAGACGAATTGCTTTTTATCTTCTCGTCCAAATAGTCCAGATGAATGTCAGCGGCACTGTTAGTATGAGTGCAAATTAAAACTTTTTTGTAACTCGCTTGACTGAGAATGGACATGCAGGCTAAGCTTAAAGTGAATGTCTTTCCAGTGCCAAATGGGCCGCATATGATTATTGGTGGAGTAGGGCTTGGATCAAGGATCATGGAAATTGCTTCGCGTTGATTGAGGTTTGGCTTTTTCACCATAAACCAATCAGGAATAAATCCCTTAGAAAAAAAAACTATTATAAAGTTGCATAGGTTAGAAAGAAACCTAGTTATTGATGAATGTGCGAAAAAAATGTTAATTAATACCCTGCCATTATCATAGAGATAAAAACTTTATTCAAGCTAAAACACGATTGATTTAATAGTCATGTCTAACTCCACTTGGCACCTGCAGCTTGACAGATCCGATGTTTAGAGATAAGCAATATATCATATGTCAGTTTTTCTGAGTAATTAATTGTTTCATCAAATCTATTTTTTCGAATACTTTAAAATTACTTTGACCATTTTGGTGCGAGGAAATAGTCCAAGTAGAATTATTTGTTATGCAGACGTCATTCGTTCAAAAGCAACGTTAAGGAGAAAAAGCATTTACTTTTTTAACTAAGAAATGCAATTATAAAAAGACTTATTAATGCAATTTTCTAAAGCTTAACAGTTTTCATTCCTGTGTTATTCTAGTGGCAGTATCTAAATCTAACACAACTTAAAACATCGCATTGCGTTTCTATTTTTGACATAAGGATGTAACAACGAAATTCTGAATAATTTTAGTAATTTATAAAGCCATACTTAGCAATTTATAACGCCATACTTTATTTTATGTTAAGGGAATTGAAAAAAGTATATAAATGGAATCATATCGCTTTTATATTCAAAGTTGAAATTGTAGAGTTACTTTCTAGTAGAAGTTTAACTCTGTCAGCATGTTACTTCAAAAAAAAAGCGCATGAAGTTAAGATTATTCAAGTTGAACACTATGCTCTGAGTACTAAAAATATACAGTGCACTAAATTGTGCGAAGGTTGTAGGTTACTTAATAAATTCAGTTTTTACGGGTAATCTTTTTGGCTGAATAGAAACAAACCTTGTATTCTCGTGAATCATAGGAGAAATCTGGTATTAGGAAATTCATTTTTTCTTTACAAAAATCAATGGCTTGATGCATTTCACACATACCACGACGATTAAAAATAAACTTGATATCAACATTCATGACCTGGTCATACTCCACACTATAATCTTCACAAAACACCTTGTTCAATTTAATGATAACAGATTGCGGGTTTTTAGTTTTGATGCAACACTCGTAAACACGCGAGGTTTTGTGTGCGGGTCGGACAATTAGCGACTCAACTGAACGGCTGATCAGATGCCCAGAAATTTCGTCCATTACTAAAAATTGTGACAACATAATCTCTCCAAAAAACTCGCCTTTCACAGCAAATATCGTTTCCTCGAATGTTGTAAAACAATTAACAATCTTGAGCTCTCCGTTTAAAACATCATGCCTAAAAAAGAATATTAAAGTTAGCTGTAGGTGCCTATCATTTTTCAATAATGTTTTCAAGACTTAATTTGTACAATGAAAATTGAATAATTGTATTATATGGGAAAAAGCATGCTGGTGCTAATGATAATTATCACTTTTTAGCAATGTTGCTATGTATATAAATGTAAAGTGTAAGAGCTGTCAACTGCTATACTATGTTATTTGTATGACATTTATTTTAAAAAGCATTGTCTCAAAGGATGCGATTTTCCTTCCATTAATTAGTGAGTGTTAGTTTTTGCATGCATGATTTTCGTAAACTAAAATTTACAAATTGTATAAATGTAAACAGATTAAAATGACGACTAAAAAAAGAGTTCAACCGTCAACAGTAGGGAGTTGAAAAATTAAATAGAGAGTGGAAATTAAAAAGGTGTTGTGAAAACAGTTGAACTACATTAGAACTTATTTTGAAACACTAATTTGAAAATGAGCTTAGTATAACAATTCCTCTAAACAGAGCAGACGATACCAAAATAGTTTATAATTAACTCCAAAAAAAGTTGGCACTTACAACTCGTTCACTTTCTGAATTATCTTACTTTTTATTTATACTGACTATTAATGAAGCAGTCGTTGATTGTGCGGTTAAGCGCAACTTCTCATGATCTCACAATTCAGATTTGTGACTTTGTGCAGGTAACATTTTCTTCGCCAATGAATAAATGTTCATTCCACTTACGTCAAATGTATCAATAACCGAAAAAATCCCTTTCGTGCAATTGTCTTCATATTGCACCCATATAATTTTTTGCAAAAATTATCAATTAATTTTTGTTTAACGCACTTCTGTAAAGTTAATAAACTAAAAAATAAATAACCTTGCAATTTCTGCATTGATATACTTCTCCTCAGTATAAAGAATGTTATGCCAATTTTCACAGTATGTTTTTGATGTGAACTCAGGTATTTCTGATGGAGCTGGATGAACATCAGGAATTGGATACAAGTCACACAAACCCTCTTCATCCAGGTGAAGCAGATCATCACACTTCACCACTTCAACGTTGTGAAGAGACCAGTCCACAATACGACATCGCTTCACTAGCATTTCTTCACTCGGAGAAATTTCCTTGCTGACAACAGATACAGAGAGCTGACGACATAATAAACACTCTTTGCCAAAATCAAAGATTAGCTTTTGTTTAAAAACACCAAAGACGTCCGATAAGAAATAAACACTGAAACGAGTGGCGAATGTTTCCTTCGATGAACTTTCAATTAGGTTGTTGTCGACAGAAAAACTCAAACTGTGGGGAGTTGAAGAGGGGTTAGAAACAGCACCGGGGTTGTCAAGGAATTTAAATCGATTGAGATGAAATTCATGCAAAAACGAAACCTCCTTCAGTAAAAACCCAGACTCTTTCTACAACACAAAATAGAAAAAAATAATTAGATCATAATCCTACTTTACTAACAACATTTTCGCTCTTTAATTTTCTCGAACCTGAATTTCGACATCGATAACCCAGATGTAATCATTTGGCGCAGACTTATCAGCTCTGCTAAGCTGCAGTTGCCATGGCGACTTACACGTGACTGTTATACCAGGAAGATTGTCTTTTAGCTGAAATTTTAGAGAAATAAGCTTTGCACTTTACCAAGAACTATCCTATAAATGACCATATTAACTAAAATGTTGTTTCTTTACTTTTTTGCACTAATCTATTTAGAAGAATGTATGGGTTTGTGATCGTAACATTAATCAAATGTGTGATCATAAAACAAACAAACTGAAATTATTAACAACACAAACTGAAATTAACAACGCAAACTGAAAAAAAACAGAATGGCGAAGATTATTCTCACCGCATCACAAATATCTTCCTAAAATTATTTGTGCTTCTACAGTATGCATAAAGCTGTCAGAAATTTTAAGGAAAGTAAAAAAAATTCATTAGCCATTAAGACAGAGTTTAATTTAAAATAATTTGTATTCCGTAAAAGAGCATCGCTCGTGGTCATATTCAACAGGAATGAATACTTACAGTTTGTTGGGATTAACATTGCTTTGTACACCTCTTGAAGAATGCAAAGACCTTGAAAGCTGCTAAATACCACTTACCACGTGTTGTTCCCCTTTTCTCCCAATCATCCTCCAAACTCTCTCGCTTAAGCCTTCAGTAAGCACACGTTCTTCTCTCAGCTTTGTCAAGCGTTTTGTCTGACGATTATGTAATTCGGTCCAAAATGTCCTCTCACCTTCACCATGAGCAAAGGTACATTTATTTCCATAAAAACAATACCCTTGCTGAAACCTTTAAAACAGAAACATTGCTTTAAAATTGAAATTAAAGAATTCTTTAATACGTTTTTTAATCGTACTTTCAAGCTGTCTTAAGAAAAAACTTAAATGACTATTAGGACATTTGTACAGTTAGAAAACACAATTTTTATGATATTCTTGAATTTTTTGTTTGAAAGACCTTTTTTATCTTTGACAAAAAATGGTAAAATGTGAAAAAAATTGACTTTAATAATGAATAAAATTTTAGTAACACCATGGTTTGAAATTCTTCTTGGTATATTATAAGTAAAACAAAAATCAACTCTCAAGCAACTGTTGATGCTGAAGAACTTTTTTTCGAAGCCAGTTTACCATTTCACTTGTCACAGTCTTAGTGTGTTTTAGAATGACGTCATAAGACCACAAAACGATATGTGCCGCCATTTTGGAAGACCAGTATATCCAATATAACGGCAAATCAAGGAAACATCGTTTCACAAAGTGTAATAAAGGTCAGTTCACGAAAGGCATAGTAATATTATATGACAGTCTCTATAATTAAGTTATTCTTGAGGATCTCGAACAACAAATGTATAATTTAGTCGGTGAAAATTTTCAGTTATGCATTCCACCAGTTTAACAGCGGAAAAATGGTCCGATTGTGGTGTTTTTTCAATTGCCTTCGCAACACACTTGGCTTTCTCACCCAATGAAAACATTCCACAGTTTAATATAGCCAAAATGAGGTCACACCTGTCAAAGGCAGGTTATATTAAACCTTTTCAAAATAGCAGAAAAAAATTAAAATATAAAGAACAATTTTTTATTTTTCTAAATATGATTTAGCATTGATAACCCTTTGGTGGTTTTTATTAAGAAGTTCCTGGCTAACGGCAGATTGTGTTTAAATTGGCAGACAAATCGTCTAAATTAGCTTATCCAAGCATATAAATTTATTTTTTAGTTTTGATGTTTGCTAAGTTTGAATGGCCAACAAAAAATGTTGATTGTTTATGAAACTTTAATTGTATACAGCTAATAGAATTATGTTACTGTTATGTTATGTTAATTTTATTTAAACAACATTGATATTATAATGTAAACGTTTAATCAAATAATACTGTAGAAGGGCAAAGTTTCACTAGTGCTGAGCATACTCTTATCATTCGGATATTAAGGGGGACAGTTTCACCATTCTTACAAGTAAGGTAATCAGCTGGCAGAGTTCGTTGAAGGAATCGATATTTCTGTAGAAGCCTATAACTCTTTCTACATGAATTCTTACTCTAGCAATTTTACGTGTTTGTTCCACAGCTACAGGATCTAGCTGGTCCTTTGCTTTTGTGAATGCCGGAATATTCGATATTGCCTGTTGCAGACATACAGATTCGTGAATGGTAAAATCCATATTTCCAAGAACCATATGACCTGGCAAAAGTTTACTTAAAAGGCCACAGTTCCCAGTTAAATATTTGTAACAAGTTCTTCTTCCCCAAGCTTCACTTACAAAAGTAATACTTACGTTTTGAGTTTTTATTACCGCAGTTCGAAACTAGGCAAAAACGTGGCATTTTGTGCTAATCTGCAAAAAATTCAATTACGAATACACTCTACTATTATAGTTAAGCACTCATTTAGTCCTCCAAGATTTAGTTGGGTAAATTCTGGTTACGTCACAGCAGCATGCGCTTAAACACACCATTGGTTTGACAGCTTAACATGCAGATAGAGTTGTTGACTATTATCACGAAAGTTTTATTCTCTGCATTATAACATATTAAGAACGGATTTTCACAATCATAAGTATGATGCTGGAAAATTTAGACAAAATAATAATCAATTGCAATCTCAATCTCAAACCTTTTGCAGAGCTTATATCGACCCATGACAACGTCATAAGGAGGTGGGCGAAATTTTGTAACTGAAATCGCATTTTTCTGCCGTGTTTTCTTCAACACATTCTTTTTGTGACTTCTCACAGAGTAATGATGCTTTAACTGATCCATAGACGTGAACTTTTCATCACAAAAACCACAGAATAAATTATCCAAGTTTTTTAGACTTGACATGCTTACACGGGACGAGGAGTATGTCTTTGTGGTGTTTCTGCGCTCTGTAGTTGTAAAAATCAAAGTTGAATGAATTAGTACTAATGTAGAAGTTATGTTTTCAATAACCCACAGTTTGTTGTAGGCAAAAATAACTACAGCAGACAACTGATTGATTAAATTTTACTCCTTAGAAATGTATATAACCAATGTTATTGTCCTCAGGGCCGTTAAATAAACTGATGAGTCTGACTCAGACAGGGCAGGATTAACCATATGGCAGAAGGGGCGCCCGCCTACGTGCCCGCGCTTTTGGTGGCCGCGCTTTACTCAGTTCTAATTTTTTAGGCGCATTGTTGGATGCACAAAAAGCCCTAATAATCCGTAGTCTGTACATGAAGAAACAGAATTTTGTTGCCCCCACTCTGGCACTAAATTCTTTTTTACATATTTCTGTAGATTTTTATACGCTGAATGCGAATGCACTTGTTACTGGCACAAACCAGCAGTTTTTTTTTTGTATTTTGCAATCGAAAATCCGGAACTCTGTAGAAATCTAAATCCGCCATTTTGCCTTAAGAAAGCTTCATGTTATAATATTCATATGTACTAGTTCCAGTTTTTTTACCATGGTTATTACGCATTTTCTTTGTTTAGCATGAGAGTTTATTTGTTTGTTTCTAGTCAATAAAACAAAAACTTGCACTTTTAGCATTTCGCCTATATTTTATAACATGTAGTAGTAGTAAACATAGGAGAAAGTGCTTCCCTAACATAAATTCCGACTTGACCAATGAACTTGAACCTTTTTTCAACAGTCAAATGTTTCCAGGCAAAGAAGTCTTAAGTACTCCCTTTAAATAAACTTTGATCAAAAATCACGTTTCACGACAAAAACTAGCATTCGTCCTGAAAAAATCGTAGCTAGTTTCTTGATCGCCTTCAGAAAAAGTGAAATCAGAAAACGGGTCATTAGTTTCCTGAAGATCATGTTCTTTTAGCTGACAATTATGACAGCCTGTGCAACACACAAACCAGTGCACGGAAGACCAGATTTTAAGCAACTGTAGTGATTTGTCTTACAGCCTGTTAGACATTTACATTTGATGTGTTTAAGAATGCCTGCTAGCGAAATGATATTAGACAACATTATGGATGGTACAAATACATTTGGTGATCCACAACGTTTAAAGGATACTCTTGGAATAATAATACAATTGCTTTTGTTATGACCAGACGGTCTGCAACGGGAACGTAAGTTATAATGATCGCTTGGATTAAAAGACGATCTTACTAGTGTAGGTATTGTTCGAACGAACTCAAGCGATTGTGTGATAGACAAACAACTCTCTAATGTACTATCTTCTTTTTCTTTAAAAATGTCTTTCACTATAAATTGATCGTGTTGGTGTTGTTGGCTGTCCCCTTTTTTACATAGCACAGGTATTCTCTCCAAGACTTTTGTTGTTCCTCTCTGAATTCTTTCGTCAGACTGAATTCCGTTGGTAATTTCTGTTGATAGGAATAACGATGCTGAAGATGCCAAGAAGTCAACTGACGATTCTGAAAAGGAACTTGTTGATGGAAGTATTGGTGATAAGGGCGTCGTTGGAACGACTGACGATGCCAAAAATGGGTTTGTTTATGGCCTGGTGCGGTCGAATGTACTTGCTTCATTACTCTATCAGTACGTGTGATTTTTAAGTCTTTATCTACTTCAGAATTAAAGTTGCTCTGATGTTTTCGTTGATGCTCGGTATTCTTAGAGACAAGTTCGTTGCTAGGAATTTCATTTCTTTGCGCCTGCTGGTTTTGAGTGTCAATCGTTTCGCTGACTTTACAGCTTTGATAATTATTCCGCTGCTTGCATTGATATACATGTAATTGGGACTCAAGTTGATTTAAGCACTTATTACTAGGGAAATCTTTCTGATATTTGTTTTGTTGCTTTCGTCGATACTCAATAAGCTGTTTATCAATTTGAACTTGAGTCGTTCTTCCACTCTTGCAGCCTTGACCTGCTGCAGGGGATTTTACTGAGTCCTGCACGCCTACGCTTGTCTCGAGATTAGCAGGTTTTGCATTACAAATTAAGGGCACATTGTTTTGCGATATAGTCGTTTCGTCATTTAAAGGAATTTTTGGTGTAGTAGTTGGCGTGGCATGTGACAAAACAAGCACTTCACTTTCTATCTTTGTTAAGCGTGACTTTAAATTCAAATTTTCTGTTGTCAATTTGCATATATCTTGCTTGTTTCTAAGTACGAGTTGCTTTTGTTCTGAAATTTTTGCCACCATTTTAAACACCGTTAATTCAATTTGATTTTTAAACTCATCAAACTTGTCCTCTAAG
Source organism: Xenia sp. Carnegie-2017 (assembly GCF_021976095.1). Classification (NCBI taxonomy): domain Eukaryota; kingdom Metazoa; phylum Cnidaria; class Anthozoa; order Malacalcyonacea; family Xeniidae; genus Xenia; species Xenia sp. Carnegie-2017. The sequence goes on from NW_025813486.1 coordinate 12,262,132, forward strand.
GATATTTCAGTGTCTCCGGCTCGACATGGAGTTGGGCCGATAAGAGATTCCGTTAAATCGTCTTTATTTTTTTGTGAGGAAAGTTTTTGAAAGGAACTATCAATAAAGTCCTGTAACTCCTCGATTGTCGACTGGTCAAAAGCCGATACAGGCAAATTTTGCGTTTCAGATTTAGCAAATTCGCCCCGTGTTTCACAGCTTTCACGTATAGTTTGCTCAGCAGATTCATGCTTATTTTCAATATCGGTGTTAATCTTATCTTGTACTTCAGACAAGTTAGCGCTTGACGACTCCAAGACGCTTATCAACAAATTCTTAAATGATTCTCCGTCCTTTCCATTAAAAGATATTGTACTTAGCTTGCCCGGGTATTTCTTTCATTAATTTAATCGCATGTATATCTGTTATATCTCGTATGATACGGCTTATTTCGAGCAAGTCCATTTGAACTTCTACCGCCGCCATATTGTACGTATTGCAACTATGTGTTGTTGTTTTACAGTCTGTACGTATTGCAACTATGTATGTGTTGTTTTACAGTCTCAGTTGGAAGCAAAATAATATTATGTGTTGTTTTACAGTCTCAGTTGGAAGAAAATGGATATAATGAGTTTACCTTAAAAGAATTGATAAATAAACTAAAGAAAATATGCCAGAGATATAATAAAGAAAAAGATAGGTCACGGCAAAAAGGAACAGGTGTCTTAAAAAGTGGAAGTTTTTTAAATAGATTGATGCTTTTCCAACTGTGCGACACAACGTCAATCCGTTAAAAATCATCGACAGTATGGCAGAAGGTGATGAACAAGATGTGTATGAATTTTATTAGAGGATAGCAGTTTCAACCGTGGTATACATGAAGTCATCTTTTTCAAAATAAAAATATTTTTAATGTTACAGCAAAATCTGATTTGCGCAATTCCTGCGTTTTGCGACCACCTGTCATTAACAACCTCTTCTTCTGGCACCGATAAGATCTATTTGAAAAGTACCTGTAATGAGCAACCACCTGTAACGCATTTTTATGCCCTAATGATTTAATCAATTACTTTCACTTAAAGGACTGATCACTCTCGTAAAAACTATCATATTTGCTCGTATTTTATGGCATTTTATGTGCTTCAATAATCAACACTATTATTTTCTTGTTTTCAAACAAAAACTTAAAGCCTAAACCTGTTCACGTTTTTGTAATCATTGAAAACGCAATAGAGCATATAAAATTTGATGAGCAGGCAAATACAAAACAACCGAAAGTCATGAATTTTTCACCATTTTAGTGCTTGAAATAACAATATCTTATCTTAAATCTTTGATTTAATGTGTTTTGCAAGAATGAATTGCTGTGAATACGACGTAGACATGATAAAAAAATAATTCAAGTTAATGGAATCATTGCAAAACTTTTTGCATTGACATGCATTTTACAAAACTCAGATTTCAGTCTTACTTTATTAACTTACACTAAAATTGCTGTCAAACATAGTTTATTGTATTTGTAGTTGATGACATGATCAATAAGTATGGCAAAGGTGAACCTCATCTTCAAGAGTGTTCTACCTGTGATTACGAAGAAGAATTAAAAAGGGGAGGGATACATGTAACTGAAAATGGGGCGGTTATTGTGTACGCTAATAACGACCAGTTTTCCCCCCAAATTGCTCTTCAGAAAACGAGAAGCAACAGCCAGAAAATATTTCTGGTAAGTCTTACTGGTGTAATGCACCATTTTACCCCATATTCTGTTTTTGCCATGTTTAACTCTACACTATTGTACAATACTTGATTCATACGAGATATAGTTTGTAAAATAAATCTTCTGTCACCTTACTTCCCCCCATAATGTTTGTAATAAATGATGTTTAACAAATGAAATTTTTGTTGCTAAGAAAGGCTTTGATGATAACGGTGAAAAAGTCAATTGCTCAGTTATGAATTTCCAAAGAGAAGTTAATCCAGTCACAAACACGAGAAAAAGTCAAAAAAAACATCGACAGAAGAAAAAAAGTCAAATCGCAAAACGGACCCAAGTTTGCCCCGTAAAAAAAGAAAAAGCAATGTAGAGAAAATCTTAGGGGTTATATTTGCAAAATTTGAACAGTCATCGATGATCAAATCTGATGATCGGCAGCTAAATTTGAAAGGTATTGAACAAATCATTTGTGTAGACATGTTGGCACCTTTCTGTGACTTGAGTTGAAAACTGCGAAATTGCTAGAAAATGGTTTTGCTAAACTTAATATGGTACGGGAAAAACGAAATATTACAAAATGATGATCGCATATGAAATATTCTCGCGTATTTAAATTTTACGAAATTTTTGTTAAATTCAGTGTAAATTGTCTTTAGGTATCAGAAGTTTGAACAGTATCGCATTGATAGACAAAATAAATTTCGATTAGAGCAAATTCAGCTTTACAATGGGAGAAGAAGAGAGGAACGGGCGCATGAGCTAAGTATGAGGCTAATGATGTTATCATCACCAGCTCGACAGCTTTCTGCTTCTATAAATGGTTACCAACAACATAATTATCATATTAAGTACAGTGTTGATCAATTTTTTTACAACTATACCGACTTCACAGCAGCGTCTAAAGTGATTCAAACGCAGAAAAAACCTTTATGCAATTGTAAAACTTTTTTATCATTTAAACAGTTGATATTTCTACACTATGTTCGTTTTCTTTTGCCTGGCTTTCATGTTTTAGATATTTCAGTAACTGCTTTTAAACAAGATATGCCAGTCGTTTAACGGCACAATGAAATACAGGGTCTTTACAACTTACAAGGGTCTTTCAAATTTCATTTTTGGTCTTTATTTCAATATTAACCTCATTCAAATGATTTTGTTAACAACATTTTGTGGAATGGTGGAATTTATGTAACGTTATATTTCAAAAGAATATTGAAGAACTGTTTAAGAAAAATAGTTTGATAAAGCAGCACAAAAATCGTGAGCATCTTCTGCTTCGATTTCATTAATTGGCAGCACAACAAAAGCATCATAAAAAATTTCTACTGCTTCCCAGTCGGGCATGAATTCGTTCTTATGAAGTTTACATATATTATGTAAATGCATAACAATGGATAATAACGACCGAAGAAGCTACTTCCATAACTAGCCCTTTACTAAATCTTGCAATACGTCCTTTCCATCTCCAAAATGTGTTTTCCACAGTCATTCAAAACTTCTTCTGTCTTTCAGTAGCCACAATTTTGGGATACCCCTTTATCAACCACGACAAGTATGGTAAGCGGGGTCTTCTAGGAGAAACGGTGCTATTTCCACTCCGCTAATTTCCTTCACAATATCGGGAGGAAAAAGACGTTTCATATTTCCATTGGAGAAAAGTGTAGAATTAGAAAGAATTCGCGCATTATAAACGCTACCAGGCCATCCTATAACCACATCCCCGAACATATAATTACAGTCAGCGATTGCTTGCATCACAATAATATGAAAACCTCTACGATTCACGTACTCTATGTCGCTATTAGCTAGTGCTAATATTGGTACGTGCGTGCCATTTATTGCACAAGCACACATAGGAAAACCCCACTGCTCTTCATAACCTTGCAAAACTTGAAAGAGGTCGTCTCCCTTAAGAGACTTGATTGCGTTGGGAAAGTGTTTTATTATTGCACAGCTTACTTCTTTAATGCACTGACACATTAATGAACGCGAGACGCCAAAAAGATTAGCAACAGTTCGATACTCTGCAGTACACAATAAATAATACAACGCTGTGGCCAGGCGTCGTTTTACAGAAACTGGATTACGCATGGGAGTAATTCTACGATCTACTTCTTGCCGAACCCTGTTTAATATAAATTCAAACGTGCTTTTCGTCTCGCGAGAATTAGCGTATCGTAGTTCTTCGTTGTAATGTTTATCGACCATATTAAACCAAACTAGTCATGATGGATGCATCCACAACAACTTTTCTCGTGCTTAATGCAAATAGGCCAGTACTGGTTTGACCAAGGCAAATCGACACTTATTTCTTATACGAAACGATACTACCAAAGGATAGCAGCTTTTAAACCTTGTTTGAACGGTTTGCTGTCGAATTCGGAAGTGCATATACCAAGCTAAAGCTATCTTTACTTCATCAATATGTAAGTCCGCCATGTTTGAAGTTTTTAATAATCTGCCAATTTAATTTTTTTTTTATCACTTATTTTTCGGGGCTCGTAGTTTAAGTAGGCCGTTTTTATAAATCAACTTAAAAAATTAACGTGTACACAAAGCGGACTTGATAAAAGACAGTGGCCCGCGTGCCAAAATTTAGTCGTGCCGTACCCAAAACAGTTGTCGTGTAAACAGGGCTATAAATTGAAATGTCTAGTAAGCTTTAAAATATATTTACGATATAATATAGCAACTTACTATTGGTGGATAGGCCCAGTGTTACGCAAAATATATGACCAGGGAAATTTCTGACTTTTATTGCTTTGCTTGTTAATAAGAAACCCTCAAAACAAATTTTCCCAGTCAGAAAATTTCGCAAATACTTAAGCTGCAATAATGTAAAAAAACACTTGCAAAACTAAATAAAATTTTTTGTCAGGAAAAGTGCGGAATCTTTCACTGATGAATTCACTGAAAGATTCGGCAATGCGTGAAGAAAATACTTAGTTAAGAACAAAGCTATACTCATATAATAACATGTATGGTTGACTTTTTATATAGAAAAGTAGGAAATTATTCGCGCATGAGTATCCACCTAGCTATAGAGTTATAAGGATTTATAGATTTATATCCAAGTGTATGATTTAAATCATATTTTTTCAAATTTCATAGAACACTGAACTATTTTACTTTTAATAAAAGCGCATTTCTACTTTTCACAAGCAAAACAATCTTTAAAATCTGCCTGCATGGGGGCGGAATAAGACTTCTAAACGAACATTTTATAACAAAGTTTATAATATCAAGAATAGCTAATTAAGATTATCAGTGCTTTTAAAATTAACAATTATGAATAAGATTTCTGAGAAGATAATTATTTTTAGGCTTCGATATACTAGTATAAAATAAATTAGTTTTCCCTTACTTGTGGAAATTTGTGATTAGAACTCCCGTTGCGAGCGGTGGCATTAGAGAGTTTAAGTAACTACGTTTTATCCGACAACGGCGTCGTGAAACATCGCCGAAGACTGGGAAGAACATGGCGCTCCCGCGTATAAAAAAGTTAAGCAAAAAAGTTAAGCAAAGTTCGTAATAGAAAGCGACGGTTGAAGGTCAACTCTTTTTTATGTATTCGTTTAAAACAATACGAAACTTTTGTCTTGTGCTTTTTGAAGAAGGTTACATTACAGAATATGAATTGATCATGTTGTACAAAGCACATAAATGAAAGAGCCCAGATCTTCCATTCAAAAATTATGGGCCATTTTATACAGGCAATCTAAGTGAAGATGAGTGTAAATTAGAATTCAGAGCCAACAAACACGATTTGATTCTTCTCCAACAAAATCTTAGAATCCCTGAAATAGTTAAGTGTCCACAAAGGACAACATGTTCAGGACTGGAGGGGCTATGCATTCTTTTAAATCGTCTTGCTTATCGTTATCGATTTTCAGACATGATTGGCTGATTTGGGCGACCAGTTCATGAGTTGTGTATGATTGCAAATACCATCATTGATTTTATTTATAACTATCATAAACAAAAAATTACAAAATGGAACCATGATCTTTTAAGCCCAGAAAATCTACAGGTTTATGCCAATGTCATCCATGAAAAAGAAGCACCTTATGAAAATTGTTGGCTTTATTGATGGAATGGTCAGACCAATTTCACGGCAAAAATAATTAGCGAATTGTTTACAATGGCCGTAAAAGAGTTTGCTCTTTGAGGTTCCAGGGTGTGGCATTGCCAAATGGTTTGATTGCACAATTTTTTAATCCATTTGGTATGCTTATACTAATTAAATGAAAATATTATTGTACACACTATATTGTACGAGCAACAACAGTCTATAACTCAAACAAACAAATAGTTTTTATATTACAGAAGGAAAAAGCATGATGCTGGTGTGTTTGCTGACTCAAATTTCCTTCAAGACCTGGTACAGAATGCTTTTTCTGTGGATGGGAGAGCATTTTGCATATATGGGGATGTCGCTTATCCGCAGAGTATTTATTTACAAGCTCCTTTTTGGCATGGGGTAATCACAGACAGAATGAAAGAATTCAACAGGCAAATGAGTTTAGTTAGAGTGTCTGTGGAATGGTTATTTGGAGATGTTATCAACTCATTCCGGTTCATGGACTTGAAAAAAAAACTCAAAATAGGTCTTAGTAGTATTGGGAAGGCATATAGTGTCTGTGCATTGTCAAGAAATTCACTCACTTGCATGTCTGGAAATATAACATCCCGGTTTTTTCAGTTACTTCCTCCAACCTTGGAGAATTACTTTATGACTAATTAAGGCATGCCAAATGGACTCATTATTAAACACACAAAAACAATTAGCAAGTATTTACCATGTTATGTAAGTACTGACAAGTGTAAGTGAGAAAGTTATTATAGTTCTAATAACAAAACATTAAAAGTTTATAGTTTCACAGATTGCTAAAACACAACAGTTAAGAATTCTTTCCTTGAAAATGACAACACAATCTTACTTGGTTGTGAACCTCTGAATAATGTCAAGAAATGCTGTAGACAATTGTTGTTGTTGCTGGAGAAGTAGAGCTTGGCTCTCCATCATTTTTAGAATTTGTTGTTGCATCATTTTTAAGACTTCTGTTTGTTAAGTAGCTGCTTGGTTGCTCAATTGATTTTGTACTTCTTGTTAATTTTGCTTTACTTCTAGTTCTGCACGACGGATTTCAATTTCCTTGCTTGATCTTTCTCTTAAATATTCCACTAATTCACAACTTCCGCAGCGTACTTTCCTAAGCGTAACATCTGAGTTTTGCGCATCAGATCTTCGCTTGTTCGTTTCGCCTATTCGTTCCAAGGCTGTCCATTTGCATTTTCCTTTTGCTTTTGAACTGATGCTATCTCAAGGAAGCTGTCCTCTTTTTGGCACAACTCTTCAATCAAACTTTCTTCCTCCGACAGCTCTTCGACGTCAATGCCACTTGTTCCTTCTTCTTCGCGTATCTTCTGCTTGAACTTAGCTTTTGAAAGACTCCACCTGTCTCAAACACTTCTCTTATCTTTTAAAGTAAAAACTGGTGCTTCGGTTTTATTTAAGTTCTCGACAATAGAATCCCATAATAATCCCCGATTGGGGCTTCCCTTTTTGTGTTGAAACAGATCACTAACCATCATTTCTCTCATGAACAATAAATTGTGCTCATCTGTCCACTCCATTTTCTTTGAATTGTCAGCCATATTTATTTTAGAGGTTTAAGAGGCAACCTTCAAACAAGTATTTGCACGTCAGCGCGAAGGCCCGAAAGGCATAAACGAAATACATAAAACGCAGAACGGAGATAAAAACAACTTCCTCCTGCCATTGCCGTCCAGTAAAACGTTGTTTCTTAAGTCCTCTATTATTCTGCCAAAGAGGTGGGGATAGTTTGTTTAAAAATATTTAAGAGTTCTATTTAAATTATGTCGACACACGTTTTAATTCCTCAAAATAATTATTTGCGAGGTGAAGCCTGCTTTGCTAGTGCTACGCTTAATCCACTGACCTTCACTTTCACAATGGCTGTTTCGTCTCTCAGGAAAGGATATTGAAGATTTCTGTGAACACCCACCAATTACTTCAGTCCACTCATCTTTAGACGCTTCTAAAACTTTGTCATACTTCGCTATGTTCATTGAAGACGAAGTCCTTGAAGAGGAGGCGAAAACATTACCCTTAGAAAAAGCAGAACCTTTCGATACTTCATAATCACACGAGACGACGGAAAGACTTTCATCGGGGGCAAGTACACTAAAACGGTCAGTCGTTGACAAAGCTTGCGAACAATTTGAAGAATTCGATTCACTACGGCCGCGCAATCCATGCTTGGAATCCACCCTGCTCAAGGATTTTGATCTGCTTGCAATTTTTTTCTGTCTTTTACTTTCTACAAAAAAAAACAAGTTCTCCTAAATTCGTGGCTGTTGAAAAGTTTTTCACTGTTATTGCTCGTAGGAAAAATATTATTGCTTCATACGTCATTTGAAATGGGAACTCATAGGAGGCCTTAAACCTTGCCACTGATTTAGGATGGCAATAGATACTACGAATACGTAACTCAAGTGATATCGCTATCAATACTGCTGCCAATGAAGTGCCAGGCGAGAAAGAGAGTCTCAAAATAAATATTAGTGCCCAACAAATAATTTTGAAAATAGTCATAAACAATTTGGTTTTGTGAAATTTATTAAAGTAGTAAATGAAGATATGATCCTCGCACTTTGCTGGACAATTTAAGCTCAGGACAATTTAAGCTGAGGACTAATTCAAACTTATCGTCTCAGGAACCTGAAAAAATCAGGTGACTCAACGGGACTCGAACCCATGACCTCTGCGGTGCCGGTGCAGTGCTCTGACCAACTGAGCTATGAAGTCACACAGTGGTGAGCAGGTCAATATTGTTGGGCTCATGTTTTCTCGTGAAAGGAATGTCGTATGAATATTTTATGCAGTGCGGTGTTTGAAATTATATGAAGATATGATCTTCGCACTTTGTTAGACAATTTAATCGTCATATCTTCATTTCATTTCAAATTAAGATCATATCTTCATTTAATTTCAAACACCGCACTGCATAAAACATTTATTAAAGTAGTGACGTTTCGTCTTGACTCAAGACACCTTTAAACTAATAAGAAAGTTAACAAGAAACGTTCAGCAATACCACGTCTCTTGTGGTTCAAGATGGCAAATCGCCGTCTGTAAATTCTAGTGCCTATCAACAATGTCAAAGGAAACTGCTCCTCAAAGAAATAAACGACAAACACTCTAGAATACGCGTGCTATCTGCACAAGTAACAACGACCCATTCTCATTTGGCCTCATCCGTATCTACACTAGACATTACATATTTGAAGAATGTTTCAGATCGTGAGAAAACTATGTAAATAACTCTATATATATCTATAATTCTTCTTAACTTTCTTATTAGTTTGAAGATGTCTTGAGTCAAGACGAAACGTTTTAATAAATTTCATAAAACCAAATTGTTTATAACAATGTTCAAAAATTATTTGTCTGGCTCTATTACTTATTTTGATATCGCTATGATCACCCTGTCCGCTGGTGATTAAGGTGGTATCTTGACATTTGAAAAATTACCACGTATTGCAATTGTTAAAAAAAAGAATAAAAATTTATATTTAAAATCTTGGCATTTTTAATGAATCTTCTTAAAAACTCCGAAAGAGGACGCTCTCTAATCCAGGACGCATCACTTGTGTAATCTCTTTTTTAACGTTTGTAACTTACCTTGGTTACCTTGAGCATTTACAGGAGCCCTTGTAGCGATTGGTTTCTATTAAACATATAACTTACAATTGGAGAGAATCAAGCTAAAAATACGTAAAAAAAATTGGCTGGAATACAGCTGTTTCTTTGAAAACTAGAAACGGTTCAAATGTTGGGATTTTTTCTGTAAAGTCTGGGTTGAATCTAAATAAATATAAGTGGTTGTCCAAGACTATATGTATAAAATAAGAAATACCATTACAGTTTAAACTGGATTTAAAGAAGTCTAACAATTTCTACATTTTTTTTTGAGTTGCTAAAATGCGTATCCCAAGAATTAAAACAGCTGAAATGCAAATTTTGCGAAAAAAACGAGGAAGACAGAAGAACTGGAAATAAGAAGTATATCAATGGACACTATTTTAGTTTATGTTACAAAATACTTTTTAACTGTTCACAGTTTGACCAGTTATAAACATGAAATATTTTGCAAAAAACTCCAGGACAATGCATTCTTAGGATCCAGGAATTTGGGTAGGCTTATTTATTTATTTAATTATTTATTCATTTATTTATTTATTCATTTATTTATTTAGCTTTGCTATACAGCAGGAAAATTGCAACAGCTTGCATCTACTACAGCGACCCCTAAAAATGTTGTTCACATTTATTTAGAAACAACAAGACATTTTTGCACTCGCCAGATAACGACACGTGCTACAACACACACAGATAAAGTTCTAAATTCTAGAATCTTCTGCATCACAAGTATTTTTTTAAGCGTCTTTATAGAATTTCACATTTAAATTGGATAAAGGTTGGTTCTTTGATGGAGAGGTTGTAATTTGTTTTGTAGCTATGTATATGAGCTAATAAGAACTTATTAATTAACTTTTTAAGATCTGCCAGATTCAACAACAATCCAAAATCTTGTCATAAGTACTTTAAAAACAATACCATTTGATATACTTCTATCTTTACATTGTGACTTTTACAGTCAGAGAAATGGTTTTTGATGATTGATATAAAATGAACAGACCTGACAATTCTTGTTATAAAGTTATGCCAACGCTTTTTAAAAATATATACCTACCTCATTAAAAAGATTCGCTTTCTGTTTTCCATTTTTTTGCTGAGAATCCTGTTTTGCCATAACAACTTCAGACTCTGTTTTTTTTCTTGGCAAATCACCAACAGAACGTCCCCTACGTCTTCTTCTTCTTTTTTTTCTTTTTACCAATTCTTTATTTTCTTCTTCAAGTTTTCGTTCACGTGATTTCCTTTCTTTTTCTTTTCTTAACCTTTCTTTTTGTTCTTCCCGCTCTTTCTTTTTTTGCTCCTCGATCTGCTGCTGCTCCCTCTTTTTTTCTTCTTGCTCTTTAGAAGCTTTCTCGACTGCCAAGTCTAACTCCTAAAATGAGAAAAACTGTTAAAGTACGATACAAAATTGTCATAAAAATGTCAGTATAGTTAAAATAACAAACTTCATTTCCAGCTCAATCGAAAAGTATTATGTTTCCAATTTTGAAATCATTTACGTAGAAATTAATCACACTTGTTTCAGCACTTATGAACTTTTTCTAGTAAAATGCAGTAAAATTATTATGTAGGGAAATCTACTTGTTAAACAAAACCTTTTCCTTCAATAACAAAGTGATAGTGTACAAGTAAAACTCAAAAAATAGAACACTTTTCTTGAGCTTGAATGACTATCACTGTAATATCTTTTAATTTCATTCCAAATAATATTAACAAGTTATACTTAAACTTTTATCTTCATACTCCTGTTGTTTTTTGACTATCTCCCAATCTTAACTATAGTTCATATCAACATGACCAATTTATATCAATCACAACATTATAATAAACATCTAAATCCTTATTAATAAAGTATCAGTACACTACAGTCACCATGGCTCAATATTTTTTACACTTTGTATGTACAGCCTTATAGTGGCAACATATTTATAATTTATTATCATTATTCTCCTCGGCTACAAGTCATACGTTTTAAAAATAACCTGATATTTTTAAGCTACACACCTACGTAATGAGTTATAAAATGTTGACATTCATATCTCGAAAACAAACATCTCAAGTACCTTCTGCTTAAGATACAATTCTCTCTTGAGTTGTTTTGAGGTTTTAGTCACCTGTAAAAACAAACAATATACATGAGATAAAAAATTTATGCAAACACTCAGAGAAACAATTGGAAATCAACCATGAGACAAATAACTGGTTTCACAAAGCCTTATTGCACATTTCCACACCCTATTTTATAATAGGCTCTTTAAATTATTAGGCGAAATGGAATATATTTTCTTCACGAGATTGAAGCTTTGTAAAATATATAGTGTCGAATACTAGGACTTCTTACGTGCAAAATGTTTTGGCGGCACAAATCTTTATTGACTTGTACTTAATGTCAAAATGATAAATGTCAAACTGCTGCTTTTAATCCAAAACAAACAAAAAAATGCGTCTTCTTGTAGCACGAATCGTGGCAAGTGTATCACTACTTCTAAGTCACAAAGGTAAAATCCTAAACGTACCTTTGGAATCAATACAGTTTCTGGGGTGGTCTTTTTCGATATTTTTTTCTAAAATGAAATAAAAAAAATGCGCTTTCATACAAAGTAAACAAACTAAACATGCAAAGTGTCGTAACAAGAGATAGCAAACAGAAAACTAGTCAGCAATTAATATAAAATAAACAATGTATTTAAATTGATAGAGGAGAGTTCATTACAAGTTATCTGAGTTACAGGCGACGACAATGACAAACTCACACGACTGCATTCGAATGACCTTCGTTCTAATTTGTATCTAACCAGAATGCCCCTGAATGAGTTTGTCAGCCTCCTTTTATACTAAATAACAATCTTCACACTATGCTAAATATCATGCAAATCTACAATAACAATCTCTAACCATGTTGAATATCATGTAAACTACAGTAACAAAATACATGAACAACAAGTTCAAAATCATGCTTTTACTCATTTCGTAAATATGAACTTTCTAAACGTCATTATAGTAATATAGTTCCTCTTTTCAAATGAGTTATACATGCTCATAGTCATGCACATAACAAAATATAAACCCAAAATGCATTCAATTAATAAACCTAAATTTAATAATGTCTTTTAATAATTATGCATTTTTATAATCTTTTAATTATATACATTTCTATTTTTGATTTATTTGTAATAAAGACGTGGGGTTGTTTTTCATTTACGATTTTTTATCTTACAAGTAACGAAATATAAATATAACTACTGTTCCTTAAAAATTCTCCATTTTTACTTGCTTGAATTCCAAGTTTTACAGTTGATTTTCATGTAGTATTTACGTAACTGTTATCTATAACCAGCACTACATTATCAGTATATTTGAAATTTTAAACAACCCTGACCAAAAATCGTTTACAACAAGCTTCGTCTTAGTTAAATAATTGGTGGTATAATTATAAAAAAATTGTTTTTATTATCACAGGCCTGGTACCTAGCCCCTTTAAATCACATATTGATTTAACATAATTTGGTTGGATCATGGAAGATTTGGTTGGATCATGCATGAGGTTGGATCATGCATGATAAAGGAAATGATGGACTAACAAACGAAAAACAAATGATAGGACACAAAGTTAGTAACTTCTTTTACAAAATTCCATAATTCCCGAATACTTTCGTAAAAATTGAGCTAACAAAATAAACATTTAAATAAACAATAGCCAATCTACTCTAGGCAAAATATATTATAACTGCTAATTTTAAATTTAAAACCCTTTTTTAACAAAGTATTTGGCTATAAATTTCTGAAGAATAAAAGTTAAACAATCGATGCATTGAAGTAAATTATCTCGCCTAAAGCTAAAACCGCCCATGATTGAAAAAAACAGAGTGATGATTTTCATAATTTAACATATATCCCTGAAGATACATTTTCTGCGCCAATACAAAGCTATAAAATGTACAGAATATACGACAATTTATGCATTTTTTTGATTTAATTACTAGGATTATATACATACAATAATTCTTTAATGTCACTAAATAATTGATACAGGAATTTTCTTGACAAAATGTATTAAAATATTTTCTAAGAAATATAAAACTTTCCCGTTTCATACCTTGGATTTAACTTTAACAGCGCTGGCACTGGAATTTATTTCTTTTGCCACTACATAGATTGGTACTGGTGGGTCAAGACTGTTCAAAATTCTCGTAACATCATCACGCTAGAATAATACATATTTATATTGCTAAGAATAGTTCTCCTTACATCAAAGTAAGCCCCGAGACATTGACTAGCTAGTTGTAATAAGAGATGCAATCCTGTATTAAAATGCGCCCAAACTAAAAGTGTGGAGCCTTTAAATGAGTTGGCAACTTCAAAACAAAGACAAATAGCCTAACAATGGTCTTATTTTGTGACAAACTTGGTAGTTCTATTTAACAGTGCCTACCAAGGTTCTTGTAACATAATATACTTTTCCTCAAACTAGCTTTGATTATAATCAGCATGAAAAATCTGTATAGAGGAAATATAATTCATTTTATTCAGATGTATTAAACTTGTATATGATACTAACAAATTCGCTTTTGTAATGTATGAATGGTCGCCAAGAATCAGACAATACTTACGTTAGGAAAGCGCTGAGAAAGGGACAAAAGCAAATTACGAGCATCACTGATTCTTTCATAAGCCATGAGTGAACCAATCACGGACATAACATCGTTAATATCACTTTCACGAGAGTATTTAATTGCTGTACAATAAAAAAAGTCACATTGTTTTTAATTGGAAATTCTGCAATTAGAGTGCAAGCAGTCAAAACTTCGTAATGAAAGAAACTTGCGTGATCTTAAGCATTTACAAATTTTTAAAGCAGTAACATTGCCATAATTTAGGTTAGGTGTAAGGACGATGTAACATTCCCGTACACAGCATACGTTAGAATAACAAATACAAGGTTTTTTATGAAATACTTGCTAGAAAAATGCTTAGCCACCACTTTCATTCAATCAACATCATGAGTGACGACATATATAAAATAGTTATGGATTTATTATAACAAGCTGGACTAAATGAAGTGATTATTTACCTCTTTTACAGGTGTTATTGGCTTGCTCTATTAAGCCCTAAATAAAAATTAGATAGATTCAATAACCACCTGTGGGCATAAAAATATCTTTCATGAGATTGACTGAGGATGACACAATTTCAAGAAGAAATGCTTTGTATAAGAATTGTTAAACTACAAAATGGAGAGAATGAAGGGCATGCTGCGGAGTACCGAGGCAAAAACTGAAATCAGGAGCGTTGACAGAACGACTTATTGCTTCCACTACGCAAATATTTTAGTGTTCACAGACAGTTAGAACAATAGATTTCTAAAAAAATGAATAGAACACAGAATATATAACTAACCAGAAGCGACCCTCCTTTGAAGTTTTTGGTCCCGTTGACAATTGCCAGAAGTGCGCGTTCCCATGTTATTAGGTGGAAAGTGATAGAATTTTACTATAAACAATATAGTGAAAGTTTGAGTGTCGAGTTTAAAAATTATTTTTATTGAGTTTTAGTGTAATATCTTTGCCATTTTCATTTTTATGTTAAAGAGAAGGTAACACACGATTACTATGTTGACTCTTTTGAGTAAAAAATCTAATTTTACGACACAATTCAACTGCAATTTATTTGTGAGTATATTCGGTGGTTGGTTTGTACGTTTTAGTTTATCTTTATCAAAATGTCCTAAGCAAGTACAAATATGTTATGACTTGTCGTATATTTAAAAGGAATAAAAAAATGATTTTAACAAGACTTTATTGTTTACTTAAACGCTTTAAATAAAGTACCACTATGACATACAAAACACAAATATAAGTTCAAGTACAGTTTAAAAATGGGCTGATTACTCATTTAATTAGATATAAATAGAATTAGGCTTAAGGAGGAATAAAACAAATAGCCTTGTTTTCAGAGTTGATATTTTTGTGCCTACTCTAAAACCGTGATACATGATCTTCAGTATTGAGAATCTACACCCTGTTCTTTATTGCCTGCACAAACAATTGTAACTCTAATTCGTTAGGAAATGATTTTGTTGAAATACTTACAGATGCTCAACAAACTTTGTAAATATATGCAAACATGACTAATCCAAAATAGGTATCAAACTAAATCAGTGAAGGTTTTCTCTCTTGAAATAAATACACTGCATGTCTTCTCTATGGACTTAACGAAGCGGTAGTTAGAAAGTGTATTTATCTAGTGTCATTCCATTGTTGAAGACAAGAATAATTGTTTGTATTGTTAGATGACATATAACACTTTGATTTAACCAGGTTATTTGTACAATACCTACTTTAAATCACATATCAGCAATAAAGTATTTAGCATTATTGATTATACGTTGTATACATACTAAGATTGTCCAGTTAAACTCCACAAAAAGCATTTTTAAACTTGACAATCCAATTTTCGCCATATTGTCTACAGTAAAAATCTCCCACTTTACTCATGGCCCTCTATTCGTAAAAGTTTGGACAAACGGTCTGTGGCGAGCGAAGAGCCGCCATTTTGGTTCCTACTTGCAAAATAAAACTATAATAATACCATTGGAAATCGGGTTTACATGCAAAAGAAGAAAGCGATTCGGGCTTTTTCCAAGATAATATCTTATATATCAGAAATAATTGCAAGCTCTTTGCATTTTTTAAACGATTTTAGGTAGACCTGATTTATTTTCATTACTTCGAGCGTCATATGGTATTTATTAGTTTGTGCTTCAAAACTGATCATGGCCCAATGTAAGAAGTATTTTACGTATTGGAAAGTGTTTATTGGGTATATATTCCGACTCTGTAACAAGTTTTCATAACGGCTAAGCTTGGTGGCAATGCCAATATTATCCTGGCAAGTGGCTGCAGAACATTGATAATTGGGTGGCTATATTCATAGGTTCATATACAGTATTCCGTAAACACAACGGATTTCAATAGAAACTAATAAAGTAAAACATGCATATAAGAAAAATACCCCCTCCCCAATTATTAATGCTCCGCCGTCTTTCATCCTGGCATAAGTGTTATCAAATAATTGAATCATAGTAATCATGTGATTTCTGTCATGAGAGATTTGTGTTTAAGATTTTTAATATTTTAATGGTAGTGAGTTGTGCATGCCTCCTATTTCATCCAAGCATGACAGTTTTTATTCTTACGGATCACAAAATTTTATTGCTCAGCTTACTATAACAAACTTTTTTAGTTAATGAAATATGCAATGATGTGTCTAAGATGCATTAGGCCTTAAATTTATTCCATGAAGTTGATTCTGCGTTTTTCCTGTGATGGTGTGATTGTAATCAAAGTGTTTGCTAACTTATAGCACTAAACACTCAGAGAAAAATAATTTTATTAACTTTCAGTTTTTCATTTACTTATAAATCACCAGCAGACTAATGTGTTCATTATTAACTGAGCAATAAATAAATAATTGCAATGCAAATAAATGAAATAATTACTGATATTTCGACTAAATGGACTAAATGCAAGTAAACAGCCTCATATATTTCACCCGAAAGAGATGTATGATTAATGTTCGTGATCACACGCAAAGCTTGCATTGGCAAAATATTTGAGCTTTTTAGTTTTGACTACAATTATCACTATTTAGGGAAGCTTTGAACGAAAACATTTCTTTGCCAACAGTTAACAGATCAATCGAGCTCATGCTAATTTCCGTATATTATATGACACCTGGCATTTGAAATATCATTCAAGTCTACGTTTGGGCCATGCGTATTGTGTTGTATTTCATATTTTAAAAATTTTCGTATGACTGGGCTTCAAAGATTATGTGCCGATGGAAATTAACTTCGATGTCTCGCAAACGACATCATGCAAGTGTTTCAAGTCAGAGTCACTGATTCTCATTGTGACCTTGTTACTTGGTGAAATTTTGATCACAATACACTAATATACAAGTCGATTTAGTTCAAGACCGAGTTAGAGTCTGAGATCAAGTCCATACTTCAGTATAAGATCGAATCAGAGCTTGAGTGTAGACTCCAGTCCGAGCTCGAGTCCGAGCTCGAGTCCAAGCTCGAGTCCTAGCTCAAGTTCGAGTTCGAGTCCTTAGATCGGTATTTAGATATCTTTCATTTGATTGTCAATTTTCTTGTGTTACAAACAAATAAATACACAATACGCTGGGCTATGTCGAGCAATGAAATAAATTTGCGTATAATGACGAAGCGCTCGCACAGGCTGGTGATGAGTACGCATTCTAAACGAGTAAGTTGTTGTTTTTCATATATGCTCCAATAATTTCTGTTTTCTCCTATTTATAAGATACCTAAATAAATTTATAACTCACAATGCTCCAAGGTTTTAGGTATAATTGTCAATGCTGTCATACTGAATTGTTAGAAGGATCATTAGAGTACAGGTGTTGGTAATGGGTTTCGACTTTCGCGATCAAATTTAGGTCAAAGCAAAAATCCTTAAAATGTGCAGAACATAGACACGAGGTAGATGAAGCCTCGAAGCCTGTTCGATGTTTACGCACAAAATTTACCCATTTTATTCGTCTGTGTGGCTTTGTTTTTTTTCTTGGGAAACAGATGCATCGATATATTCCTTCGGTTTTTGAATCATCGGCGCAACTGACTTGATTAGGTCCGCCAGCAAGACATAATTTTCCTCCCCGTTTCTTATTAAGATTACTAGTAGAATACGCCATGTTGATATATGTGTTCAACTATCTACGTCACAACTTCATTAACATACCGATTAAAAAGTTCGCAAAAAATTGCTGAATATCGTGACTTTGAACGCTCATAAAATCACTTTTACAAAACCAATTTCAATTATAACTGCAGGAATACAATCAATGAAACATCGTCTTTCAATTTAGCTAATAAAGAGGGGGGGTGGCTAAAATTCGTCTCGTTAACCCTTATAACTCTAATTCTAAAGTATTGATTCTGCTAAAAATTTTGGCGAAGCATTTCTTTTAAATGAATATATTCTTTCTCTAGTATGAAAATATAAATGTTACGGTTTGTAGATTCTTTGATATAACATTTGAGTCTGGTACAATCTTTAATTTAGCAAGGAGTTATATATATGGGATAACGAATGACACAACTTCTGTATGTTTTTCTTGATCATATAGGGGGGTGTTGGAGGGGGTGTGCCTTCTTGTTAAAATTTTTTGCTTTATATTGCTAGTCAAATACAGATATCAGAAAGCTACCAACATTATGGAAATAGGCCTCTGTGATATTATAGACCAAAACCTTCTGTAAATCTCATTAACAAGTCTATAAGAAAACTAAATGTGTTTCACTTTGAGCTACAGAAGGCAATTTACATTTGTACAATTTATTACCAACAATATATTGTACTCAGCTGTTTCAGTGAATATCCTAATTACTACATTTTAAAATGATGAACTAAAAATACAAAATGCAACATTAAAAATCATAACAGTTTTTGTGATTTGATGTAGTTGTTTTTTAAGGCTGATTTCCATTCAGTGTAAAAAGTTGCCAATCGACTTTTGGCGATCAATTATCTAACTATGCATGCGCAGTACCTTTTCTGGTGGCTACTTTTATAGTCGCGCTCTAACAAAAAAAGTAGAATTGTTTTCTACTTTTACGTTCGCTTCTTAGTTTTCAAATGGCGACCGGAAGGAGTGCACAAATTACAAGTGTGAACTTATGTTTTAAATGATCAAAATACCACTACAGACGCAAGCAACAAGGAAAATGATACAGAATACGAATCATGAAGAAGAATCAATATGTGAACCAGAGTTAGGCCAGCTACGGACAGAAGCAACGACACGGAATTTAATTTCCCTATTGAATATGATATGGAAATATTCATTGAATTCTTAAGAGATGGACCATGCTTATGTAGCACAACATGCAAAGCTTACAAAGATCAAACAAAAAGAAGGAACGCTTGGTGTAAGATTGCAAAAAAAAATTTGGAAAGTCAATATCTTTGTTTTACTCTTTTTACAAGTTTATTGTGTTCAGAATTTATAAGTAAATGAACTGTATATGTTGAATGATATTTTTGTTGTTATTATATCCTCAAAATTTCGGTGATTTCTCACTTTGTTGTATACTTGATGCATAACCTAAGAATATATATCGAAATTAATTTGTATATTATGAACAAAAGTCGAATTTCCATGAATCCTAATGGAATAAAAAGGATTATAAATTTGATACCTTTGACAATGAATTTCTGTTGTAGCCGGGTTTTTGAAAATGCAATGGAAGAATTTAAAGGAAAACTTTAAAAAATGTCTAAAGAAACGAAATCGAATGACAAAGTCTGGTGCTGCAGTACACTCCTTGCCAAAATTAAATATTTTGAAAATCTCCAATTTTTGAACGATAAAATAGCAAACAAAGAAACAGAACTTAAAATAACTCTGCTTGACAATTGCTCCATAACCAATGCACCATTGCAAAACATTACTACAAGCAAAATAAGCATTCAACAACTAAATTCTAGATCCCAATCAACACCTTTAATGGCTAAGTGTAAGAACTATCCTGATGCAATTCCTGCAAAGAAACGGAAGGCTAATAAGGAGGAACTATCAAATCGTGTTGATGCTTTAACTTTGAAATACCTTGATGACATGAAATCATCGGAGAAAGAATATAACGAATTAGTCGAAAAAGAAGATCCTGATTTACTATTTCTCAAGAATTTTCTTGAATCTTTAAAAAACTACCTAGAAAACAGAATAAAGATTCAGCAGATTTTGTTTGAGTTAGAGGATTCTAATGAAGATTAAAGAAAAAAATACAGGCTCCAGAAAGATGAAATACATTCATGTTGTGTTTTGCCATGTAAAACTTTTATATACACAAACTTTGAAGAAACTTATTGAAATTAGTTTTTGTCTCTCTGCCAAAAAATTTGCTGTTAGATCATTTTTACTTTAAAAATTATTTTGTTTGTACCCTGAGTTAATAAAACTTACTTTGTTACAAATTAGCGTTTATAAATACAATGTTGTTCATCAACAAATATCTACCATACGAACATCTTAGATCCTCTACCATTTTATTGAAGCTTTATTAAGCCACTTGTTATCCCAATGTCATATCTCCATTGTCCAGGTATAACCCTTCCTCAATTACCGCTTTGATCCGGAAAGTTTTTTACACAGTAAGTGTACACACCAAGGTTAGGTTGAGTAATTAAAAGAAAGGTGTGCAAAGCTATAGTAGTTTAACGACATTTCGCACAGTTTCAACATTGGCGCCTCCTATCAATTCGGAATCTCATTGCCAAAATTCCGAATGCATTCTCTTTGACCCTCCTTGCCCTAGATATTCTATAGTTATAGACTTTTTTGGACAAATCTTAGGTGGTACCTTCATAAGGTTTCATCGTATAGGGCTTTAAGAACAACTCATCATCAGCTAAAAATACGTAAGCGTAGTCCTTTCCAGAGCCAGAATTCTTTATAATAGCAGTTTGCGGAAAGTTAAGTAGGTTGTTGTCAATAGCAATGCCAATATTGCTGTTTGTGTAAAAATCACCATCACTTTGTCGACCATTGTCACCAACGTCAAACAGATTAAATTAATAATTTGCTATGCAAACTGCTAAAACTACAATACTATGTGTTTTCTTGTAATTAAAAAATTCTGACTCACAACGAAGGGGTGCCTGAATAACGACATGTTTTCCTTCTATTGCTCCCATCCAAAAGCCTCCTTACCTAAAAGCGCTTTTCACATCTCATTGCTTTTTTCTCACTCGCATACGCAGTCTCAATATCAGCATTAATAGTAATTTTCGTCGATTAAACGACCGAAGGAAAGCAAATTTTTTTACTAATTGCAGCCATATTTGTTGTTGATTAGGTTTTTCAAATTACGCGCGGAACTTCAACAAAAAATCGAGCGAAAAACCTCGATCGCAAAAAGTCGATCGCGCAACATTTTACTATGAATGGAAATGAGCCTTTAGAGTGGAAGTGGATGAGAACTGAGATGCTTGTAAATTGACCCATTTCAGAATATAATAAAAAATCATAATCTTCCATTGAAAAACAGCTTTTGGTGTAAGAAAACTATTGAAACAGCATTGGCACAAACTTTTGCAATGACATTTGGAACAAAAATAATCGTCTTCATGAATTAGTGGAGGAAACCTTATATCAAAAGCAGTTCAGCACAATAATCACCATACGTAATCAAATTTCGTCATTTCGACGTCAAGGCATTTCTTTCATTTTTTTGGAATCTTTGATTCCAGCTATATGTAATGACAGTAGCCGTCAACGATCATTTATTACACACTTATCCACAACAAAACACAATATTATCTCAAAATACTATCACTATCAGTAATCGCCATATAAACACTAGCTCTTATTTCAAAACTAGGAACCAAAATGGCGAAAGCTGATCATGTGATCAATAATACCCAATCAACTCTAGCAAAACGGAGAACAATAGATGTCCCAACTCTTACACATAGAAGGCTCTGACTTTACTACCTAAGAACGTAACGACGCACACTTCCGGCAATTGTCAGCGAGACCAAACACTTTAAAGAAGCGACCCTTCTGGTTGGTGATAAATTCTGTGATCATGGTAATCTTTCGACATTTACTTAGCGGCAATAAATCTGCATGCTGGCTACGCTACTGACTGTAATTTATGAACAATACCACCTTACCAATGCAATGTGACATTCTGCTTCTTTTACGTAGCAAATAGCTATTTGAGGGAAAAAACGTTTGGCTTCTTGAAATAAATCCAGAGCAATTTTCGGCTCATTAAAAGCAAAATAATGGTCGCCAGTCCCCAACAAAACGTTAATCAAGAAATTGTTGAAGTCAGGGAATATGAACTAAAAACACATTAAGTAAAATAATTGGAGTATGGTCTTTTAAAGAAGAATTTGTTCTGTCTACTTCAAACTTATGTTTTCATGACATACCTGGAATGCCTCAATGTCTTCACGCAGTTGGAAGAAGGTATACCTCTCGAAAGGATTCATAACTTCCTGCATGTCAAAAAAGGTGAATAAATAAAAGTAAAACACAAAATGTTTAAAATGTATAAATCGCCAAAAAAATGAAATTCGCAAAAAACAATGACTACCCACAAAAACAATGACTGCCCACAAAAACAATGACTACCCAAAAAAACAACCAAACGCATCCTCTGATTGGTATAGAACTGTATTTGCATTTGCCTGGGCAAAACGATCTGATCTCAAGCAATCAAATCAATCAATTAATCAAAGAAAACTTGCAAATTAATCATGAATATACGTTAGAAGAATATTAAAACATTTTGTTTGTATTGTATTAATCTCAAAATAAATATTGAAACAGAGACTTTGTCGTGGTGACAAACTTAAAAATAGATTTCAAAATAGCAAATACCATGGTAAATGGTAATAATAACAATGTAATAGTTCTTAAAAGAACTGTTTTAACCAGAACACTAACCCAACAATTCAAAGGAACCGTTATTTACAGCTAGAAAGAGACACTATACATTTTAGCAGACTACTCGTCAGGTGTCAACGTCTGCTAAATGAGAACCTCCAAATCATGCTATATTTATAATGTTACAAAAGGTCAATGTCATCCCTATTTTTAGAGATGACACTTAAAACAGAGACAGATTAAACACGTAATCCTTTTGTCGGCAAAGGACAGGATTAGTCAATTTAATTAATACCGACTCCATGACGCGTAGCTGGAATAACGAGCGACATTTTTTAATAATTTTAAAGTTTTCATCAGAATAAGAATTGGCACAGCGAGTGTAGCTTAAAAGATGTTTTCCAATCGCTGAATCACATAGAATCAGATTTTCACTTTTACACCCACGTTTTGGTAGTTGTCGTAAAGGAACAGTTTTATTCATGACAGAAGCTGGTACATGCTGTTTTATTCTTCACTCAACCTTTGAGAAGTCCTACCTACATAGCGAGCATTACACTCACATTTAAACTCGTAGACTACATTGCTTGATATTTGTGCAGGGAGAGACAGGTTTGTTGTTCTCAGTCTGTTGTCTTTATAAAAAAAGCCAGATAGATGCGTTGCATGAGGTTGCTATAACACATAAGATCTTTCAAAGAGCATTGGGCTTCATATTCCCTGAAGAAAACAAATCGGACCAAAAAAGACGTAGGCGGCAATGCGTTGCTTTTGTGTAAACAAAGCGTGCAAGATTGTCTCCAGCTCCCAACTTGGGATTGTGTTCGTAACACGTTCGCCAAGAAGATTTTGAAAGCCCATTTTAAACAATCTGTGGCACGTCATTTGTTAGTCGAGATACTTTGAAAAGAAATGCATTTCACACTATACATGCGACAGTTGATGATCCGAGAGAAGAACATATTTCACAAGTGGCCTAAACCCGATCTTGTCGTCAAGCAAGTCATTATATATTCTCTATTTCAAATATTGTCTATTATCTTGATGCTTTGTTCGCATTCATCAGTACCTCACTAATATTTTCACATTTGAAGATGTAGCTTACACTTCTTGCTTTAGGTTGTCAAGGAGGTTTTAAAATAAGTCAAAGATGAACGAATGATTGAAGCAGAAATGAGTAAATATGTCCCAGAGCTGATTGCGTCAGATACTACTGTTGTAGTGGCTGAGGGAGCTTCGTTTCAAGACCAACATGTAAGCTCATAAATGATATATATTTTCCATTGATTTACAAATTTCAGGTCAGTTTTACAAGTAACTTCTTATTTTTAAGTGTCGAAACGCTTTAAGTCAAACACATCAGTGTTTGAGCTGTAAGAGATGGGGTAAAGAGATAGGCTTTTTGGAAACAGAAATCATTGATCTTCAGTCAAAAATGAGAAATAAAGATGGTGGAATTCAGCAACAAAAAGTATTCAAATTACAACGAAAAAGAAATGAAATATGGGCTAACACATTGACTATGACCATAGCAATTAATTCTACACACATGCGTCATTTTTAGAAAATTTAAATAAAAAGTATAGCAGGATTTCTTAAATGGAATAACGAGTTGATTCAAGTTCCACTGATACATTACATGTTGAAACAGATTTTGATGAAATAGTCTAATGGCTCAAATATATCTCTTCAAGAACAATATCATGCAACAGATAAAGAATCAGACTTATTGAGTTCAGCTAACTTTTCCCAAACGGATAAAAATTTCAAAACACCAACGTATGAGTATTGACTGTTTATGTGATTTTTACTGTTTATGTTACAAATATAGCTCTATACATGTATATAATGGTCATATCAAGCACACCTTTGCATTTACTTTAGAGCACCACCACAATAATATAACATAAGAAAACAACTTAAGTTTATTGTTTTTCTGTCACAACTACTGATGTTCAGCTTTTGCCCATGTTGCAATTCGGATCACCCAACTTTATAAACTAAAGCTTGCAGTACCTTGGTTACAGTGATAACTAGATTCAAAAATGCAAGTTGTACAATAGCAGAACATGTCTGGAGAACCGGCCAAACATCAAAGGAACGAAAATGGCATCAGGAAAGTTTTTGCTTAGTTTTTCCTTTTAACATCTGTGCTTCACCTTCAAAAGTGCTTCTTCGTTTCAAAAACATGAGATTACCTTCCTTTAATTTCAAGAATTTTTGAGCATCAAGCGGATGGTGAGGTGTTTGACAATGTTAAGAAAATGGGTTTGTGTTAAAGAATACTGTTGATTTATTTCTTATTAGAATAAGCTTTTTCCGACAGTCCATTTATTTTGGAAAAAGAACAAGGAAAGACTGATTTCAAAATTGATGGCCACACAAAACTATTTGACAATTGCTGGAGGTGGCCATAGACAGAATTGGACATAGTGCAAAATACTGTGCTTATACTTTGTTTTGCTGTACAGTGCCATGTATATTTGGTTTTTCCTTAGTTCA
The DNA here is from genome assembly GCF_021976095.1 of Xenia sp. Carnegie-2017. Lineage (NCBI taxonomy): Eukaryota > Metazoa > Cnidaria > Anthozoa > Malacalcyonacea > Xeniidae > Xenia > Xenia sp. Carnegie-2017. The sequence goes on from NW_025813486.1 coordinate 12,287,478, forward strand.
GGTAAAAATACATGCGAAAGATACCATACTAAATATAAACACTCCATTTACGCACCAACTATACTTAAAATTCTATGAATTATTCTTTTTACAAAGAAATATTGCTGGGAATAGCCAAGCAATGGACTTCTTGGTAATTCAAAATACATTGGAAAGTCTTTTGCTAAGTGGCCATCCTTTTACACGTCATATCGGATCGCCACTCAACAATTTCTAAACATATGAGAGAAAAATTTGAGCATATTGAGCACTACTTTGATCCATGGTATCTCAAAAAAAGTAAATATAAATATGAATTTATTTTATGCAATAAGTGTTTTTAAAAAGAATTTTCAACACATCTGCTGTTTTTTTACAGAAATACACAAAGTACAGACTAAAATTGCTAAAGAAAAAGATTGTGATAACATTGAGGTATGGATCAGGGCGGATCTAGAGTATGTCAAATCCGTCGTGCGACTGATGTTTGAAATACAAAAATTACCTATTCATATTAATTAAAAATTCATAATTCTTACTTTATCATGGCATTTACTTCGTGATAAAAATCCAGCTTTACTTATTATTGAAAACTAATGACTAATCCAATGAACATCTCGTTGGTAACCAGATCAATTGAATTTTAATTGACCTGGAATAACCGACTGATAAGCGGGGAGGCTTGACTGGTTCGACGGATAAAGGAGTCTATGAACGCCAAAAACGCTTATTTTATTGGTCAATGGCCAGATCAGTGGACAGTTTGGAATGGTCTCGACCGATAGGAGAGGTGGCCGGACGTATAAGGGAGTCCAATTGCTACCTTACAGTTGGTGCATTTGAATTTTTGTTTTATTGTGATTGGTTTGACGGATTTCGACTGATAGCCAACTGAACTAACATAGTCAAGCTCACTGTCTGAATTGAATGTTTGATCGTTTCATAGTAATTTTTATAAGCATGATAGAAACTAAACTACAATCAGATGGAATTTATGGAAATCGTTTACAAATTCATATATTGACATGAATGCTGCTGTCAAAACTGTGAATATTTTCAAGAGGGTGAAAAATTTATGGATAAATTGTAAATGCTTGGCAAAGACGATCTCGCGAGCGACATTTCAGTCATCGATGTTCAAAAGAAAGCCAATATTGTTTTGAGTTTTATCAGCAGAAATTTACATCAAAAATCGTAAATAAAGTACAACTGAAGTGTATGCATGAATGTAAAATATCAAACTCAATTTATGCGTGCGTGTGATGCGATTTATGTCAATATGGCGTATGGTAAGCAGATTGATGCTTCTAAAATTGTTGTTGCCGAGGACTTTTAGCTATGATTTCTTTAGTGCTTGGAGAATTGTGGCCGTTATATGGCAGCGAAATACTACATTCCTGCAAATATATTTCAATGGACAAAAAATCTGTAGCCATAAGGCGGCATACTACTATTTACTTTATCATAAAGAAATGTTTGGGGCTTTTCAGTTTATGATCACAGATCATTCAATCATTGGACAGTTATACTACATATTGTTTAAGATTTGGGAAAACTAACATTGATTACATGAGAATCTGATTACTATAACCTAAGATTTTGAGTCTTCTGATCCATGAAGCTTTTTATTTTGACAATTTGACTGGAATGGTATTAAACCTGAGTATTTCACATACATGAAATGTTGTCCCATATCACATATTGTCCCCTTTTCTAACTGAACACCTCATGTAGAGATGTAAAGGTGTGTTAATCTACGGCTCATACCAGATTGTTTGCCATAAATTCCAAAGGGCTATTGATGTATGAAAAGCATTTTCTATAAAGTAAAAAATGTTTTCTATGTATGCAAATAAACCCTGTATTTGGCAAAACAGCAAAGTATTTTTCATGATCATTAGGTAATTTTTCTGATGATAATTATAATTTCTAAATTAAATTATTTCAGATTTACATTTAAACGAGCTTTGATCATATGAAAAGATATTTATCATAACCAGTAAGCATGACACATGAACCAATTATAACATTCAATGGTTACATTCTGTTTGTATTTGCAAATAATGCTACTAGTGATTGCTATATAGCACACCTTGCATATATTTACAGAAGATAACAGTCTAGTGAAATGCCTAATAAACATTTATGGCATTAAGCTGTCTTTAACTACAAATTTTCACTCTAATAATTTTCGCTTAATCTTTGGCAGAAAAAAATTTTGAGTTTTTTCTCAAAAGGTGAATTTGCTAGCACTGATGTGGAGATGGATAAAGGGTTACAATAAACTTGCATGGTTTGAAGTCTGAGCTTTTCTATATCTATGAACTGTCACTTGTAGTACCAAATTTCCAACTTAACTCATTACATAGAGGTTTGGATGGGGGTCTCTAGGGGGGTCTGTGCCTGACAACTTAATAGTAATTTTTAAAGACTATATCTGTTTTTGAATAGCATTATTGTAAAATAAATTTTACGTTCCTAAACATGCTAATGAGACATATATTTGGCATGATAATGAGCCTAAATATTTGGCAAAACATTCAAGTATTGTTGACTTCATTTTTTTTTTTTTTGAAAAAAACGTAAGCAAAATGTGTTGTTTTTACGCAAAAACGATGCCCACAAAATACGTTTTGTATTGCTCTAAAACGCTGAAAATGGCATTTTCAAGGCTCGGATATTCAAAATTTTTCAGGGGAGAATGCCTAAGACCCCCCAGGTGCGGAGCGCCTCCGACGTTTTATCACTGATGTTTGAAAAATCCTAGATCCACCCCTGGTATGGATATGGCCATGTGAAAATCATTTTATGTGGAGTGCAACATCTACTCCATCTGGTGATGGAGACTTAATAAAAGCAAAATTTGAATCCTTTTTATGGCACATGGTCAACAAGCAGTGTAAACTTCCCAACAATATCTTTAATAAATGTGCTCATGCATATAGCATTGAAGAGAGATGGTGGTTATATGAAGTTTAGTGAGACATTATACATATGATTCTCCAAATATTTTAAGTATAGACTTACTTTCACTTATCGTTTTGTCTTATAAAGAAAGCATTGTTTACGAGAATGTGTGCAAAGCTTTACAGAAGACATCGCTCAAGAAAGGAATAAAAAAAGGCATCGCCAACTGCCCAAACAAGATGCCTTGAGGACGCCCATTCATTACTTAACCATTTTGCCCTAAAGATGATGGGCTACTCTTATCAAGGAATGTACTACAGGTGTCGATGCTCTGCTGTTTCTAAAAAGTTAGGATGAAATTAAGTTGCACTTTACATTCTCATAGACATATCATTATAGCTGTCCATTTTGATATCAATCTATGTTAAGAAAACAAAAAAAAGATGATGGAAGAGAACAAATAAAAGTTGTTTATCCTAAGTTTAAAAATGGGGAAACAACAGTCCGAATTGTAAAAGTTCATCCGAAATATGGTAAGACTATTTTTTATAGTCTAGTCAATTTCTTTGATAATTTTAATATGAAAAAAATGTCATTTCAATGGATAAAAACCATTACGCATAGAGTATGATGATGGCATATTCAGCACAATAATGGAGCTGACAAAGAAACATTAAAGAAAGTTAAATTAAATGGCCCCTGCCCCTATGAATATCATGCTTGCTAAACAGCGCAGGGAAGAAGCAGTAAAAAGATTTAAGAGTCGTAAGGCAATGGTTGTTGAAGAGGTTGCAAGAACATCTGATGCATTGTATATCTGTTCATACTTTTTCGTTACTCTGAAACACTTTATTCTATTCTAGGAAATGAACCTACATCCTCTGAATAGGCACTATCGAGGACGACTAGGCGCTGCAGGGTCTACAAAAATCCTAGCTTGAAAGGGCACCAATATTTAAAAGATTACCCAAAGAACATGAAATAATCTGTTTGATTCATTTTATAAATTTACAATACCACTTATTTTAACAAAGTTTTTACATATTGCAATTATATTTCATTCATTTGAATCATTATCAAAGTTCATTAGAATCAGCTGGTTGAAATGTTTTCCTGATGACGTTGTACGCACATGCCGGTAGTGGAATTCTTATTCGTTCAACACGATCACAGGTAAGATGAATAAATTCCCAATAAGCCACACTTTGCGGGAATGTGGAACTATAGCATCATACATTCTATTATACATTAGTATATAGTATAAACCTTTTTAAAGATTTCTTGCATTCCTGAAATGTAACATATACTTAATAGTCACACTTCTTCTGATCTTGTTGGTCGATATCGTCTTTGGTTCAATTTCCTATATTTAAATGCTGCTAATCTTAAGGACAACCATTTAGGCAAATGGTATCAAATGGTGGATGCTGGGTAATGCATGCTTGAGCAGTTAAGGTGTCTCGAAGAACAAGTTTATCTTCTAGACAAGCAACACATTCGTCCATTTCTTTACAACAGAGACACTCATTTTCGTTATTAAGGCGTTCCTTCGCACAATTACTGCAAGAGCACCTGTAGCATAACAAATACGTCTAATTAACACACAAATACTTCGCTTAGTTTGTTACTATTCACCTTACGTAATAGTTTAATATTAAAATTAAGTAAAGGTACATACCAATTAGACAGATCTTCCCCTCCATTAAACCGGTCTTTTAATTTGTTGATTTTAACTTCCTTATCTTCTTGCTTCTGCTGATGATCCATTCTTCGCCCGCAAGAGGTTCGTTTGAGTAAGAGACTGAATGAGATTCGACCACATGTTCCAACTGGTCGTAGTCATGCGCAAATTTGGCTTCAAACACATATTCGCCGGGAATAAAGTTATATTCATAGTCATTGTCCGACATAGAAGATGTTTCTGTGACGGAAGAAGTCTCAGACATCATACAACGGTTTATTTGGAAAAATATCGTAATGTTTTCAACGTTTAGCCTTCCACCGATAGTCAATAAAACATAAACAAGAGCGCGGTGCAAGCGGCGTGTTCCTCACCCTACGTCACATTCACGCCCAAGCTACTGTACTCGGACAAATTGCGTCATTCTTTACAGTGCACAAGTAAAGTTGCAGAAAAATTGTCAATTTTAATAAAATTTCTTAAAAAAATTGAGAATTTATCATCTAAAACCGCAAAAATATAAATTTTCCAAAGAAAAAATTCGGTGATAGCACTTTAAAGTATTTACTGCAGAATAGAAGTTAGAACGAAACTTCTGCTCAACATATTTTCGAAAATTTTGGGCGCTTTTCACATGATTCCAGATGTTTTTTACATGAATAAGCAATAAATGCTACCTGGAAAATTTATAACAAAATTCTTACCCCTCGCGAACGACGAATTGTGCATTCAACATAACTCCTCACTAACGATTCGAGCGCCATTTTGAATGTGTTCTAAAATGTAAAGAAAAAACATCGTATTAAACAAAACTCTATTGAGCTGGGATTATACCTTATTCCAATATAGTCTTCACATGCTTCCTTTAAATTCATACGGCAAGCAAAAATTTTTCACGCACCATTAAAAACAAATCAGAAAAAAATGCAACTAACTGCATGCTTCAGCGTTTTCCTATAATCCACATTAATCGTGAGAGTGAATATAAATTTTGAATACAAACTTTTCTTCATGAAAACTATCGGAAGATTAAGTTCTAATATTCAACTAAACACTGTTGATAAAGATTACGTAAGAAGGGGCATTGTTCAAGAAATGGATGGAAGTGCTAAAATGTTTAAAATTAAACTTAAGTGGAAACAATTGCAGTCCTGGGGTTTGCAAGTTCCTTGTTTGGTTCTTCAAACCTACATTCCGTAAGTTGATCTAGAGAAATCAAAAATGAAGTGAGCTAAACGTCTTTGTATGAAAAAGCTGGCTTAAACCCGAGCAAGGCACGGTGTCAAAGACAGCGTAGGGAGGGGGTTGAGCCTTTTCACTTTTTCGCAGAGATAAGGTTTCTTCTAAAATTTATATATTATAGCTTAATTTGAAGCAACTAGGTAAAACATAGAAAATGTAGTAAATATAAGTCGTAGCCCAACCAGGTTATTGTTTTAATGTCGACGGTTATAACACTATTTTAAAACGTACAGTTCCCCCATCCATGGGAAAAATATTATGGTCGAGTACAGTTCCTTCAAACAACCATCAGCACGTGTTGGTCAATATAATTTATGACTACATACGTAAAATGCAACTATGTACCACAGTTCGTAGAACGAATATAGATATAGAAAATGGCATTATTGCATCAGAGGAAGCTCTAGCGTCAATGTTGATCAGAATGAGTTGTCAGCCAAATGAAGCATGGTACGCCATGTTACGTACATCCGTTATGGGCTTAGAGTTGGATGATTTTTTCAAAGGTTCAATAAATAAGGGATGTTAGATACAAGCACAATGTCGTACTTGGGTGTCTTTTGTTTTGCTATTGTAATAATATTTGCGTCATGTTCAAATTAGGGTAGTTGAGATTCAGTTAAATGTGAAATATAAACAATCAAACAAGCAAAAATACATTTTAACAATTTGCAAACAATCCACTAAATCCACCTTTATCATGAAGAATTTGAACAGGCATTTGACTTGGTTCTGAAAAAAATTTGCTTAATTGAAAATAATCAACCTTAATGGGAACACCTTCATACAAATAGAATCAACAGAACAAACATTAACAAGATTGCTTGGTGCAACATTGGTAGTTGAATCATTGCTTGATGGCTGCCTTTAACTGGACTGGCTTTTGCAGGATTGGCTGGCACAGCATTAGTATGAGATTCATTAACTTCCTAGAGGGACAAGATTTTTATTTAACCACATGCACATTAGTGCACTTGTCAATTTTTTTCTTTATTTTGAGTGAAATATCATTGTAAAATACTGACCTATCGTTGTATTCGACTTTGTGCACGTAAAGTGTATGTCGTTTGTAAGGGTATTTCTAGTTGTGGGTCACCCTGTGTTCTTCTGCAAAAATCGTCAATTAATAATATAAAAAAGCATGATCGTCTTATAGACTTAATGATGATCATGACTGCCAATTGGGAATTTTTTTATGATAAAAAGCAGAGTATAAAAAGTATGACCATAATTTAAAATCGCACTCTTGTCATTCAAGAAATAGAAGATCTTTACTGTGCCTGTTTTCACAGGCTTATACCAAGCGAGGAGACCCTCGGTAGAACTCGAGAGCGGATCACCGAAGGTCGAGTGTCGCACCGACTCGAGAGTTTTACAAACGTCTCCAAGATTTAGAAGAAGGAGCAGTCACCCAAGAATTGCCTCGAAAGGGGACCAAATTTGGTTCCACGTTTATTTGACACTATGATAAACTTTCGAGGCTTCCCCAATGGGCTTGTTGCCGATATCGAAAAGGCTTTTCATCAAATACAAATTGCTCCCGAAGATAGAAAGAGGCCGAAGTTTCTTTGGTTTGACGATATTAACAAAGTTCGCCCGATGCTAAAGGAATACAAGTTCCGACGCCTACCGTTTGGTCTAACCCCAAATCCTGCAATATTATTTACTGTTATTTGTCACCACATTTCGAAATACAAGAATGTCGATCCATAAATAGTCTCCTTATTAACTGAGTCGTTATATGTTGACAATTTCGTTGGTGGAGCTTCTAATGAGGACGAAGCTCTATACATCTATCATAGATCTCGAAAATTAATGAGCGAGGAAGGATTCAAGCTTCGAAAATGGCATTCAAACTCGCAACATGTCCGAAATGTTATCGCGAATGATGAAGATCGTCCATTTGTTGAGGTGGGAAAGAAAAAGGGGTCATCATATGTTAAACATATACCAAGTACGATGGTGGAAGACAAGTTAGTAAAAACTCCTTTGCCTCATACAGAGCCACAACTTACGAACACATCTCAAGAGAACAGTATCAAATATTTTAAAGCTATCTGCGAAAATATTCGATCCTATTGGCCTTCTTGCACACTTTACTATCACTATGAAGATGTTGTTTCAAACCATCAGCTCTTCTTGCAGTAATTGAGATGATAATCTGTTTTGCATGGCCTTATAACGTTGGAATTCTCTCGTTCACAACTTAAGAGCTTTAAGTGATATACGAGTACCGCGTTGTTACTTCCATGGTGGATACGTTTCATCTCCGATTCATCAGATACATGGATTTTGCGATGCATCAGAATTTGCCTTTGCCGCAGTTGTAAATCTACGAACGGAACATAAAAACGGTGAAATTGAAATGAATTTAATAGCAGCCAAGACAAGAGTCGCTCCTATCAAACGACAGACCATACCACGACTTGAATTGTTAGGTGCAACTACCTTAGCAAGATTAGTCGATTCGATTGTGAAAGTGTTGACTTCATTAAAATGTATCACTGATACTATTATGACGACGGATTCATTCACCAAAATTGTGTTGGATTCGAAATCATAAGCTGTGGAAGTCGTATGTACAGAACCGCGTAAACGAAATAAGAAAGTTAACTAATAGTTATAAATGGAGACACTGCCCAGGGGTAATAAACTCTGCCGACTTGCCTTCTCGTGGGTGTTTCGGAAGTGAACTCGTGCAATCTGGAATTTGGTTGAATGGTCAGCAGTTTCTCCAAGATACTGAAGAAAAATGGCCCGAAGATCTTCAGCCTACAAAATTGGATGAGGACCATTGCTACACAGAGATAATACAAGTACAAACTACTTCGTGTCACAGCACAAATTTTAAGGTTTATCAAGAAATCAACAAAGCAACTATGCTCTGTTACGTCTGAGTTGAATGCTAATGAGCTACCTGAAGCTAAGAGATTATGGATCCGAAGTATTTAGTCAGCCGCGTTTTCCGACGAGTTTTAATGTATTCGAGCCGGTCGTGAAAATCTACGAGTTCAATAACTTGGTTTGTTTCTCGATGATGATCAGATTATTCAGTGTAAAGGTCCAATTGTCCACTCTGCATTACCTGATAGTGCAAAGAGCCGATTTTGTTGCTCACTAATCATACCTTTTCGAAATTAATTATACGCGACTGTCACAATATAGTACACCACGAAGGAATTAGAAAAACTCTGAATACCATTGGAGGAAAATACTGGATCTTGCGTGGTCGAGAGCGCGTCAAGGGCGTTGTGCGTGGATGTATCAAATGCAAGAAATTCGAAGGTAAAGCTTTCTCAACAGCGAAGGAAGCGTGTTTGCCATCAAGTCGAGTACGCAAAGAGCCTCTCTTTTCAAACACCAGAATTGACTTTGCAGGCCCCATATACGCTACTAACAATCAAGAAATGGATAAGATATATATCTGTTTGTTCACTTGTGGCTCCACTCGAGCGGTGCATCTTTAACTTGTGTGTTGTTTGTCTGTGCTATCGTTTCGGCAAGCTTACCGAAGGTTTGTCTCACGAAGAGGATTGCCTTCTAGACTAATGTCAAACAATGCCAAGACCTTCAAAAGTTCCACAAGGGAGATCAACTGACATACAACGCGAAGTGGCGTCGAAGGGTGTCGATTGGGAATTTATCATTGAAAAGGCAACTTGCCAAGGAGGATTTTACGAGCGAATGATACAGAGTACAAAGAGATGTTTGAAAAATTTGAAATTTGAAATCATCAGTACGAATCGAACTCAAACCAGAAAAGCGAAATATCAGAAACGTTTGTTAGATCAATTTATTAATCGTTGGAGAACGAAATATTTTTTAAGTGTCAGAGAGACTTCACGCTTACTTCATGGAGCACAGAAAGAGGAGATAGCTGCCGGTGATGTTGTTGTGTTAAAAAATGATCGTTCCTCTCGAATTTTCTGGAAATTGGCAAGAGTTACCGAGCTCATAGTAAGTAAGGATGGTGTTGTTCGAGCAGCAAAGGTCTGTGTTGCGAGTACTACAAAGGTTCGATCGTCAGAGCTACGTCGTCCAATTCAGTTGGAATTCAGTCTAAAGACGAAAACTCTATGAAAACCGGACAACGAAGAACTGCAACTGTGATTGGAGACCTATTGCGACAGTCAAATAGTAAAAACTCGTGGAAATAAATTGATCAATATGATCAACGTCGGGAGTGTGATGAACATTTGTTTGTTTTTTTTGTTTTGTTGTGGATAGCGTGCTTTTCACGTGATTGACACTTTGGGATTAACACAAAAGGGGGGAATTGTTGTTAACATTATGGATTCGTGATGTTGTTATTGATTTGTGAAGTAGTTTTTTTGAGGCGACTTCGTTGTACAATGAAAGTTCAAAAATATATCATTTAAAGGACACATGCAAGCTAGAAGACAACTTTATTTTATTGTAATGCCTATAGCGTGAAAATATGACGTACCAAGTTTCAAAGTCGTCCGCGAAATATTTAAAAAGATATTTAGGGTTATAATCGGTAAAACACGATATTCGATGACCATTGCTAAAACGCCGTGATATTGTTTAAGTCTGGGAACTGGGAAAGAGTGACGTAATAGTTGAAATAAACAAACATCGTTCTTATATCGTTATACGACTTGCACGCAATTCTTGCACGGCTTTCGGTATTTTGCTATTACTGTTTTTTATTTAACAAAAATTAATGGATTCTTCTGAAGAAGAAGCCGATTATGATATTGTCGTCAATAACAATGAGGTACAACCTTACATGTTTGAGCCTTTTGCCAACGCGCAAGGTGGTCATAGTAATGACAATTCTTCGTCATCGGAAAGCGAAGATGAATACATTCACAGAATTGGAAATGTTGAATGGTTAGTTGCATTTTATTGATGCTTCATTGTTTTTCCCGAAGTAGAAAGAATGTTTTTATCTTTTAGGTGCGAGTGTGGCTTTTGTGTGGTCATGAGTACAGGACGGGAAAGTATATGTTGCCAAGAGGTAAACAACACTGATCCTCTGATACATGGCGATCATATTTGCATCACACAAGAGGAAGAGTTTGCCATAGTATGTACAAACGAAGCTGTCTTAAAAATAGCTATGGTCGTGTACACACATGACATTGGACCTATGCCTGAGAGTGAAGAAAACGAGTAAATATTACCTTAGAAGTGTAATTACGTGTATGTCGACAAGTGTAAAATGCCGATAAGTATCTTAGACAAAATTTTGTATCGTTCAGAGCATTACGCTACACGGCGTACCGACAGTGGACGGCTTGGGTGCATGGCAGGTTGGGAAAAAAGTACCGACAATCCATATCTTCTTGTGCTGTGGAAAAAATCCGGAAAGCATTTCCTTCGCCTTCTGGAGAATACAAAGGATTTGAATATGCTCAACACTACTGAATGTTAGGGCTTATGGCGTATGACAAAGTCTGTTCATTTGTAATTATGTTTATTTCATGTGGGACGTTATTTCTTTTTATTTATTAAAGCGAGATTTATGTTGCTTAATGGCTTCAGCTTTGCTGATTTTTGATTTGTGGTGAGTCAATGGGACAGGTATTTCTTTCACTCCAGCGACATCAAGAGCTTTGGAGTGTGTTGGATTAATGCGTCTGCAGTACAAAACTTCTTTCATCAAGTCCTTAACATATTCTGAGAAGCAAATCATTATTTATGTTGGCTTTGCATTGCACTTTGAGAAAAGGTAAGTTTATTTTTTTGTGCTAACCATAAGTGCTGTCAACTTTCACTGGTTTGATGACCCCTTGTCCATCTTTTGACTTTGAATAAGCCACTCTCCAAATCAATGCCTCTTCTGTTTGCCCACCATTCTTCGTTTTCTGAGGTTCATTTCCATTCTCATTGAAATGAAGAGCAGCAATAAACAATCTAAAAATGAATGTTAAGTTTATGTTTACAACTATTGCAACTTATTGCTTTTGCAATGATGACTTTTTTATGTAATCATACACTAGTTATAATTATATTACCTTGCTTCCATTAATCTGTAGAAAAAATGGGTATGTTTTGGTGCAAAAAGAATCACCACTCGGTGGAAACCTTCGATGGATGAAGTCTGCTTCTGATAACTGAGTTTTTCAATATCTCTCATGAGATACTTGGACTCAACAATCGAAGACAGCTCAACATAAGCTTTTGAACCTAAGATCAGAAGTTAGTTAACAAAAAAAAAAAGAATGTTGACGTTACTTTGAAATTTATTTGCTTACAATACCTTTTTTTATCCACATTCTAGGCTCTAACATATCATGTTCACATTTTGGGAATACATCACTATGTAGGGACATGGATGTCACATATATGATTGAGAACTGACAACCACTTTGCCTTGACAAGTTCTTCATCAAATTGCTGGAAGCAGCACACCAGTATACATGGTTGGAAATTGATTGGGCCCAATCCGACAATAATTTGCAACCGCTTTTTTTTGATGCTGCCAAAATTTTCTTTTTGATTCCTGTTGGAATTTGATTATTGATGAAATGTGTAAAAGGTTGGTTTGTTATGACAATCTATACCTTTTGCTACATGCCATACATCAAAGTAGTACTCGATTTTTGGTCTTTGTTTTGACATGTAGGATTTGATTTGAGCATGTCTGTCTGTGGTCATCGACTTCACCTTCATCCCACTTTCATCAAACTTTGCCAGACATCTCTTTAATCCCTCAAGTTCCATTGCTCCAGAGTTCGTCACTTCATTGGACTATGTAACATAATTATGTGAGTATTCTAACCATGTTTTATGTACAGTTGTTGAAGAATTGTTACCTGAACAAGTTGTGTGACTAAAATGTTGTAAGATTCCAAATCCATGAGCTATATGACCCATACTTGGCACAATATCCAGGCGAATCACATCTTCCATCTCCTCCAAGGTTAATGTTCCTTTCTCTGATTGATTCTAGAAGATACTTTTGGTTCATATGCCAAACATTTGAAACACTGGGTATCAAATACGCTGTTTGAATATTGCTATATGTGCGCTCTGACAGAAATTGTATGCCTGAGTGACGAAGGAATTGAAGAACTTTGCTGGGGTTACTACCACTAAACAAGATGCTGGCAGCAAAGACCAAGTTGCCGAAAGGCATTCGCCCATGCAGAGGTTGGCTATTCCAGTCTCGAACATAACCACAATGACATGTTGCTAGTACGTTAACCATAACACCAGTCGTTTTGGTCACAGTGGAACAGCTTTCACCACAACATGGGCATTGACTTACTAAATGTCTCTGGCAACTATCAAACACTATGTATTTTCTCTCATTTTGAACGTCTTCCCTATAACATAAAAATTAGAATCAGAGAGAGATAAACGTTACGTTCTGAGAAACATATAACAGAGAAAAGCAATGTAAAGAATAGTCAGGTGACTGGATAGTTGGTACTAACGTTGCATTGTCATTGTCGGATTCTTCATTTTCGCTTAACTCATTTGAACATTGAGAGTCTGATCCATTGTTGCTATTGCTCATCATCGACGTGCTTTCTGTATCAGACCATACAGCGCTATCCTCAAAATGTTCAATTTCACATGACGTCGTCTGTGTGCTGTGATTTTTTGTTGAAATGAACTCAACCTCCGTACCTTAGCATAAAATTATCGTATTGCTGGATT
>NW_025813486.1:13560896-13736428 GCF_021976095.1 Xenia sp. Carnegie-2017
ATCCGTAAAAGACATGATCAAATAGTCGATAGACTGGTTAATGCAACAAGATCGGGCACAATCAAAGTTGACCAACAAGTCGACGGCATTGAAGATGAATGTAGACCAGACATAGTTATTGAAGACGGGAACAATGTCACCATCATCGACGTAACTTGCCCGTTTGAGAACGGTACTGATGCGCTGTCAACCGCTGACTTCCACAAAATAACAAAGTACGAACACGTCAAACGCTACTTCCAATCTACCGGTAAATCCTGTAGCGTTCATGGCTTTGTTATCGGCTCTCTCGGTGCTTGGCATCCCAACAACGAAGTTGTCCTGTCAAAACTGAACATGTCCAACAACTATAAATCCCTCTTCAGAAAGCTGTGCTGCACCGATGTCATCCGTGGCTCAGCAGACATATACTACGATCATGTGAAATATGGCCTCACCTAAACTTTTCTCTATTTTTTCTTTTATCTTTTGCTTTATCAAATTTATGCGAACCTTAGGTTAAATTTACATACACTAATATATTATATATCTACTAATACAACCATAGTAATACGATGTATTCTATACCCTAAAATTCCACCACTATGTCAATAGTACTCCTTATCTTTACCATGTAAATAATTTTACCTCTTGTGTAACTTTTCAATATGAATAAACAAATTTCTGTTCTTATCAGCTTAATATCTGATATGTCGGGCAATGCCCGACTCTTATATTAAACTGATTTTTGGATATCGGCCATGGGATTGGAGCTTGCTTCGCCCTGGCCACGGGTTGTCTCGGTATTGCACTACCTCCGAGTTCGGCCCATTTCCCTTCGCGGAAGGGAAACACATTTACTTTAAACAAACGAAAAAAAACAAACAAAACAGCCAGCAAATCAAATAGCTAAGCGAATTTATTTTGTCTGTAACTAACTAACCGAGAAACGAACTGTTTAACATTTAACTAAATAACATACGTCTCTTTTCGACAGAGTCGGCGAAAGACGAAAAGACGTCGTCGCCGTCGGAAAGGAAGACAATAAAGGCCGTCAGACGGTACGTTGCAAGTGCAAAAGTAGTGAAAAGTAAAGGGAGGGTGCAACCGTGTCGCACAGAGCGTACGTTCGCGTACAAAGTATGCTCGCCGTGCGTCGTTCGAGCATACTTACCTGACGCGAGAGGCACCTTGATCAGCTAGGAGGTCCTCTCAGGATGAGGCCCTTTCATTGCACTTCGACTGGGTTGACTCCTGCGATTACCCTAACGTGGGTAACTCGAGCGTATAATTTCTGGTAGTGGGGACCTGCGTTCGCGCTCGTCCCCTTCGTTTCTCACGATGGGAGGAAGAAGCGGAGAAAAGAACAAATAAAATAGAACACAATAGAAGAGGGCCTTTCGTCCGTCAATTGTGTATGCCACGCTTTGGGACATATATAAATTCGTTGTTCGTTCGGGGTTAGGTTGCATGCTGCCAAATTTTTTACTGACCTATCCCAAAATGCATAGCGAGATGCAGGAGAAATTTATATCAGCTATTAGCAAGAATAAATTACTTGTATTTGACATAAATTACTTGTACTTAACAACGACGTAAACGGCCGGCGTGTGTGTATATTTTGACGGACGGCATATACATTATGAAAGTATACAAATTATAATATGTATCGTCGACGTTAACAGTAATGATATTGCATTGCGAACGTTTTTCTTACTTAGTCGTACGTTTGTTTAGCTTTTTATAGTAATTATTTCTATGTATCACTGACATTTAACGGCTCGTAGTGTAAAATTCGTTCATTGAGCTGCTTGTCTGCCGATTTCATGAAGCATGACCTTGTTGACATTGCAGCACTTGCATACAATGCGAATCATTATCGCCCACAAGCACAAAGCGTTTGTTTTACAATGAGAAAGCACGTCTGCAGCAAGTTCGCGACAGACATCGCGTGCTTCCTACGTCATATGAAACGATCGCATTTCGCGGCATTACGCGCGAATTTTCAAACATGTTCTTCTTTACGAACAGGTGTACATTGGATTAGAAAGAACGCTTGACATGACGATTGTAGTAAAGGATGATTCCTTCGTTATCCGTACTGCTTGATTTTTTTCATTTGTTGCATGATTTCTACGCGAAAAGATACAATAGAACCGTGTGTTTCTCATGCAACTTGTAGAGTGAAAAAATGGCGAAAGCTCTTCTTCTGTATCGCTTCTCGGCCTTTTGGCTAAGATCAAGTGTAGTAGCAGTACGTCCGGTACGCACAATTTTTCGCTCTCGGTTTTTGGAAAATTTTTATAGTGAAACTTTACATTTTCGTATGAATTTTGGTATAAAAATACAGATAAAGTTGTTATCTATCCTGCTATAATATTCATTTTCCTCTGGATAACGTATTATCGGAGAAATTCTTGTGTTTTATCACGAAGTTTGGATTGACAGCAGAATTTAATTAATTCAATTAACGGGAATTACTACGCTCAAGTTTCTGGATTTTTTCTAAAGTTCTATCGCTGGGAATTTATACAAGAAGATCCCTCGACAATTTCGCTACATTTTTGGAAAGTTTGGCAACTATACGTGCTGTACTTTTGGAGAATGGACGTTTTTCTTTTTGTTGCGTGAGTACACTATCTCAACGTCAATATTCAAAATATCGTGCGCTATAAACGAAATCGCCTTTTTTACTCAAGATATATTGGAACTTTTATATTTCTTACCTTATATCCCGTTTTATCGCCATCATATCCTTGATCAAGATCATCTTCGAAGTATAAAAACGGAGATTATCGTCGTTTATTAATTGAACCGAAAAAGAAAGTCCGTTGCAGTTTGTATATCGGTTGCTACGGTTACGAGCTTTAAATCAGAAATTTGCATATATTCGATGCCAATATTATCAGGGAATTCCCCATCTTATAATACATCAATCTACTGGTTTACCTCTGTCGCTATCGTTCTACTAATCGCGAGTATGTGCAGCCACCTCGATAACATAAACTTCCAATGCAATCAGTGTGAATTTACCACAACGGACCAACATGGTTTAGGAGTACACATTGCTAAAAAACATGAGCCAGTTATTCCATCAGACTGTGACTCAGTATCTATCGTCCGAATCTTTCCTGAAGGAAAACAATTTCACTGCTGTCTATGTGACACTCTCATTGGCACTTATAACAACCTGATGCGTCACTTCAAATCAAAACATACCCACATCAACATTGATGCTTCGGCAATGTGCATCATCTGCAATAAATATTTCCCAACAGCAAAAGGCGCTGGTGTTCATTGCAAGAGAGAACACAATATTGGCTCAAAAGATAAGTACCCACAACACCCACACCTGTTTACTCATATGTAAATAAAAGGACAAAACATCACAAATCAAATCACACTCCAATAAGAAACACATCAAAATTACAACCTACCACAGATTCCTCACCTATATACATGAATTCACCTACCCCACCATCAACTAACACTAATACAATAAACCAAAGTCATAAAAACATAGACCAGAACACAGACAATACCAAAGAAACACACTCACAACCACTATTGTCGCAACCTCACCCCAATCAACCCACAACTCCATCAACCTCACAATCTTCCTCGCTACCCCTGAGACATGACCCACTGCCCACAAAATGCTTTAACACACAAACGCAAAATGACAAACAAACACCACAATCCCATACACAATCCAATCCAAACAACACACTTACACCACACATCACGATCCCACTCACCCTCATCAACCCGATCAATAAAAATAAGTTACCACAATCAACACATCCCACTTCATCACAAACAACACCAAAACTTACTAAAACATCCACGCCTCCACCAACACTCATCGACCTTCCACTAGATAATGAAAAACATGAAACTAGACCACAACCCACCTGCCAAACACAATTACACTTCTCACCATCACACAACACACCGAATAATCACTGCTATCACATCCCCCCACCTCCACACGAGAATTCTTCAGCTTATCATGACGTATCAAGCAACTCTAACATAACCCCTACTCATACGCATCCACCAAATGACATAAGTATGTCTAATCATCAAAATCCAACAACATTCGTCAATAACTGGCAGAGTCGCTTTGCAACATCAACGACTTTTGATGATTTTCAACGTAAATGTGCTCTCTTCTCCGTGGAAGTAGTCGAATTAGGGAAATTTCTATCATCAAATAACAGAAACAAACATGTACCAGTAAGAAACCCGAGAAACAGACCAAAATCCAGATTAACACCATCCAATAGGAGACCACTACAAAATAACCCAATTGAAGCAAGACGCCTCCAAACACTCTACAAACTTTCTAAAAAACGTGCAACAAGAAACATAATCAAGGACAACTCCATAAACTACTCCGGCTCCAAAGAACGAGCAGAATCTTTTTTCGTGGACACTTTTCAACAAAGAACTATTGATACAGACCTACTACTCCAAACACTTAAAAAACAAGTCCCCACAACTAGCACCAATCACAACATCACCGATGAATTCACACAACAGGAGATACTACAAAAAACTTAAATCAATGTCTAATTCAGCACCAGGAAAAGATAGAGTAGAGTACAGACATCTGAAATTAGTAGACCCTAAATGTCAGATTCTCACCATAATCTTCAACAAATGCATGTCAGATCATAAAGTACCACAACTATGGAAAGAATCTACAACCATCCTCATTCACAAAAAAGGAGACAGCGATACCCCAGAAAATTTTAGACCCATTGCGTTAATGTCTTGCATATACAAACTCTTTACAGCCCTATTAGCCTCAAGAATCACTTCAACCGCCATCAACGAAGAACTAATGTCACCACACCAAAAATCAGCTAGACCATCAGAAGGATGCCATGAACATACTTTCACCTTACAAAGCATTATTGCAGATTGCAAACGAAGCAACAAAACTGTTTCATGGCATGGCTAGACCTTAAAAATGCCTTTGGCAGCATATCACATCAAGCCATATACACCACCTTACATCACATGGGTTTTCATGACAACCTAATCAACCTCATCAAAGACATATACACCAATGCTTCCACAGTTGTCAAAACCTCCACTTCAGATGAAACCAATTCCATTCCAATCATGTCTGGCGTCAAACAAGGCTGTCCATTAAGCCCTATCCTTTTCAACCTCACCACAGAACTGCTTATCAGATCCATCACCAATCATAGCGACACAAACCCTTCACTACCATATAACCTTCACAACGAACAGATCTCAATCCTAGCCTACGCAGATGACCTTGTAATAACAAGCAAAACTGCCGATGGCCTCCAGTCATACCTGAACATAATCACAGCCCAAGCTAACATTCTAAACCTTACGTTTCGTCCTGACAAATGTGCCACACTCGCCATCACATGCAAAAAGAACGAACCATCCAGAGTAAGCAACGTAACCTTCTATCTTCAAAACTCACCGATACCATCTCTCTCTCACGAAGAAACATACAGATACTTAGGTGTCCCAATTGGCCTCCTTTACAACCCTGAGGAAATGACAAACATTTCGGATAAACTGATACAAGACCTCATCAAAATAAGAGACTCTCTACTCGCACCATGGCAAAAACTAGATTGCATCAGAACATTCATCCAACCATGCCTAACCTATGTTCTAAGAACATGCCCAGTACCACGAAACTCACTTGAAAAATATAGATCAACCCTCGTCAAAGTTCTCCGATCCATCTGCCATCTACCATCTCGTGCTGCCACCTCTTATCTTTTTGCTCACCGTACTGCTGGGGGACTTGGCTTTCTCGACCCTTTCCTCGAACGTCATGTTCAAACAATTGTACACACCATGAAAATACTATCATCACCTGACAAGACAATCCATAACATCGCTCACAAACAACTCCAATCAGTAGTCTACAGATGCTTTCACCGCCAACCATCCAACGAAGAATTAGATGCCTTCCTATCAGGATCATCAGAAGGACCCCTTAACGAATTCTCTAAAACCAATAACAGCTCCACTCTCTGGTCCAGATGTCGACAAGCATGCAGAGCCCTAAAACTTCACATCTCTGACTCAAATCATGAAATCTCTATATCTGAAGACAACATCACTCACACCAAAGCTAAAAATGCCTCTTCCTTCTTACACAAACACATAACCAACCACCATGCCACTAAACTCAAAGAACTACCAGATCAAGGAAAAGTCGCGAGATGCATAAACGAATCTAACATCTCATCTGTAAACTCCTGGATGTTTGACGGAACGGGTCTCCGTTTCTGTGACTGGAGATTCATACACGCGCGAACAAACACACTCCCAACTAATGCTGCAAAGCACCGTTGGAATCACGCAAACAACGCTACTTGCCGTAGATGCCATACAGACAGCTCAAAAGAAACCCTTCCACACATCATAAATCACTGTCATCCCAATATGTCACACATAACCACAAGACACAACCTAATACTCAACCGCCTCAAAGACAACATAAAACATGGTACCACATCAATAGACAAAACAATCCCAGACGATCCTAATAAATCTCGACCTGATATAGTAATCTACGATGGTAATAGAGTACACATAATAGATATCACGTGCCCCTTTGAAAACGATTCAAATGCATTAAAAGAAGCAGCGGACAAAAAACAAGAAAAATACAATTACCTGATAGAATTCTTTACAAAACAACACCTGCAAGCTTCTATATCGGCTTTCGTCGTCGGATCCCTCGGTGCATGGTATGACCAAAACGAAAAAGTCCTGCAAGAAATAAGAATGCCCATGAGATTCAGGACCCTCTTTCGCAAATTATGTGCTGCAGATTGTATAAAAACATCAAGAAACATCTATGTAGAACACCTTACTGGTATCGAGCAACATTAGTGCTAGTGCATTAATGAACAACCTATATCTTTCGTAGAATCAATATATATATATATTTTTCATAGTTTCTGTTAAAAGAACGTTTTAATAGTAGTATAGAGTAAATAATATAGTTAATCAACAGTAGTATAGTAACATAACATGTAAAAGATGCATAAAAGCCATCATTTAACACAATTCTCCACATCCCACATCACAATATAAAACACAACCATCAAACATCACAACCATATCACAATTGTAAAAATGTAAATAATTATCTAACCAAAACCATGTATATTCTTTATTGCTAATAAAAAATCTCTGTTCTTATCAGCTTAATATCTGATATGTCGGGCAATGCCCGACTCTTATATTAAACTGATTTTTGGATATCGGCCATGGGATTGGAGCTTGCTTCGCCCTGGCCACGGGTTGTCTCGGTATTGCACTACCTCCGAGTTCGGCCCATTTCCCTTCGCGGAAGGGAAACACATTTACTTTAAACAAACGAAAAAAAACAAACAAAACAGCCAGCAAATCAAATAGCTAAGCGAATTTATTTTGTCTGTAACTAACTAACCGAGAAACGAACTGTTTAACATTTAACTAAATAACATACGTCTCTTTTCGACAGAGTCGGCGAAAGACGAAAAGACGTCGTCGCCGTCGGAAAGGAAGACAATAAAGGCCGTCAGACGGTAAGTTGCAAGTGCAAAAAGTAGTGAAAAAGTAAAGGGAGGGGGTGCAACCGTGTCGCACAGAGCGTACGTTCGCGTACAAAGTATGCTCGCCGTGCGTCGTTCGAGCATACTTACCTGACGCGAGAGGCACCTTGATCAGCTAGGAGGTCCTCTCAGGATGAGGCCCTTTCATTGCACTTCGACTGGGTTGACTCCTGCGATTACCCCTAACGTGGGTAACTCGAGCGTATAATTTCTGGTAGTGGGGACCTGCGTTCGCGCTCGTCCCCTTCGTTTCTCACGATGGGAGGAAGAAGCGGAGAAAAAGAACAAATAAAATAGAACACAATAGAGAGAAGAGGGCCTTTCGTCCGTCAATTGTGTATGCCACGCTTTGGGACATATATAAATTCGTTGTTCGTTCGGGGTTAGGTTGCATGCTGCCAAATTTTTTACTGACCTATCCCAAAATGCATAGCGAGATGCAGGAGAAATTTATATCAGCTATTAGCAAGAATAAATTACTTGTATTTGACATAAATTACTTGTACTTAACAACGACGTAAACGGCCGGCGTGTGTGTATATTTTGACGGACGGCATATACATTATGAAAGTATACAAATTATAATATGTATCGTCGACGTTAACAGTAATGATATTGCATTGCGAACGTTTTTCTTACTTAGTCGTACGTTTGTTTAGCTTTTTATAGTAATTATTTCTATGTATCACTGACATTTAACGGCTCGTAGTGTAAAATTCGTTCATTGAGCTGCTTGTCTGCCGATTTCATGAAGCATGACCTTGTTGACATTGCAGCACTTGCATACAATGCGAATCATTATCGCCCACAAGCACAAAGCGTTTGTTTTACAATGAGAAAGCACGTCTGCAGCAAGTTCGCGACAGACATCGCGTGCTTCCTACGTCATATGAAACGATCGCATTTCGCGGCATTACGCGCGAATTTTCAAACATGTTCTTCTTTACGAACAGGTGTACATTGGATTAGAAAGAACGCTTGACATGACGATTGTAGTAAAGGATGATTCCTTCGTTATCCGTACTGCTTGATTTTTTTCATTTGTTGCATGATTTCTACGCGAAAGATACAATAGAACCGTGTGTTTCTCATGCAACTTGTAGAGTGAAAAAATGGCGAAAGCTCTTCTTCTGTATCGCTTCTCGGCCTTTTGGCTAAGATCAAGTGTAGCTGCTAACAGACACGGTGACCTGTCGAGATCTGCTGTTTCGGAGTCTGCGCGTTGTTGATCGTTCGTTGTTCGTAATCATATTCAATATCGTCTTCAAAACTGTGAGTTCGTTCCTTGTTTGTAAATTGTTATATTTTGTATCTGTTTTCTGGTAGTTCCTTATTAGGGGGCCCATTTAGGGGGCAACCGAACAGGAGGGGGTCTTTCCTCAGTACTTGTTGCTAGGGTCTGGTCGGGGGGTGGTTTGGCCATCTTCTGACTCTTCAGTGTTCGTTCTTGGTTTTTATTTCGTGTGTTACCGCCATTTTGTATTCGGGAAGCTTTCTTCCTCGACTTATTTTTGTGAAGCTACAAGACTTCACGTGTGTTTATCTTCTATTTCGTTCCTGCTATAAGCAAGAACTACTATTTACTGCGTGTGTTCGAGATTATTTTACTACTCGAACGTTGTTTTACTTTACGAAACGTTCGTTAATCGAAGGTCGTTTGGACTCTGATCGGGCGTTGTTCTATTACTTCTTGCTCGTATTTTCTTGTTTTATATCTGCTTTATCGCTGCCTGATACTAATCAGTGCTGTTTATTCTTTCGTGTGCTTTGCTTGGACCTTTGCCGTTCAAGTTCTTATATATTTTTCGCGAAGCGCGTTCTTTGTTTGCTTCGTTTCTGCCTTAGTTTTACTAGCTTTGTTTATAGACTAGTGTATTCTGCCTGCCTCCCTTGTCCTACAGTGTATTAACTATTTGTACTGTAGACTTTCCTTATTATTTTTCCTTTGCCGTTATATTTTCGAACGGCGTTTAGATTCTTCGTGGGCGTTGTCGAGCATCTTTCCCTCGAAGCTACGCTCCTATTCCGAGTGTTACGTGCGCTGGTGGTTATATTTCGACTGGTGCTAGCGTGTAATTACCCTTTGACTGCCCTTTTGGTCTGTTTGGCCAAAGACCCTCTTTGCTTTGGTCGTTTTCTTCTGCTATAAGCGTCCCAATTTTTGTTTATCTGAATTGCATGCTCGTTTGCCTGCATTACTAAATTTTCATACGCCCCCGTTTGCTTATAATTTGTGAACGGACTAACACTAAACATTTAAAGATGATACCGTACGCGTCACGGACCGTAGATATCACCCTACATCCCGATTGCCCCCTGCCTAAAAAGGGAGCTAAGGATGTCATAAATTTACTAAAAGCGAGAGAGTTAACTAGCGTTGTTGAGGCTGTGGTTCAGCTGTCACCGGAGCGCTACCGATTGACTTTCAATCATGCCCGTCAAATGCATACTTTCTCAAACCAGGACTTTTTTATACATGGGAAACCGGTGGAATTCAAGTCCGTTTCCCCCTTCACCTGGGTACATATCTCCAGGCTGTCCTATGGCATCCCCGACGAGGCCATTACTAACGCTCTAGCCCCATATAGTGGAGGCATTAAATCCATGACCTCAGTGGTGCATGAGAATATTTATACCGGCGAGCACAACGTGCTCATGAAAATCACGGCCAACATTCCGGCACGTCTGCGCATAGCAGGACACTGGTGTGTCATAAAGTACAGCGGGCAAAAACAGGTCTGCTTTAGATGTCATAAGGAAGGGCACGTCATTGCTGACTGTCCGACCTACCTCAATAAAAATAATACCCATAATGCTACAACTAGTAGCAACAATACTAACAACAACACCGAGCGTTCTGCCTCTGTTGCGCCCTCACTGCCGTTGGTCTCCTATGCGGCGGTGGCGGGGAGCAATCTTCCGCTAGCTGCTCCCCTCGAGAGTGCCGAGGGGTCATCCGCCCCACTATCTAACCCCACTCACCAGTCACCTCCTGACTGCGCTTCCGGTGCTCCGGTCTCTTCCGCCCCTTCTACCCCTTCTGGGGAGGGTGGCACTGTTGGTAACAACGACCATCTAACGACGGTACCTTTTAGCCCGGTTCGACGACGGGGAAAGCGACGCCACTCCCCCATCCAGTCACCACAACCAGAGGGAAAACGAGCCACGCACGTCGGGACAGACGAGTTGGTTGCAGACGATGTCCTCGCACCCTTAGGATGCGACTCCATGGAGGAGTGTTCCTGGTCCGGCATCGCTGTAGAACAACCGATTAGCGACCTTGCGGTTCCTGCACAACTGAAGGCACGAGATACCACGGAATCCCATCCGGAGAATATACCTCTTCCCCAGGAAAACGATGGGAGGCTGGATGATGATGATCATGATGATGAAGACACTGAAACGGACATGGACAACGAGATTAACCAGACCACGGACGAGGACGAAGACAATGAGACTGAACACGGACAAACAACACCAATTACTACCAACGGTGATGATGACGATGGTATTGCACAGGGTTCGGATGACGACGTGATGGACCCTAACGACCACATCGACTTCGATGAAGATAACTATACAAGTGATGATGATGCCTCCTTTGCAACGGTCTCCGAGGCGGACATGCCCAATTCACCTGCCCCCCAGCAGACGACCATTTCAATAACAGAGAAAAACACCGATCCACACCAAATCGTACGTAATGAGCCTGCTAGTGCTGTGGCACACAACGCAGCCTCCTTGTTTAAATTGGCGGCAGTGCTTCCCACCCAGGGGGGCTCTCCCCGTTCGTAATCTTTCCTTGTTTGACATTCCCTTTTTGTCCTTTCATGTATCGCCTTTTTCCTTTTCTTTTTCACCTTTATCGACTTCTCAATGGCCTCCCCAAGATCATCACTCACAACTATTACGCTGAATTGTCAAGGCCTCCGTAACACTACACAGAGGTCCGTTTTATTTTCATGGCTCTCTTGTTTCAGTCCTACAATCGTCTGTCTCCAAGAGACTCACTCTATCAGTCAAGTGGAGTTTGACAAATGGCTCACTAAGGAAAATGACAACGGAAATAATAAGCCAATGTACAAAGTTCTCTCTTCGCCCGGTACGACCCGTTCACGGGGCGTCGCTGTCCTTTACCATCCATCTCTCACAGTTCTCCACTCGTCATCCGATCCACAAGGACGGCTGCAAGTGATCCACTTTACCTTCCATTCCCACACATTTCAACTTGTTAACATCTATGGCCCGAACCAGAAGAAACCGGGCCTCTCTTTCTTTCAATCCATCCTCCCACTCCTCGACCTTTCACTTCCCACGATCGTCTGCGGAGATTTCAACACCGTAGTGGATGCATCGATAGATCGCATTGGATGTAATCCCAACTCACCTTGGGCCTATAATTGGCCACACACTTTGGCCACGCTTACAAAAGACTTAGATCTAGTGGATATATGGCGTAGACGTCACCCTAATGAGCGTGCCTACACCTGGACCCGTGCTGGCGGCCAGGTTGGATCACGCCTGGACATGTACTGGATCTCGTCCTCCCTAGTACCGCACGTTAGAGACATCTCAATTTTACCATATTTCCGCAGCGATCACTCTTATGTCTATCTCTCCTTTTCTCTCCCGGATGCGCCGGAGCGTGGAAAGGGCCACTGGAAACTCAATAACACCCTATTAAAAAACGAAACATATGTTAACGTGATAAAAAATTTTTGGAGCGATTGGAAGAAGGAACAAGTCTACTACCCCTCTTTACCTGTATGGTGGGATGTTGGAAAGCAACTAATCCGACAAATTACTATAGATTTTGCTTCTGACCTTGCTGCTTCCCACAGGAAATCCTATGACGATTTGTCCAATAAACTTACCATGCTTACTTCGCGACGTAACGCGGGCGAAGATGTTTCTGCTGAAATTAAATCAACGGAAGACCAGTTATACGACCATCACTTACGCAAAGCCGCCGGCGCCCGTATACGCGCCCGAGAACAGTGGGCAGAAGAAGGCGAAGTCTCCTCCAAATATTTTTTCCTACGAGAAAAGTCGCGTGCCTTACGTGGCTTGATGACAGGTATCTATAATATACACGGACAAACCGTCAAGAGTCTCTCCACCATGCTTCATGTTTGGATGCTCTTTTATACCACCCTCTTTTCTGCTGCCTATCTGGATGCAGCCGAACAAACATTCTTCCTTAATAAAATCATAAATAAATTATCATCCACAGAAGCCGCCCTCTGCGAGGGGGACGTCACTTTAGAGGAATGCACCGCCGCTTTGCATTCCTTTTCTGCCAATAAATCTCCAGGGGTGGATGGCCTCACGTATGAATTTTTTCGCACATTCTGGGAATGTATGGGTCCAGATTTGGTGTCTGTATTAAATGCGTCCAGTACCGCAGGACAATTATCTCTCTCACAAAGAACAGGGATAATCACGCTATTGTATAAAAAGGGGGATAAAATGGACCCCAAGAACTGGCGCCCAATAACATTACTCTGCACGGACTACAAAATTCTGTCCAAAGTCCTTACCGGCCGCTTGGCCAAGGTCATATCTAGTGTGACTTCGACCTGTCAGACGTGTGGCGTCCCTGGGAGGTTTTCTGGTGAAGTCGTCCGCGTGATTCAAGACTGTATTGATCATGCCAATTCAACCAATCTTGGTGGAGCCTTGTTGTCCTTGGATCAGGAAAAGGCCTTTGATCGTGTAGATTGGGAATTCATGCATAAAACTTTAGAACATATGAATTTCGGACCATCCTTCCGCGCATGGGTTCGACTACTATACACCACATTATACTCACGCGTATCAATCAACGGTACTCTCGGGGGTCCCTTTGCCATTTCCCGGGGAGTACGGCAGGGTTGCCCTCTGTCGCCCCTTCTGTATGTCCTGGCAGCCGAAACCATCTCGTGTGCCATTCAACAAACCACGGAGATCGACGGTTATCGTCTACCCTCTGGAGAGCTTGTGAAAATTTTGCAGTATGCGGATGACACCACGTGTTTCGTTATGAACGACTCTAGCCTGTTAGCATTATTCACGTTGTTCGAGCGATATACAAAAGCCTCGGGAGCACAATTAAACATAGACAAAACTGAAGGCCTACTGTTTGGTCCCTGGAGACTCCGGACAGACTTACCTGTCAACTTAAAATGGTCCTCCGAATCATTGACCATCCTGGGATGTCGTGTAGGCAACTCCGCCCTGCCTAACTGGGACAACCTCATTAAAAAACTTAAAAACAAGATAACCTCTTGGTCGTCGCGAACACTATCCCTGCAAGGTCGAACATTACTTGCTAACACCCTGGGACTAAGCCTTTTTTGGTATCAAGGCACAATATTTGACATGCCAAAAACGGTTGTGCATGCCGTCAATAAAATATTATTTCCATTTATCTGGAACAAACATAAAGAGCCAATCGCACGCAGCTCGGCCGTTGCTCCTCGTCTTCGGGGGGGTTTGGGTATCGTACATGTCAGCACTAAGATCCTGTCTCTACGTGCCATTTGGATCCGACGCCTTCTGTTGTCACGATACACCATTCCGTGGCCTTCCCTTTTCTCATACCACGTCCGTCAAGTATTTAACCAAGACCTGGATACCTTCTTCTCACGCACAACCATTCCCGCCTACTTGACCAAAAAATTGCCAAAATTTTACCAATCCATAGTTCACACATGGACGCAACTAAAAGGTCGACGAGAAGGCAATTCGTGGCTGGCGGGGACCAGTGACACTGCACCTATTCCGCTGGCAGACTTAACAGCCCGACGCACCTACTTCATACTCCTAGAATGTTCCTTGGCCCCTCACAAGGCTATAGAAAAGTTTAACGCAATGCAGATTCCTGTACATTGGCCGTCTGTGTGGCGCTCGCTCCTTCTCTGGAGATTTATCCGTTCGGTAGCCGACACAAATTATTATATCTTTCATGGTCGCCTTGCCACCGCGGACCGTTTGATTCGCTTCGGAATGAAGGTAGACGAGAAATGCTTTTGCGGAGAACAGGAAACTGCCATCCATCTCCTTTGTCATTGCCCTGTTGCAAAGACCGTTTGGGATTGGGTTACTCCTCTTCTCGTGTCCCTGAATCTCGCCACTCCCCTTCCCATCTCCACCATCCTCTTCGGATTCCCAGGAGCGAAGAAGACCCCCGCTGCCGTCAATGCCATTCTGGGCATTGTCAGACACCACCTGTGGCTTCACCGCAATCGATGCAGGTTCGACCGTCTCTCTCCCGATGCCTCTTCGGTGTTGCGGATGGCGAAGTCGACCTTCCGATTCGCGGTGAAACTTGAACATCGCCACTGCCTCCTCACGAAGTTTGAAGACGAATGGTTGATTCGTGGTCTGGTCGGTACCATCGCCGAAGACAACTCAGTATCCTTTTCTAAGGATTTCATGTCTTAACTGTTGGTCATTTGTTGGACGGTGCTGAAGGGGGTCGCCTTCATTGGTTGTACTGCCGGATAGCCCGTTCGTCGTACGTCGCGTAGATTGCGAAACAAACAGCTTGCTGTCTTTTTCAATATCTCGTCTTGTGATTCTTGTTCGTCTCGTTAAAAGCTCCAGCATTTATGCCAGGGCTTCGTATCGTCGAAAGATCCTAGATCTTTCCTTTCTGTTCTCTGTCGGTTTTGTCCGCGGGGGAGAGGTTCGCAGCCTCTGTCGATCTGCGTCGCTGGTAGCGGCCTCCCTGAGTGTACCGGTCTTGCACGTAAGGGTTCGTAGTCATTGCACCCCCGACTGCGTAACCTACCCGGTCCCCACCCAAAATAAGATCAAGTGTAGTATCATTACGCCCGGTACGCACAATTTTTCGCTCTAGGTTTTTTGAAAATTTTGTAGTTAAACTCTACATTTTCGTAATAATTTTGATATCAAAATATAGATAAAGTTGTCATCTTTCTTGTTATAATATTCATTTTCCTCTGGACAACGTATCAACGAAGAAATTTTGGTTTTTTATCACGAAGTTTGGAGTGACAGCAGATTTTAATTTATTCAATCAACGGGAATTACTACGATCAAGTTTTCGGAGTTATCCTAAAGTCTCACGGCTTGGAATTTATATAAGAAGATTCCTTGGCAATTTCTCAACATATCTGGAAAGTTTGGTAACTATATGTACTATACTTTTGGAGAAGCAACGTTTTTCTATTTGTTGCGTGAATACACCTTCTCAACGTCAGAATTTGAAATATAGTGCGCTATAAACGGAATCGCCGTTTTTCTTCAAGATATACTGGAAAACATATAAATTTTACCTCACATCCTGCTTTGTCGTCATCATATCGTTGATCAAGATCTTCTTCGCAGTATAAAAACGGAGATTATCGTCGTTTCACAGTAGAACTGATCAGAAAAGTCCGTTGCAGTTTGTATATCGGTTGCTACGGTGACGATCGTTAATCCGAAATTTGCATATACCCGATGCAATTATTATCAGGGAATTCCCCATCTTATCCTGCAATCTTTTAAACTGCTTAGCAACAGCCAATCAAACCCACCGTCCAAGATATACAAGAGATTTGCCCCATTATATTTTGCCACTCATTCTACGCGTAAAAACAACAAACCTATCGAACACCGTTGCTCCCATTAACAGACAACGCACGATGTCCCAATAACCCTCAACGGCAAAGCTCTTCAACTAAGACCATACGATGGACGACTCAAACTATACGGAAAACTGCTCACAATTATTCCATTGTAATGACTGCGACTTTGAAACACATGTACAAAGCAGACTAAGCCTCCACCGAGTCAAAAAACACCCTCAAAGTATCGACGATAGCATCAAGTCAATCAATGTGGTTGTGGAATACCCCAAAGGGAAATCATTCTACTGCTGCATCTGCGACACAATAATAGGCTCTTTAGCAAACTTCCGCAGACATTGCCTGACATCACACCCCCAAGTACCTCTCAATACATCATGTTTATGCACCATCTGCGACACCCCTTTTGACTCAACAAAAGGCGCGGGTGTTCACCTCAAACGGTCACACAAATTACCATCCACATTCACGCTCAACCCTCCACCCGTCGAACCCATCATATCATTTGTGGATTACCATGACTCACAAATAAGCACTTCAATCCAAAATGATTCATCTCAGACTTCATCACCTTCCACCAGCCAACCCACCCCACCCACAACGAGAGTATCGCGAAGCATGAAAAGATGCACTCGTGCTAACAGGAGTTCTTTGACATTCACCCAACTTTCACCAAGGCCTCCCACAACATCAACACAACAGACAACAAACAACACCAAGTCCAAAACACCACCACACCAACAACTAACAGCAACCTCACAACCCCACTCTCCAAGACTACTCACCTCTATCTCTGAACCACTACCAGGCTTACTTCTCGGCCAAACACAACCTCTACCCGAAATAACAACACCTCCTTCCACTATTCAACAAACCCTGCCTCTTACTCATAACAACATTGTACAACAAACTCTGCCTCTTACCCAAAACGACACTGTACCAACTAACAACACAACTGATAATCCAAGTACTGACTCACCAAACAGACACTCACCTCCATCACTCATCGATCCACCATGGGTAACAGATGTAGACGACACCTACACAGACACAACACAAGACATCACGACCTCTCAAAACACTTCACCCACCCCATCTCCTCGTGAGTTTCACCTTCAGCCCACCATGCCACAGGCTTCACAACCTGACAACACCAGACACAACAACGTCCTACCCCACTCAGACACACCCACAATTCCAAATCAGGCCGAAGATGCTCTCATATCATTCAAATCAAAATGGTCAGAAACTTTCACCAGAGACTCGGACTGGTCACAATTCGCCAAGGACTGTGATGAATTTACAGAGGAACTTTGGAACTACTGCAAGAAGAATGGAAACCTAACCAATAACATCCCTAAGGCTCGAGATACTTCTAGACCTTCCAATCGCCCTATAAACGTTAACCGACAGCCTTTGCAGTACAACCCACGCGAAGCCTGAAGATTACAAACCCTATATAGGATCTCAAAAAAGAGAGCAGCACGGAAAGTAATCACCGACAACAAACCACCGTATTCTGGAAGCCTAGATGCTGCTGACTCTTTCTTTCGAGAGGCATTCTCTGAAAAAAGTGTGAACTCTAACCTTTTACAAGAGAAACTATCTGAGTTTGTTCCTTCAGGCCACATCGACAACACATTAGAAGAGGACATCACCCCTGAAGAAATAGAGAAAAAACTACGCTCTCTCTCTAACTCGTCTCCTGGTGCCGACCGTATAGAATATCGCCATCTGAGGCTCGTAGATCCAAAAGGTAAAATCCTAGTCAAAATATTCAATCGTTGCTTGCATGCTGACGATGTACCGGCCGCATGGAAAGCTTCCACGACAATACTGATTCATAAGAAAGGTGACGCTAACAATATCTCGAATTTCCGCCCTATAGCCATGATGAGTTGTATATATAAACTCTTCATGAGTGTCATAGCAAACCGCTTAGTCTCCTTCTCAGTTGAGAACAACATACTGTCTCCTGCCCAAAAAAGCGCTAGGCCATGCGAGGGATGTTATGAACACACCTTCATTCTACAATCCCTCGTACTGGATGCTAAACGTCATCAGAAAAATTTATTTGTCGCATGGTTAGACCTAAAGAACGCCTTCGGAAGTGTTCCCCACACAGTCATCACAACAACCCTTTCTCACCTGGGCATACCTTCCTCAATCGTCAACCTCATCCAAAACGTATACACTGACGCCTCAACGAGAGTCTCAACAACAAACGGTCTTACACCACAAATTCCAATCCTTGCAGGTGTTAAACAAGGCTGCCCTCTATCTCCGATAATCTTCAACCTTTGCATCGAAGTTATCATCCGTGCAACTGCTTCTACAGGTGCATCTATTGGGCCTGTCAAGCACTATAACAACGACATCTCCGTTTTGGCTTATGCGGATGACCTAGTACTAATTGCTAAAACCGAAAATAAACTACAGTCTCTTCTATCGGCCGCTGGAGATACAGCCAACATCTTAGGCCTTACCTTCCGCCCTGATAAATGTGCATCTATCAGCCTCACTTATGGGAGAAGAGGGGATAATAACATCCAACCCACCCGCTATAACATCCAAGGGAAATCGATGCCTGCACTATTGGAACACGACCACTACCGCTACCTAGGAGTGCCGATTGGCATGCTTCGCGATGTACACTCCATCAACACCATCACTGAACAAATCTGTACAGACTTGGAACGAATCGAGAAATCTCTTCTTGCACCATGGCAAAAGTTAGACATGATACGTACCTTTATACAACCTGCTCTCACCTTTGCCCTCCGTGCCGGAGAACCGAACAAATCTTCACTGGCCGATTACCGCAGAAAATTAATAGAAACCATAAGGAACATTTGTCACCTCCCGCAACGAGCAACATCCCACATAATCTTTGCTTCTAAATCAGTTGGTGGCCTAGGGTTCCAAGACCCAAGAACAGAGGCTGACATCCAAACGGTAGTCCAAGCCATGAAAATGCTTGCCTCAGAAGATAAGTTCGTGTCGGGCGTAGCCAGAGGAGAGCTTGCTCGAACTGTTGCTTTCGCCGCCCAGACTAACCCGTCTCCGTCATTAACACAAGATTTCTTATCTGGTTCAACGACAGGGAGGTTCCACCCAGACAAAATCAGATACAGAACGCACTCGTTGTGGACAAGGACACGATCCGCCTGCAGACGACTTAATATCACTTTTAAAGTACCTCCTGCAGGCCCTCCGTCAATATCCATCAACGGTAAAGGTCCCTGTCCAGCAAAATCTGCTTCTTCTTTTCTTCATAGAGCCTTACAAGATGCCACAGCTGCGGAAGTAACTGCTTTACCTGACCAAGGTAAAGTTGCACGATCTATGATCCAAGACCCGCACGCCAACAACTCATCTTGGCACTTCACCGGCCTTAACATGCGTTTCCGCGACTGGAGATTCATTCACCGCGCAAGACTCAACGTCGTTCCAACAAACCAAAATAAAGCCCGTTGGTCTGACTGTTGTGCATCCTGTCGTGTATGTAATAACCATGCGGAAACCCTACCACACGTCCTTTGCCACTGTGATGCCAACATGGTCGACATTAGAAAGCGTCACAACATGTTAGTTGAACGTCTTGCTAATTCAATAAGATATGGCGAAGTACAATTCGACAAAACCATCCCAGGTCTTGATAGCCAGTGTCGCCCAGATATCGTCATAACAGAAGAGACCAAGGTGACAATCATCGACGTTACCTGCCCGTTTGAAAACGGCGAGGACGCTTTAGTAAACGCTGAACAAGAGAAACTCCAGAAGTATCAGAACGTTGTTAACTACTACCTGCAGAAGGGAATCCAATGTGATCTATTTGCCTTCGTGGTTGGTGCACTCGGTACCTGGCACCCTAATAATGAAAAAGTTTTGAAAACACTACGAATGTCAAAAACTTACAAATCCCTGTTCAGGAAGCTCTGCTGTACTGACGTTATCCAGGGATCCGCAGATATTTATTACAAACATATTGGGAACTCGTCTCCCTATTGAGACGACACTACATACAATTTCAAAGTTTAAATAACAAACTGCTATATATATATATATGTATATACATTTGTAAATAGTTAGAAACATTTCCAACCTTATCCCAACCCTCAGTGCGTAAAAGACACATCTTACTAATCCCATCCCCACCCCCCAATGTAAACTAACCCATACCCCCAACCTACCTGTTACTTACCTCTTCACACTCACGATTACTTACCTCTACCTCTATTTCTCCTTTTCTTTTCATCTTATATCGAGTCTACTAACATCGTCATTACTATATATTTACACATGATCAGTTCTGTATATAACTTGCTTTAATAGTAACAACTACTACTTTGTAAATAACTATTTGCTTTCTGAATAAATTTTAACGATCTGTTCTTATCAGCTTAATATCTGATATGTCGGGCAATGCCCGACTCTTATATTAAACTGATTTTTGGATATCGGCCATGGGATTGGAGCTTGCTTCGCCCTGGCCACGGGTTGTCTCGGTATTGCACTACCTCCGAGTTCGGCCCATTTCCCTTCGCGGAAGGG
Source organism: Xenia sp. Carnegie-2017 (assembly GCF_021976095.1). Taxonomy (NCBI): domain Eukaryota; kingdom Metazoa; phylum Cnidaria; class Anthozoa; order Malacalcyonacea; family Xeniidae; genus Xenia; species Xenia sp. Carnegie-2017. The sequence goes on from NW_025813486.1 coordinate 13,581,616, forward strand.
AAACACATTTACTTTAAACAAACGAAAAAAAACAAACAAAACAGCCAGCAAATCAAATAGCTAAGCGAATTTATTTTGTCTGTAACTAACTAACCGAGAAACGAACTGTTTAACATTTAACTAAATAACATACGTCTCTTTCGACAGAGTCGGCGAAAGACGAAAAGACGTCGTCGCCGTCGGAAAGGAAGACAATAAAGGCCGTCAGACGGTAAGTTGCAAGTGCAAAAGTAGTGAAAAGTAAAGGGAGGGGGTGCAACCGTGTCGCACAGAGCGTACGTTCGCGTACAAAGTATGCTCGCCGTGCGTCGTTCGAGCATACTTACCTGACGCGAGAGGCACCTTGATCAGCTAGGAGGTCCTCTCAGGATGAGGCCCTTTCATTGCACTTCGACTGGGTTGACTCCTGCGATTACCCCTAACGTGGGTAACTCGAGCGTATAATTTCTGGTAGTGGGGACCTGCGTTCGCGCTCGTCCCCTCGTTTCTCACGATGGGAGGAAGAAGCGGAGAAAAGAACAAATAAAATAGAACACAATAGAGAAGAGGGCCTTTCGTCCGTCAATTGTGTATGCCACGCTTTGGGACATATATAAATTCGTTGTTCGTTCGGGGTTAGGTTGCATGCTGCCAAATTTTTTACTGACCTATCCCAAAATGCATAGCGAGATGCAGGAGAAATTTATATCAGCTATTAGCAAGAATAAATTACTTGTATTTGACATAAATTACTTGTACTTAACAACGACGTAAACGGCCGGCGTGTGTATATTTTGACGGACGGCATATACATTATGAAAGTATACAAATTATAATATGTATCGTCGACGTTAACAGTAATGATATTGCATTGCGAACGTTTTTCTTACTTAGTCGTACGTTTGTTTAGCTTTTATAGTAATTATTTCTATGTATCACTGACATTTAACGGCTCGTAGTGTAAAATTCGTTCATTGAGCTGCTTGTCTGCCGATTTCATGAAGCATGACCTTGTTGACATTGCAGCACTTGCATACAATGCGAATCATTATCGCCCACAAGCACAAAGCGTTTGTTTTACAATGAGAAAGCACGTCTGCAGCAAGTTCGCGACAGACATCGCGTGCTTCCTACGTCATATGAAACGATCGCATTTCGCGGCATTACGCGCGAATTTTCAAACATGTTCTTCTTTACGAACAGGTGTACATTGGATTAGAAAGAACGCTTGACATGACGATTGTAGTAAAGGATGATTCCTTCGTTATCCGTACCGGTTGATTTTTTTCATTTGTTGCATGATTTCTACGCGAAAAGATACAATAGAACCGTGTGTTTCTCATGCAACTTGTAGAGTGAAAAAATGGCGAAAGCTCTTCTTCTGTATCGCTTCTCGGCCTTTTGGCTAAGATCAAGTGTAGCTGCTAACAGACACGGTGACCTGTCGAGATCTGCTGTTTCGGAGTCTGCGCGTTGTTGATCGTTCGTTGTTCGTAATCATATTCAATATCGTCTTCAAAACTGTGAGTTCGTTCCTTGTTTGTAAATTGTTCTATTTTGTATCTGTTTTCTGGTAGTTCCTTATTAGGGGGCCCATTTAGGGGGCAACCGAACAGGAGGGGGTCTTTCCTCTTTTCTTGTTGCTAGGGTCTAGTCGGGGGGTGGTTTGGCCACGTTCTGACACCTTCAGTGTTCCTTCTTATATTTCGCGTGTTTATCGCCATTTTGTTATCGGGAAGCTTTCTTCCTCGACTTGTTTTGCAGCTACAAGACTTCACGTGTGATTTATATTCTTTTTGGTTTCTGCTATAAGTAGGAACTGCTATATACTGTGTGCTTTCGAGTTTTATATTTGCTCGAACGTTTATCTTACTCTAAAGAACGATCGTTTATCGAAGGTCGTTTGTACTTTGATCGGGCGTTGTTTTATAACTTCTTGCTCGTATTTTCTATTAGTTTATCTTTGCCTTAACGCTGATTGCTGTCATTCAGCTTTGCTTAATTTATCGTTTGATTTGCTTGGACCTTTGCCGTTCAAGTTACTATACTTTTCGCGAAGCACGTTGTTTGTTCGCTTCGTTTCTGCCTATTTTTCCTTGTATTTTTTGCTAGTTTGTTTTAGACTAGCGTATTCTGCCTTCTGCCTTTCTGTTCTACAGTGAATTTCATATTTCACTGTAGATTTTCTTACTAATTTTGCCTCTGCCGTTGTATATTTACGCGGCGTTTATATATTATTCGTGGGCGTAGTCGAGCGCTTTTGCTTGAAGATACGCTAATATCCTGAGTGTTTTTGCACTAGTTGTTATATTTCTCCTGGTGTAAGCGTGTTCTATACTTTTTCTACTATTATTTTGGTCTGTTAGACCGAAGACTTTTCTGCTTTGGGCGTTTTTTTCTGCCATAAACGCCTGCCTTCTTGTTTGTATGAATTGAATGCATGATTGCATGCATTTTTAATTTTTCATACGCCCCCGTTTGATATTATTTTGAACGGATTAACTAATATTTAATAATGATACCGTATGCTTCAAGAACAGTCGATATCATTCTCCATCCTGACTGCCCCCTTCCTAAAAAGGGAGCCAAGGATGTGATAAATCTTTTAAAGACACGGGAGTTGTCTTCTACTATCGAAGCGGTCGTTCAAATCTCACCGGAGCGATATCGCCTAACTTTCAATAACGCTTGTTATAATATTCATTCTTCCTCTGGACAACGTATCAACGAAGAAATTTTGGTTTTTTATCACGAAGTTTGGAGTGACAGCAGATTTTAATTTATTCAATCAACGGGAATTACTACGATCAAGTTTTCGGAGTTATCCTAAAGTCTCACGGCTGGGAATTTATATAAGAAGATTCCTTGGCAATTTCTCAACATATTTGGAAAGTTTGGTAACTATACGTACTATACTTTTGGAGAATCAACGTTTTTCTATTTGTTGCGTGAATACACCTTCCCATCGTCAGAATTTGAAATATAGTGCGCTATAAACGGAATCGCCGTTTTTCCTCAAGATATACTGAACATATATAATTTTTACCTTATATCCTGCTCATTGGGTCATCATAACGTTAACCAAGATCCTCTCCGAAGTATAAAAGCGGAGTTTATTGTCGTTTTATTGCAGCAACATAGCAGAACTGAAGGGAAAAGACCGTTGCATCTTGTATATCGGTTGCTACGGTGACGGCTGTTTAATCTGAAATTTGCATATAACCGATGCAAAAACCATCAGGGAATTCCCCATCCTAGTCTACAATCTCTTAAGCTGCTTAGTAACAGCCAATCAACTATACCGTCTAAGATACACAAGGATCTTCCTTAATATATCCTGCCGCGCGTTTTACACTTAAAACAACAACTCGATCAAACATCGTCGACCCCATCAACAGACGACGCGATATGTCCCAATAGCTTACAACGGCAAAGCCCCGCAACTAAGAACAAATGATGGACAACTCGGACTCGAACTCAACGGATAATTGTTCACAATTACTCCACTGTAACGACTGCGATTTTGTAACACATGTACAGAGTAGACTCAGCTTACACCGTGTCAAAAAACACCCACGCTGTATTGACGATAACATTAAGTCAATTAATGTGGTTGCAGAGTACCCCAAAGGGAAATCGTTTTACTGTTGTATCTGCGGCACAATTATAGGCTCACTAGCTAACTTCCGCAGACATTGCCTCACATCACACCCCCAAATACCTCTGAATACATCATGTATATGCACCATATGTGACACCCTTTGACTCCACAAAGGGCGGAGTCCACCTGAAACGATCACACAAACTTCCATCCACATTCACGCTTAACCCACCACCCGTTGAACCCATTATATCATTTGTGGACTACCACGATTCACAAATAAGCACTTCAACTCATACTTCAATTCATAATGAGTCACCTCAGACCACACCACCATCCATCAGCCATCCCACACCACCCATATCGAGACAATCGCGAGGCCTGAAAAGAAACACACGTGCCACCAGACACTCATTGACATTCACCCAAGTCTCACCAAGGCCTTCCACGACATCAAAACAACAAAAAACCAACAACACCAAGTCCAAATCAACACCACACAAACAACTATCAACAACCCCACAACCTGAGTCTCCAAGACTACCCACCTCTATCACTGAATCACTGCCTAGCTTACTTCCCGACCAAATACAACCTATGCCAGAAATAACATCTCCTCCTTCCACTGTACAACAATCTCTACCTCCTACACAAAACGACACTGTACAACATACTTTACTCCTTACCCAAAACGACACTATACCAAGTAACAATACATATGATAATACAACTTCTGACTCCCCAAACGGACACACCCCTCCACCACTCAACGATACACCATGGGTAACAGATGCAGACGACTCTTATACAGACACAACAGAAGACAACACAACCTCTCAAGACACTTCTCCCACCTCATCTCTTCACGAATCTCACCTTCAGCCCACCATACCACCGGCTTCACAACCTGACAACACCAGACACAACAATGTCTTACACCACTCAGACACACCCACAACACCAAACCAGGCCGACGATGCTCTCCTATCATTAAAAACAAAATGGTCAGAAACGTTCACCAGGGACTCGGACTGGTCACAATTCACCAATGACTGTAATGAATTTACAGAGGAGCTTTGGAACTATTGTAAGAATAACGGAAACTTGACCAATAACATCCCTAAGGCCCGTAATACTGCTAGACCATCCAATCGCCCTATAAACGTTAACCGACAGCCACTGCAGTACAACCCACGCGAAGCACGAAGAATTCAAACCCTCTATAGGATCTCTAAAAAGAGAGCAGCACGGAAAGTAATCACCGACAACAAACCACCGTACTCTGGAAGCCGACGCTGACTCTTTCTTTCGAGAGGCATTCTCTGAAAAAAGCGTGAACTCTAACCTACTACAAGAGAAACTATCGGAGTTTGTTCCCTCGGGCCCCATTGACAACACATTAGATGATGACATCACGTCTGAAGAAATAGAGAAAAAACTACGCGCCCTTTCAAACTCGTCCCCTGGTGCCGATCGTATAGAATATCGCCACCTGAGGCTCGTAGATCCCAAAGGTAAAATCCTTGTCAAAATTTTCAACCGCTGCTTGCATGCTGACGATGTACCGGCCACATGGAAAGCTTCTAAGACAATATTGATTCATAAAAAAAGGTGACGCCAGCAATATCTCAAATTTTCGCCCGATTGCCATGATGAGTTGTATATACAAACTATTCACGAGTGTCATAGCAAACCGTATAGTCTCATTCTCAATTGAGAACAACATACTATCTCCTGCCCAAAAAAAAGCGCTAGGCCATGCGAGGGATGTTATGAACACACCTTCATTCTACAATCCCTCGTTTTGGATGCTAAACGTCACCAGAAAAATTTATTTGTCTCATGGTTAGACTTAAAGAATGCCTTCGGAAGTGTTCCCCACTCAGTCATCACAACAACTCTCTCACACCTGGGCATACCTTCCTCCATAGTCAACCTCATCCAAAACATATACACTGACGCCTCAACGGAAGTCTCAACAACAAGTGGTCTTACATCACAAATTCCAATCCTTGCAGGTGTTAAACAAGGCTGCCCTCTATCTCCGATAATCTTTAACCTTTGCATCGAAGTTATAATCCGTGCAACTGCTTCCACCGGCGCAACTATTGGGCCAGTCAAGCACTATAACAATGACATCTCAGTTTTAGCCTACGCTGACGATCTCGTATTAATTGCCAAAACCGAAAATAAGCTACAGTCTCTTCTATCAACGGCAGGAGATACAGCGAACATACTAGGCCTTACTTTCCGCCCTGATAAATGTGCATCCATCAGCCTCACATACGGGAGGAGAGGGACGATAACATTCAACCCACCGGTACAACATTCAAGGGAACTCGATGCCAGCTCTATTGGAACACGACCACTATCGCTACCTTGGTGTGCCGATCGGCATGCTCCGAGACGTAAACTCCATCGATACCATCGTAGGACAAATCTGTACCGACTTAGATCGCATTCAGAAATCTCTACTTGCACCATGGCAAAAGCTAGATATGATTCGTACGTTTATTCAACCTGCTCTCACCTTCGCCCTCCGTGCGGGTGAACCTAACAAATCTGCACTAGCCGATTATCGGAGAAAACTTATTGAAACCATAAGGAACATTTGCCATCTCCCGCAACGAGCTACATCACACATAATCTTCGCTTCCAAGTCAGTCGGTGGCCTTGGTTTCCAAGATCCAAGAACAGAGGCAGACGTCCAGACAATAGTCCAAGCCATGAAAATGCTTGCCTCCGACGATAAATTCGTGTCTGGTGTAGCCAGAGGAGAACTTGCCCGAACTGTCGCTTTTGCCGCCCAGACGAACCCGTCTCCTTCATTAACGCAAGACTTCTTATCGGGTTCAATGACAGGGAATTTTCACCCGGATAAAATCAGGTATAGAACACACTCGCTATGGACAAGGACACGATCTGCATGCAGGAGACTAAATGTCACCTTTAAAGTACCTCCTGCAGGCCCGCCGACTATATCCATCAACGGCAAAGGTCCCTGTCCAGCAAAAGCCGCTTCTTCTTTTCTCCACAGAGCCCTGCAAGACGCCGAAGCTACGGAGGTAACTACTTTACCTGACCAAGGCAAAGTTGCTCGTTCAATGATCCAGGATCCACACTCCAACAACTCATCGTGGCACTTCACCGGATTAAACTTGCGTTTCCGCGACTGGAGATTCATCCATCGTGCAAGACTCAACGTCGTTCCAACAAACCAAAATAAAGCTCGTTGGTCTGACTGTTGTCCTTCTTGCCGTGTATGTAAGGACCAGACGGAAACGCTACCACATGTCCTCTGTCACTGCGAGGCCAACATGGTCGACATTAGAAAGCGTCACAATACGCTAGTTGAAAGACTCGCTAACTCTATAAGATACGGCGAAGTAAAACCTCGACAAAACTATCCCCGGCCTAGACAGCCAATGTCGTCCTGATATTGTTATAACGGAAAAGAACAAGATAACAATTATAGACGTTACCTGCCCATTTGAGAACGGTGAAGACGCTCTTGTAAACGCGGAACATGACAAACTCCAAAAATACCAAAACATCGTTCATTACTACCGTCAGAAAGGTACCCAATGCGACCTATTTGCCTTCGTTGTTGGTGCACTCGGAACTTGGCATCCTAACAATGAAAAAGTCATGAAAGCCTTACAAATGTCAAAATCATACAAATCCCTGTTCAGGAAGCTTTGTTGTACGGACGCTATTCAGGGATCCGCAGACATCTATTACAAACATATTGGCAGCACGTCTCCCTGGTGAGACAAAACTACATACTCTTTTCAAGTATAAATAATAAACTGTTATTATATATATATATATACATTTGTAAATAGTCAAAAACACCTCTAACCCTATCCCAACCCTCTGTGCGTAAAAGACACATCCTATTAATACTTACCTCATCCCACCAATGGATTACTTACCTTACTTCTCTCCCCCTTTCTTTTTTTTTTCTTCTTTTTCCGTTAATTCTTATCAAGTCTATTAACTTCGTTATCATTATATATCTATGCATGATCAGTTCTGTATATAACTTGCTTTAATAGTAACAACTAATACTTTGTAAATAATTAATTGCTTTTTCTGAATAAATTTTAACGATCTGTTCTTATCAGCTTAATATCTGATATGTCGGGCAATGCCCGACTCTTATATTAAACTGATTTTTGGATATCGGCCATGGGATTGGAGCTTGCTTCGCCCTGGCCACGGGTTGTCTCGGTATTGCACTACCTCCGAGTTCGGCCCATTTCCCTTCGCGGAAGGGAAACACATTTACTTTAAACAAACGAAAAAAAACAAACAAAACAGCCAGCAAATCAAATAGCTAAGCGAATTTATTTTGTCTGTAACTAACTAACCGAGAAACGAACTGTTTAACATTTAACTAAATAACATACGTCTCTTTCGACAGAGTCGGCGAAAGACGAAAAGACGTCGTCGCCGTCGGAAAGGAAGACAATAAAGGCCGTCAGACGGTAAGTTGCAAGTGCAAAAGTAGTGAAAAAGGGAGGGGTGCAACCGTGTCGCACAGAGCGTACGTTCGCGTACAAAGTATGCTCGCCGTGCGTCGTTCGAGCATACTTACCTGACGCGAGAGGCACCTTGATCAGCTAGGAGGTCCTCTCAGGATGAGGCCCTTTCATTGCACTTCGACTGGGTTGACTCCTGCGATTACCCTAACGTGGGTAACTCGAGCGTATAATTTCTGGTAGTGGGGACCTGCGTTCGCGCTCGTCCCCTTCGTTTCTCACGATGGGAGGAAGAAGCGGAGAAAAGAACAAATAAAATAGAACACAATAGAGAAGAGGGCCTTCGTCCGTCAATTGTGTATGCCACGCTTTGGGACATATATAAATTCGTTGTTCGTTCAGTTAGGTTGCATGCTGCCAAATTTTTACTGACCTATCCCAAAATGCATAGCGAGATGCAGGAGAAATTTATATCAGCTATTAGCAAGAATAAATTACTTGTATTTGACATAAATTACTTGTACTTAACAACGACGTAAACGGCCGGCGTGTGTATATTTTGACGGACGGCATATACATTATGAAAGTATACAAATTATAATATGTATCGTCGACGTTAACAGTAATGATATTGCATTGCGAACGTTTTTCTTACTTAGTCGTACGTTTGTTTAGCTTTTATAGTAATTATTTCTATGTATCACTGACATTTAACGGCTCGTAGTGTAAAATTCGTTCATTGAGCTGCTTGTCTGCCGATTTCATGAAGCATGACCTTGTTGACATTGCAGCACTTGCATACAATGCGAATCATTATCGCCCACAAGCACAAAGCGTTTGTTTTACAATGAGAAAGCACGTCTGCAGCAAGTTCGCGACAGACATCGCGTGCTTCCTACGTCATATGAAACGATCGCATTTCGCGGCATTACGCGCGAATTTTCAAACATGTTCTTCTTTACGAACAGGTGTGCATTGGATTAGAAAGAACGCTTGACATGACGATTGTAGTAAACATCCCTGAGGAAATGAGAACTTTACAACCCTGAGGAAATGACAAACATTTCGGATAAACTGATACAAGACCTCATCAAAATAAGAGACTCTCTACTCGCACCATGGCAAAAACTAGACTGCATCAGAACATTCATCCAACCATGCCTAACCTATGTTCTAAGAACATGCCCAGTACCACGAAACTCACTTGAAAAATATAGATCAACCCTCGTCAAAGTTCTCCGATCCATCTGCCATCTACCATCTCGTGCTGCCACCTCTTATCTTTTGCTCACCGTACTGCTGGGGGACTTGGCTTTCTCGACCCTTTCCTCGAACGTCATGTTCAAACAATTGTACACACCATGAAAATACTATCATCACCTGACAAGACAATCCATAACATCGCTCACAAACAACTCCAATCAGTAGTCTACAGATGCTTTCACCGCCAACCATCCAACGAAGAATTAGATGCCTTCCTATCAGGATCATCAGAAGGACCCCTTAACGAATTCTCTAAAACCAATAACAGCTCCACTCTCTGGTCCAGATGTCGACAAGCATGCAGAGCCCTAAAACTTCACATCTCTGACTCAAATCATGAAATCTCTATATCTGAAGACAACATCACTCACACCAAAGCTAAAAATGCCTCTTCCTTCTTACACAAACACATAACCAACCACCATGCCACTAAACTCAAAGAACTACCAGATCAAGGAAAAGTCGCGAGATGCATAAACGAATCTAACATCTCATCTGTAAACTCCTGGATGTTTGACGGAACGGGTCTCCGTTTCTGTGACTGGAGATTCATACACCGCGCACGAACAAACACACTCCCAACTAATGCTGCAAAGCACCGTTGGAATCACGCAAACAACGCTACTTGCCGTAGATGCCATACAGACAGCTCAAAAGAAACCCTTCCACACATCATAAATCACTGTCATCCCAATATGTCACACATAACCACAAGACACAACCTAATACTCAACCGCCTCAAAGACAACATAAAACATGGTACCACATCAATAGACAAAACAATCCCAGACGATCCTAATAAATCTCGACCTGATATAGTAATCTACGATGGTAATAGAGTACACATAATAGATATCACGTGCCCCTTTGAAAACGATTCAAATGCATTAAAAGAAGCAGCGGACAAAAACAAGAAAATACAATTACCTGATAGAATTCTTTGCAAAACAACACCTGCAAGCTTCTATATCGGCTTTCGTCGTCGGATCCCTCGGTGCATGGTATGACCAAAACGAAAAGTCCTGCAAGAAATAAGAATGCCCATGAGATTCAGGACCTCTTTCGCAAATTATGTGCTGCAGATTGTATAAAAACATCAAGAAACATCTATGTAGAACACCTTACTGGTATCGAGCAACATTAGTGCTAGTGCATTAATGAACAACCTATATCTTTCGTAGAATCAATATATATATATATATTTTTCATAGTTTCTGTTAAAAGAACGTTTTAATAGTAGTATAGAGTAAATAATATAGTTAATCAACAGTAGTATAGTAACATAACATGTAAAAGATGCATAAAAGCCATCATTTAACACAATTCTCCACATCCCACATCACAATATAAAACACAACCATCAAACATCACAACCATATCACAATTGTAAAAATGTAAATAATTATCTAACCAAAACCATGTATATTCTTTATTGCTAATAAAAAATCTCTGTTCTTATCAGCTTAATAGGCGGTGCTATACTTGATTAATTTTCGTTAATTGGTTCGCTTAAAAGGTAATTGCTCACTAATTGGATTACACTCTCAAGGTTAGTGGATTTGATTTGATTTTGATTTGGATTGTATTTGGATTGTATTTACTTCTACGTCACGGAACTGGATCGGACTTGGACTTGGCTTTGGACTCTCCTTTGGAACTGTTGAATTTGGATTTCTTCGGATTCTTATACGAAGCGATACAGAAGTTTGACTTTCTGACCGGCATTCCTATATAACATTCGATCGGGACCATATACTGTGATTTATAACATCTATCTCATCGCAATCGGTTTAGCATTCTCCACGATCACTCCGTGCGTGTTTTTTCGTACCGCATCCAGTGCTAAAAGCCGTGATTTGGCCGGTCAACTTTCGGCGCACGATACCGGACATCTTGCCGAAACTTCGCTACGTGTTTAGCGGAACAGTTTGCAGGTTATTGTGCCGTGATTACGTGTTTCATCGTTTATGAACGTCCCATACGGAATTTTAAACACTTTGGAAGAATATTTGGCGAGAAATCGACACAAATTTTAAAACGACCGTTGGATATTATTCGGTCGCCACGCAACGAATTCAAATTCGACAACGTGATATCATTGTGTGCATCTTGTTCTTATTTACGGCCTGTTCTAAGCTCTATTTCATCAAAACAGAGCAAATAACACCTCAAATCATTCGATTGTTACCGTCTCACACGGTATTTTAAACATTTCCAGCCATAACCCACTCGACAGCAACGCAGGGTTTTGAAGCGACCGTTGGTTATTATTCGGTTGCTACGGACAATTTAAATTCGGCATCGCGTTCGTCATTGCCTATCGCCCGTGATTATATACGGCTTGGTCTACGCTCTGCTTCGTCAGAGCGGAGTAAATACCATCACAAACAACTGGACACTGCCTCTATCCCATAGAAACACTGCATAGTGTGATTCCATAGTATATTCGTAAACCTAATTACGCATTCAAAAGCGTAAATTGTTTGAAATCACCAGCTGTCAATCAACTCCACGCAGGGGAATCCCCGAGACATCTAAACCTATTCGTACGATTGTTTGACTATTTGCCTTTGTTTACGTGCGTTCCTCGCCGACCCCTAGACATTTTGCGATCGCCGGTTATTTCCCACAACGGTAATTTTATGTTAACTACTCTGACACTCGCTCAGTAGTTATGAGGGAATAACTAACCGCGTATACGGACAAATAATGCGGTGTGTATATTGTAACGCCGATTTTCGGACGCGGTCCGAACTAAAAGCTCACTGGATGAACACGCACCATAATGCACAAACAAACACCCCGGCAAATCAGTGCACGCTCGTTTTCCACACCGACTGCACCTCTCAAGATCTCCGATGCCCACACCGTGGCTGTAAGTTTATCAGCAAACGTGTCAACACTACCAGACACCTAGCGAAGCATTTCACCAAGCACCATAAGCGAAGTGAGCTGGTCATACAATATCACTGTGGGCAATGCAGGGTATTCATGGACCCTGCTGAATGCGATGCACACAGGAAAGCTCATGCTACTGCCTCACAGCCAGGTCAAGTGTTCAGCCCACCGATCCCTCTTATTGACCCCGCAACAGATGAGCTTTCCCTTGTAGCAAGCCCAGACCAGTCGCTGATATGTGGCAGCCACGGACGTGGTCTGTCGGCCCCGCCATCGCTATCGCCTATGAAGCTGGACATCAAACTCCTCTCCACGCACGAATCACTCCGCCTTACATCACCAAAGAAAGCCTCTAAGCCCTTGGCGCCACACCAACTTCATCGTCACTCTCCACTGAACCCATTGGCTACCCCGTTCGATCCCTCGTCATCGCCTACACAACCACCCGTGTCGAGTCCTCCACTATCGTTCTCGTCACCTGATTGGATAACGTTAGACCCTCCTACATCGCAGGACGATAGACTCTCCATACATGGAGGATCTCCGCTAGGCAATCGTAGCAACACGCCTGACACCATCCACCAGCCATCACCCACCATCCCATCTCAATTTACCATACCCACACAACCTCCAACCTTCTACTCCAACACTGGCAACACAACTCAGGCCCATCATCCATCCATATCAACCACATCATCAGAGAAATCGCTCCCGCTACCACCCATCACAGACGACCAATCCCCGCAGCTCACTCCCCCAACGACAACCACATCTCAGCAGCTTTTCAACGACAGGTGCACGATTTTGGAGACCATTCGACCCAAACTCGCTAACCTCCGTCGTATGCTACAAGATGGAGATGAGACCCCCACCACAACGCAGACCTCACCACCACAGCCGCTCACAACGCCTAGCTCGCCGTCAAACTCGCCCTCGCATGCTTCCAACAGTACATCCCCGTCGGACAACCCTTCACCAGCGGTGACAGCGATGGGAAGATATATAGAAATAAACCACTCGATCTTCACCGACACAGACTCGCACACGATAATAGAAGTTGCACCTCCGCTCCCAGTGTCACAACAAACACACCCCCACTATCCCAGTGTCACAACAGACCCACCCCAACGTCACAACAGACCCACCCCAACGAAGACCTCCGCTAGGCAGAGGAATTCCACGGGCTAATCGATTCGACCCAACCGCAGCTCGGCGAATCCAAGGTCTTTACAAACACTCCAAAAAACGAGCAGCAAGAAAACTATTGATTAATAACTCGGTTACATACTCTGGCTCTGTGTCAGACGCCGAGGAGTATTTCACAGAAAGTTTTGGGGAAAAATCCTGCATCCAACAGTACTTCCAAGAAATGCTTGCAAAATTGGTCCCATCAGCAAGCGACGAAAGGGAATGTGAGGAACTGTATTCGCCCATCACGCAATTCGACGTCGCCACGAAGCTTCGTTCAGTCGCCAATACCGCACCCGGCGCTGACAAGGTTGAATACGGCCATCTGAAAAAGATTGACCCATGTGGGAAAATATTATCAGCCATATTCAACCGTTGTCGAAGCAAAAATGACGTTCCTCCACTCTGGAAAACGTCGCTGACGGTCTTGATATATAAAAAAGGAGACGAAAACGATATAAGCAACTTCCGCCCGATCGCCTTGATGTCGTGTATGTATAAACTGCTCACCGGGATCCTGGCAAAACGGTTAACCAAATGGGCGATCTCGAACGACATCCTATCACAGGAGCAGAAGTCTGCACGACCGAGTGAGGGGTGCTATGAGCACACATATATATTGAAGTCGTTGGTTGGACAGGCGAGAATGAACAAGAAGAAACTCAACCTTGCCTGGCTAGACCTTCGTAATGCATTTGGTAGCATCCCCCACTTCGTCATCGAACGCACTCTCCGCCACATGGGAGTACCACAAGACATGGTCACCCTCTGTGGTAACATTTATACTGATGCCACCACGAAGATAAGTACCCCCCAAGGTGTAACCAACGACATCCCAATACGATCAGGGGTGAAACAAGGATGCCCGATGAGCCCGATCTTATTTAACCTCTGTATCGAGCTGATTCTGCGCTGGACCAAAGAGGAAGCAGCGAAATTAAAGTCGGGAACATGCAACCACTTCGGTACGGAGCTATCTTGCCTTGCATATGCCGATGACCTAGTTCTGATGGCACGCAGCAAAGATACGCTCCAACGTTTGTTGTATGCTGCTGCTGAAGCAGCCAACACCCTCGGCTTGACATTCCGACCTGACAAGTGCGCTACTCTCTCGTTAACATCAACCAAACAGCGTGCTACGTTTGTTGAACCAACGGACTACACCATACAGGGCGAACACATCCCAGCTCTCTCGCAAGAAGAGTCCTACAGATACCTGGGAGTTCCAATAGGCCTGATTCACAACATAGATGATATCCCGAGCATAGTACCGAAACTTATCCAACATATCAACATCATACGTTCGTCACTTCTTGCCCCCTGGCAGAAGTTAGATGCGATCCGTACTTTTATTCAGCCATGCCTTACCTACGCCCTACGTGCTGGTAACCCGCTAAAACAGTCCCTCGATGAATATAAACGGATACTCGTCTCGGCGCTCAAAGATATCTGCTTCCTACCACAGAGAGCAACGCAGTCATATTTCTTTGCTCATAAGAAGGTGGGTGGTCTGTCGATGTTTGACCCTAGAACAGAATGTGACATACAAGCAATTGTCCAAGGTCTCCGTATGCTCTCGTCCTCGGATCCGAACGTTACAGCCATGGCTAAACACGAGCTAAAGTATATAGTCCGACGATCAACCCAGCTTAATCCAACTGCGGACCTTATCTCCGCCTACTTATCTAGTACTAAAGATCCTCGCACTGATAGACTATATTACTCATACTCTTCCCTGTGGTCAAGAGTCCGTCAAGCATGCCGTCGACTCTCTGTTACGTTTTCATTTTCTGACTCCGAACCACCCACGATCAATGCAGATGAATCTCCTGCCATCAAATCGGACAAAGTTACCTATTTCTTGCACCAACTGGTTCTCGACAGACACTCAAAAGACCTGACCGAAATCGTTGACCAAGGGAAAGTTGCGAGATGTCTAGCAGACGATCAATACGCCAACGGATCATCCTGGCAATGTACGGGTCTAAATATCCGATTTAAGGACTGGCGCTTTATTCACCGGGCACGTTTGAATCTCCTCCCACTGAATGCAGTCAAGTCCAGATTCTCGGCAACGGACCCAACATGTCGCAACTGTACGCAGCCTGAAACTCTCCCGCACGTCTTGTGTCATTGCCGTCCCCATATGGTACAAATCAGGGAACGACACAATGCTATCGTAGACCGTGTAACCCAAGCAATCAGGTTTGGCACAGTAACAACAGATCGTACCATTAAGTCATCGAACCTTAACTTGCGACCAGATATCGTTGTTGAAGAGGAGAATCGTGTGCTAATAATTGATGTTACGTGCCCCTTCGACAACGACGAGGATGCTTTGGCCAACGCTGCACAAAATAAAGTCATGAAATACCAACCACTTAAAGCGTACGTGGAATCTACGGGGAAAACTTGCTCTATCTTACCTTTCGTAGTAGGTGCGCTGGGATCTTGGTACAAGAAAAACGAACTCGTCCTGAAAGCCCTGGGAATGACACGTCGCTACAAGTCACTCTTCCGAAAACTTTGTTGTTCTGACTCCATCAAAGGATCCTGCGATGTCTATCGCATTCATCTCGGCTGTGACGATGACGTCCGTCTTGCTGATTGATCTACACAGGAAGATAAAACTAACATTAGTATACCTAAATCAGTAGAAACAATTATTTAATATTATGTTGGAACACTTATTGATAGTTAAAAGACAATCTTTAGATAATATTAATTTTGTACGGTGTATGTAAATGATGTTCAAAGCTTTGTGTGTCTCATTTATTTCCCCTCCTATAACTGAAGCCGAGCATTGACTTAAAGGAGCTATAGACATAATGACTGGTTGATAATAGTAATTGACTTATCGTGTAAATATTTAATACTACTTCTGTAAATAATTCCTGGGCAACCTACTGGTCCCATCATTTTTTGGATATTAAATTTGATAAGAACTCTGTTCTTATCAGCTTAATATCTGATATGTCGGGCAATGCCCGACTCTTATATTAAACTGATTTTTGGATATCGGCCATGGGATTGGAGCTTGCTTCGCCCTGGCCACGGGTTGTCTCGGTATTGCACTACCTCCGAGTTCGGCCCATTTCCTTAGCGGAAGGAAACACATTTACTTTAAACAAACGAAAAAACAAACAAAACAGCCAGCAAATCAAATAGCTAAGCGAATTTATTTTGTCTGTAACTAACTAACCGAGAACGAACTGTTTAACATTTAACTAAATAACATACGTCTCTTTTCGACAGAGTCGGCGAAAGACGAAAGACGTCGTCGCCGTCGGAAAGGAAGACAATAAAGGCCGTCAGACGGTAAGTTGCAAAAAGTAGTGAAAAAGTAAAGGGAGGGGGTGCAACCGTGTCGCACAGAGCGTACGTTCGCGTACAAAGTATGCTCGCCGTGCGTCGTTCGAGCATACTTACCTGACGCGAGAGGCACCTTGATCAGCTAGGAGGTCCTCTCAGGATGAGGCCCTTTCATTGCACTTCGACTGGGTTGACTCCTGCGATTACCCCTAACGTGGGTAACTCGAGCGTATAATTTCTGGTAGTGGGGACCTGCGTTCGCGCTCGTCCCCTTCGTTTCTCACGATGGGAGGAAGAAGCGGAAAAAGAACAAATAAAATAGAACACAGAGAAGAGGGCCTTTCGTCCGTCAATTGTGTATGCCACGCTTTGGGACATATATAAATTCGTTGTTCGTTCGGGTTAGGTTGCATGCTGCCAAATTTTTTACTGACCTATCCCAAAATGCATAGCGAGATGCAGGAGAAATTTATATCAGCTATTAGCAAGAATAAATTACTTGTATTTGACATAAATTACTTGTACTTAACAACGACGTAAACGGCCGGCGTGTGTGTATATTTTGACGGACGGCATATACATTATGAAAGTATACAAATTATAATATGTATCGTCGGTTAACAGTAATGATATTGCATTGCGAACGTTTTTCTTACTTAGTCGTACGTTTGTTTAGCTTTTTATAGTAATTATTTCTATGTATCACTGACATTTAACGGCTCCTAGTGTAAAATTCGTTCATTGAGCTGCTTGTCTGCCGATTTCATGAAGCATGACCTTGTTGACATTGCAGCACTTGCATACAATGCGAATCATTATCGCCCACAAGCACAAAGCGGATAGTTGGTGCTGCTACTATTTCACGGCGATTGTCACGAGGGACAAACATTTTAACCGCCTCTTTACTCATTTCGGGATATATAGTCTCTACACAAACGCGATTATATATTCCCGACCGACTGTTTGTTTACATTTGCATCGACCATCTTCGCCGCTATTTTCTCGCCGTGCAGTGATCTTATTCGCCCAACTATAACATATAATTGTTCCTGCACGTACACTCCGCAATACCTATCGACCATTTGTCATTACATCGGTGACAACCGACGATATTTTGCGATTGTTATCCTAGACTTTCCCGAGCATATTCTTGTTCGGCGAGTCAAGCGTATCGCGTGCCCATCGAAAGTTACTCGCTCGCTAGTGTTTGGAAAGCACTTTTTACACGGCCCGACATTTTGTAGCTCCTCTCCGTGGCCCACGCGAGTTATTACAGTATTCCTGGGTTCATTTTTCAATCGATTGCGGCCGTTTCAGCACTGCCAGGAGTCCTACATCGCTGTACATGCCGTACACGGGCCGATATTTGACACCGTACTTAATTAAGCCAAATTTAACTTTTTCGACGCGTGCCGTTCATTTCGCGCGTTTTCCGCCACATACCGCTAACAACGCGTAACCTGGCCTCTATTTCTCGAACTTTGTTGTATTTCTGTTGTTCCTATTGCTTACGTGGCTATAAGATCGTGTCACGTCTGTTTGGCGGTATACGTTATCTCAACTTGACTTTTTTGCAATGAGGTGCGTCTACTGCAAGCAATATTTCCGCACCCGTCACGCTTTAAGCAGTCATTGGAACTGCACGCATCATGGTCGGCTTAAAGGTGACGGATCTCCTCCTGAGAAGTGCACAGTGACATTTTACACGGACCGCTCGGCTCAAGACCTTCACTGCCCACATAAAGGCTGTAAATTTCAGAGCCGACGCGTCGATACCGTGAAACACCTATCGAAACACTTTTCCAGGTGTCACAAGCGCGAGGAACTCGTCGTGCAGTACTTTTGTGGCACCTGTGGCGTCTATTTGGACCCCGCCGAACGCCAGTCCCACCGGGCAGCGCATTCCACAGCCTCCCAGTCTGGCACGCAGTTCAGCCCGCCCACACCAGTGATCGATCCCGCCACTGCTGAACTGACACTCGTCCCGGGCCATCACCAACCCGCATCATCGTCATCGCTATCACCAATGAAGCTCGACATCAGGCTACTATCCCCACAGGAATCGTTCCGCCTCACTTCACCCAAGAAGGCCTCCATACCAATGGCGAAACGACACATCCATCACTCACCACTGGATCCACTGGCTGCCCCGTTCAGGCCGTCATCACCACCTACACAACCATCTGTACCAAGTCCCCCACAGCTATCGTTTTCATCACCTGGTTGGTTTCCAGCTTCACAAGACGATAGACTTTCTCTACATGGAGGATCCTCGCCAGATCATCCCAGAGATTCTCCTGACACCGTTCACCAGCCATCACCTCTCGCTCCATCTCACTCCACGGGACCCACACAATCACCTCCTAAACTCATCCCACCTCAGCGCTTCACCACCAAGCAAGGCACAACATCAACTTCTGATTCTCCCAACACACTGGACCGCTTGTCCATTTCACCTGGCTCCACACCGGACCCACCACCCCTCCCACTGGATTCTCCACTCACCACCTGCCGTACCACCTCTCCGCTCACTCCTGTACTCCCCTCACAGTTCACCATCCCTGGTCAAACTCCACCACTTATATCCCCATCAACGCCCGACAATGCACAGGATTTGGACCACCACATTTCTCAATCCTCCACCGCTGCCACACTGTCTCCTCCACCACCAACTCCGCCTCCCCCCTCCCCACAATCCACCCGCCATGACATCATCGACAGCATCCACACACAACTTTCCCGCCTGCGACAACTCACCCACGAGGACAGCGTGTCTCCATCACCTCCGTCACCTTCATCATCATCATCACCCTCCTCTGTGTCCGAGCCATCGTCAACAGACAGGCAGCCAGCCATCACTGCCTTTTCACGTCTGCTGGAGATGTCTGAACGCCCCAAAAGCAGCTCATCATCCACAGTCACAGAGGACCGTGAATCCGTCAGGGTAGCTCCACCACCACCATTAAGTCAGCAAACACAACCGTTCCAACCGCCACTCCTCTCTTCTAAGATACCACAGCTCACCCCCATCCTCCAAGCATATCGTCATCAGCAGGGTGGAGCCGCCCACAGACCACAGCACCCACCACCACAACACCACGCTGAACAGTCTCTAGCTGCTTCAGACCATGCAGACTGGGACTCTGCCGACGACTTCGCTAGTCCTCCATTGCACCCCAGGCCTGTATCCCGCCATTCCGACACACCACCGCCGCTGCACACACCTCCTGGGTTGACTGACCAAGTGGATGAAACCATCAACGAGATCCCTTCGCACCAACCTCGTCCTCATCGGGAACCCGACCACCTACCACCAGGGAAGGCAATCACAATGCCCCCCCGTCGGACGATGAGGATGGTGTGGATGGATTCTTCAATGATGAGGAACAACCTCCCACATCTGCCGACCAAGCTGCCCTTCTGCTCTTCCGTGAAAGTGGAAGGAACTTTCTCTGAAGACTCTACCTGGGAGGAATTCACCACACACTGCACCACCGCCACTGCCGCACGAGAACTGGCCATTAGCTTGAAGAAATCACACACCTCGCCCAAACCGTCATCTCAGTCACGCCCACCAACCTCCGCCGCCCGCCAAGGTAGACCCATCCCCAGATTGACCCCAGCCCGTGCCTGCAAGGCCTGTATTATCACTCCAAGAGACGGGCTGCACGGAAGATTCTGGGGAACAACAACACTATCTTCACGGGCTCCATCGACGACACCGAACAATACTTCACCACCTCCCTTGCAGAAAAATTCACAAACACATCCATTCTGCAGGAGCAACTAGATCAATTCACTCCCACCGCCCGTGAAGAACCCACCACCGAACTCTTGTACGACGAACTGCGACAGTCTGAGATAGCTGCCAAACTAGGCTCCGCCGCCAACACCGCACCGGGTTCAGACAGATGCGAGTATGCCCACCTTAAAAAGGTCGACCCCACCGCTGCCATCCTGTCCCTGATCTTCAACCGATGCCATGCGGAGAAGGACGTTCCACAACCGTGGAAAGACGCAGTGACGATCCTGATTTACAAGAAAGGGGACACGGATGACATCTCCAACTTCCGCCCAATAGCGCTCATGTCGACCATGTATAAACTGTTTATGGGCGTACTCGCAAAACGTCTGACCAAGTGGAGCATCTACAACGGCATACTATCGGATGAGCAGAAAAGCGCGCGGCCCTCGGAAGGATGCTACGAGCACACCTTTTTGCTGAAATCAATCGTAGCAGACTCTCGACGCCGCAAGCAAAAGCTGTGCATGGCCTGGCTGGATATCCGCAATGCCTTTGGCAGCATCTCACACGACGTCATACGCTCTTCGCTCCAGCACATTGGTGTCCCGGCGGACATGATTCAGCTCATCGGCAACGCGTACTCTGGTGCCTCAACAACTATAAAAACACCTGCAGGCAGCACTGCTTCTATCCCAATTCGTGCTGGGGTGAAGCAGGGCTGTCCCCTGAGCCCTATCATATTCAATCTATGCATGGAGTTGATTCTGCGCATGGTCAAATCTAAAGCCAGTCAACTCCGCTCGGGGGTGTGCAAGTTTCAGAGTCGCACCGTCTCGTGTCTAGCCTACGCCGATGATTTGGTCCTGCTGGCCCGCTCTCCAGATGCTCTCCAACAACTTCTCGATCGTGCCTCGGACGCCGCCTCGGTGCTCGGATTCGAATTCCGGCCTGACAAATGTGCAACCCTATTTCTCACCACCGAAGGCAAACGCCGCCTCTGGACAGACCGCCACGACTTCATTCTTCAGGGTGACCACTTGCCGGCCCTTGAGAACGAACAGTCATACCGGTACCTAGGAGTACCAATTGGGGTCATCCACAACATCGATGACATCCCGAGCATCATCCCGCGTCTGATCCACGATCTCCACTCCATCAACTCTTCTCTTCTCGCTCCGTGGCAGAAACTGGATGCGATCCGCACTTTCATTCAACCCTGCCTCACATACGCTTCGTGCCGGCGATCCGCTGAAGAAGTCGCTCAGTGAATACCGCTCCCTCCTCGTCAGGGTCCTACGCGAAATCTGCAACCTGCCAACCAGAGCCACTCAGAGCTATTTCTTTGCGGCGAAAAAGGCCGGTGGCCTGGGATTTCAGGATCCTCGTGGAGTGTGACATGCAGGCGATCGTCCAGGCAGTCCGTGTGCTTTCCTCCAATGATGACAACGTCACCACCATCGCCAAGGAAGATCTTCGTGCCTTTGTCCGTCAGACAGCCCAATCCAACCCGACTGCTGACTTGATCTCGAAATACCTCTCTGCTAAAGACGATCCCAGACTGCGAACACTTCACTACTCTTCCCACTCGTCGCTGTGGTCGAGAGTCAGAAAAGCCTGTCGCCGCCAGAACATCGCCATACGCTTTTCTGATACCGAGCCTCCCACCATTTCTGCGGACGAGTCTGACGCAGTTAAGTCCAACCAGGTACCGTCTTTTCTACACAGTTTGGCCCAACAACGGTATGCGGACTCGCTGGCTGCTCTTCCTGACCAAGGGAAGGTGGCTCGTTGCCTGGCTGAGGACATCTACGCCAATGGCTCGAGCTGGCACATGAATGGACTCAACATTCGCTTTAAAGACTGGAGATTCATTCATCGCGCCAGACTCAACGTGCTCCCCCTCAATGCCAACAAGAGCAGATTCTCCCACACAGATCCGACATGCCGCCATTGCACCCAACCGGAAACCCTGCCTCACGTTCTCTGCCACTGCCGACCGCTGATGACGCAGATGCGCGAACGTCATGACCTTATCGTGGACCGTATATCGAACGCAGTACGATTCGGCGACGTCACCACCGATCGTGCGGTGCAGAACTCCGGACTACGCCCGGACATCGTTGTAGAAGAACAGGACGACGTCCTGATCATCGATGTCACTTGTCCCTTTGACAACGACGACAACGCTCTGGCCGATGCAGCGCAAACCAAGCTCAATAAGTACGAACCTCTTAAACAACACTTCATTGGACTTGGCAAGCGCCGAAATCCACCTTTCGTCATTGGAGCCCTGGGATCCTGGTACCGCCCGAACGAGCTACTTTGTACCCGACTCGGCATGACGCGACGCTACAAGAACCTTTTTCGCAAGTTGTTCTGCTCGGATGCAATCCGTGGATCTACCGATATCTACCGCCTCCACCTGGGCTGCGACTTGGCAACCCAGGATGCCCAGTAAACCATAATAGACATAAGATCCTATATCATACTGCGAACTTACCCGTAATTCGACAGAACACTTTATATATTTGTAAATAGTATATGTATATAGTCATGAGTTACTTTGGGGGAAACAAACAACAAGGGTGGGTTTCTTTCTGCTTTCACCTAATTCCTTCCAACATATCGTCTTCTCCTAATGCGCTTACCTTTTTTTCCAATGTTACTTCCTTACTTACCTTTTCTCCACCTTTTCAACTTACCTTTTACTTATCTGTTTTCCTTCTTATTTTTTATACTTACCTTAAATACTTTAATATAAGATATTGTAGCTATTAGTTTTATATGCATGAAATAATTACTGTATATATTGATTGTTGTAATTGGGCCCATCAATTTAAATAAACTACTGATAAGAACTCTGTTCTTATCAGCTTAATATCTGATATGTCGGGCAATGCCCGACTCTTATATTAAACTGATTTTTGGATATCGGCCATGGGATTGGAGCTTGCTTCGCCCTGGCCACGGGTTGTCTCGGTATTGCACTACCTCCGAGTTCGGCCCATTTCCCGCGGAAGGGAAACACATTTACTTTAAACAAAAAAAAACAAACAAAACAGCCAGCAAATCAAATAGCTAAGCGAATTTATTTTGTCTGTAACTAACTAACCGAGAAACGAACTGTTTAACATTTAACTAAATAACATACGTCTCTTTTCGACAGAGTCGGCGAAAGACGAAAAGACGTCGTCGCCGTCGGAAAGGAAGACAATAAAGGCCGTCAGACGGTAAGTTGCAAGTGCAAAAAGTAGTGAAAAAGGGAGGGGGTGCAACCGTGTCGCACAGAGCGTACGTTCGCGTACAAAGTATGCTCGCCGTGCGTCGTTCGAGCATACTTACCTGACGCGAGAGGCACCTTGATCAGCTAGGAGGTCCTCTCAGGATGAGGCCCTTTCATTGCACTTCGACTGGGTTGACTCCTGCGATTACCCCTAACGTGGGTAACTCGAGCGTATAATTTCTGGTAGTGGGGACCTGCGTTCGCGCTCGTCCCCTTCGTTTCTCACGATGGGAGGAAGAAGCGGAGAAAAAGAACAAATAAAATAGAACACAATAGAGAGAAGAGGGCCTTTCGTCCGTCAATTGTGTATGCCACGCTTTGGGACATATATAAATTCGTTGTTCGTTCGGGGTTAGGTTGCATGCTGCCAAATTTTTTACTGACCTATCCCAAAATGCATAGCGAGATGCAGGAGAAATTTATATCAGCTATTAGCAAGAATAAATTACTTGTATTTGACATAAATTACTTGTACTTAACAACGACGTAAACGGCCGGCGTGTGTATATTTTGACGGACGGCATATACATTATGAAAGTATACAAATTATAATATGTATCGTCGACGTTAACAGTAATGATATTGCATTGCGAACGTTTTTCTTACTTAGTCGTACGTTTGTTTAGCTTTTTATAGTAATTATTTCTATGTATCACTGACATTTAACGGCTCCTAGTGTAAAATTCGTTCATTGAGCTGCTTGTCTGCCGATTTCATGAAGCATGACCTTGTTGACATTGCAGCACTTGCATACAATGCGAATCATTATCGCCCACAAGCACAAAGCGTTTGTTTTACAATGAGAAAGCACGTCTGCAGCAAGTTCGCGACAGACATCGCGTGCTTCCTACGTCATATGAAACGATCGCATTTCGCGGCATTACGCGCGAATTTTCAAACATGTTCTTCTTTACGAACAGGTGTACATTGGATTAGAAAGAACGCTTGACATGACGATTGTAGTAAAGGATGATTCCTTCGTTATCCGTACTGCTTGATTTTTTTCATTTGTTGCATGATTTCTACGCGAAAAGATACAATAGAACCGTGTGTTTCTCATGCAACTTGTAGAGTGAAAAAATGGCGAAAGCTCTTCTTCTGTATCGCTTCTCGGCCTTTTGGCTAAGATCAAGTGTAGCTGCTAACAGACACGGTGACCTGTCGAGATCTGCTGTTTCGGAGTCTGCGCGTTGTAATCGTTTGGTGTTTTGTTAATCGTATTCAAAGTCGTCTTCGAAATTGTGAGTTCGTTCCTTGTTTGTAAATTTTTGTATTTTGTATCTGGTTTTCTGGGAGTACCTTATTAGGGGGCCCATTTAGGGGGCAACCGAACGGGAGGGGGTCTTTTTCTTTTTTCTTGTTGTTAGGGTCTAGTCGGGGGGTGGTTTGGCCATCTTCCGACTCTTCAGTGTTCGTTCTTGTTTTTCTACTTCGTGTGTTACCGCCATTTTGTATTCGGGAAGTTTTTCTCCCTCGACTTCTTTTTGTGAAGCTACAAGACTTCACGTGTGTTTATCTTCTATTTTTTCCTGCTATAAGCAAGAACTACTATTTACTGCGTGTGTTCGAGATTATTTAATTGCTCGAACGTTTATTTATTTTGCTTTAACTAACGATCGTTTATCGAAGGTCGTTTGGACTTTGATCGGGCGTTGTTCTATTACTTCTGGCTCGTATTTTTCTGTTTTACATTCGCTTTATCGCTGTCTGACACTAGTCAGTGCTGTTTATCCTTTCGTGTGCTTTTCTTGGACCTTTGCTGTTCAAGTTGTTATATATTCTTCGCGAAACGCGTTGTTTGTTTGCTTCATCGTTTTCTTATCCTTCAACTAGTCTCCTAACAGACGAGTGTGTTTTGCCATTGCTTTTCTTGCCTTAACTTTTGCCTTTTCTACGGCGAACTTTGCATTCGCTCGTAGATTTTTCTGCTTTGGGCGTTGTTTTTCTCGCTCATTTTTCTGTGTGGGTGTTGATGCATGAGTGCGTGCATATATTATTTCACACCTACGCTTTATATTCTCGGTACAATTTCGAGAACATTTCTCCCCTTTTCTCCTTTCTTTGCACATAACTGGTGAGTTGGGTCTCATACTTTATCATGATCCCATACTCCTCACGCACCGTGGACGTAATCCTACACCCTGATTGCCCCCTTCCAAAACGTGGTGCAAAAGACGTTATAGACCTTCTACAGGCTCGGGAGCTGTCGGCTGTCGTTGAGGCCGTGGTCCAGATCGCTCCTGAACGCTATCGGATCACCTTCAACGCAGCACGCCAAATGAATGCCTTTTCCCATCAGGACTTCTTCATCATGGGCCTACCTGTGGAATTCAGGTCGGTATCCCCTTTCACCTGGGTTCACGTATCCCGTCTCTCCTACGGCATTCCTAACGAAGCAATCACATCGGCCCTCGCTCCCTTTAGTGGTGGTATCAAGACCATATCACAGGCCGTACACAAAG
This sequence comes from Xenia sp. Carnegie-2017, assembly GCF_021976095.1. Classification (NCBI taxonomy): domain Eukaryota; kingdom Metazoa; phylum Cnidaria; class Anthozoa; order Malacalcyonacea; family Xeniidae; genus Xenia; species Xenia sp. Carnegie-2017. Next base: position 13,607,831 of record NW_025813486.1, read on the forward strand.
GGATTTATACGGGAGAGCGCAACATCCTCATGAAGATCGTCTCTAACATCCCTGGACGTCTTCGCATATCAGGACATTGGTGCGCTGTAAGGTACAGTGGCCAGAAACAGGTCTGTTTCCGATGTCACAAAGAAGGACATGTTATCGGCCAATGTCCATCGGCCACCTCCACCGCTCCTACCTTTACTACCGTGTCCTCTACAACTCACAGCACACTTGCTGTCTCAACGCCAACTGCCACCACCTCGCCTTCTACGCCGCAGCTCACGTACGCAGCGGTAGCGAGTGGAGCCGGTACAACGTCACACCCTCATGTGACTTCAATTGAACAACAGCCGCCTACGGACGAGCCCTCCACCGCTCCTGTTCCGGCTGAAGATCTTGCAGACACACCTGGCCCATCTCAAGAGGCCAGCCACGCATCCAGTACGATGGACGTCTCTCCTCCCGCCACGGATTCAGCGGCCGCTCACAGCCCTGTCCGTCGCCGAGCTAAACGTCGCCGATCTCCATTGGCCTCGCCTCAGCCACAAGAAAAGAAGGCAACCCCCGACGCTGCCTCCACCGACGCTGACGACCTCCCGGACCCTCCCCCTCAGAACGGGGCTACCTCCTTTCCATCTCGAGAATCCTCGGTCGAGCCAGTTCCCCTATCGGACGACAGCGATGACGGACCAGCGGACCATGACTACGGAACGGATACAACCTATGCTACGGACGACCCCGGACACGACGGACACGATGACGGACAACCCCCCGGACGACAATAGACTCGTAAACTCTGGCTATGATACAGTAACCGATACCCCGGATGACCTGCCCGAAGCAGCTAAAGACAACAAACTCCCTGATACCCCCATAGATAACGATTGTGCTTCTCCCTCTCCAGCCGAGAGAGGCGACACTTACCAACCTCTTCGACAGGAGGGCTTACAGGCCCTCAACGAAGCTTGTAGGGAGGCCTTTTTGCCTCAACCCACCACCACCGCCCGTCAAGCTCTCGACCTCTATACAGCAGCGGCGCTTCCCCTTCCGGAGGGGGATGCAGATTTTTAATTCTTCTCTTCTACCTTGCCCTGCTCATTCCTCGCCTTACCTTACTTCACAATGCTTGCGAACACATCACTTACAGCTATCACCCTCAATTGTCAAGGCCTGCGCAACCCTACTAAACGCAAGGTTCTTTTTTCTTGGTTGTCTTGCTTCTCACCGACCATTGTTTGTCTACAAGAGACGCACTCCACCAGCCCTGCGGAATTTGACAACTGGGTGGGTATAGAAACTGCTAATCAGAACAACAAACCCCGATATTTGGCACTCTCCTCTCCCGGTACTGCCCGCTCCCGGGGAGTGGCGATTTTATATAGCCCCTGTCTCACGGTCTCTCACTCAGCCTCTGACAGCGACGGACGCCTGCAGGTCGTTCAATTTTCACACAATTCCACTGTCTTTCAGCTGGTCAACTTGTATGGCCCGAACCAGAGGAAAAGCGGCACGGCTTTCTTCTCATCCATCCCCCCTCTTTTGGATCTGTCTCTACCCTCCATTGTCTGTGGCGATTTCAACACCGTCGTCGACCCCACAATTGACAGGACGGGGTGCAACCCCAGCTCACCATGGGCATACAATTGGCCCCACACTCTAGCCGCCCTAACGACCACACTTGATCTAGTTGACGTATGGCGTGCGCGACATCCAGACACACGCGCTTTTACTTGGTCTCGCGCCGGGGGACAGGTTGCCTCCAGGCTTGACATGTTCTGGTTTTCTTCCTCGCTCGTGGCCTCTGTGCGGGACATCTCCATCCTACCATTCTTTCGCAGCAACCATTCATACATCTTCACTACCTTTTCGCTTCCTACCTCCTCCAAGCGAGGGCCAGGCTACTGGAAATTTAACCCAACGTTATGTCGAAACACCGATTACGCCGCCCTCATCAAAACCTTTTGGCAGGACTGGCAAGGCGAAAAAATTTACTATCCCTCCTTGTCGGTTTGGTGGGACGTTGGCAAAGACCTCATCAAACAGATCACTCAGGACTTTTCTCGAAACCTTGCTCGGGAACTAGGCTCCCAATACTCTGCTTTGAATGCCGAACTGATCAATCTTCGTGCGCGCCAAGAATTGGGAGAAGACGTTTCCATCGAGCTTTCTCACGTCGAGGACGAACTATACCACCATCACATTCGTCGTGCCGACGGTGCCCGCCTGCGCGCTCGTGAACGCTGGGCCGAGGAAGGTGAAACCTCCTCCCGTTACTTCCTTCAGCGGGAACAATCGCACGCTATTCGACATACTTTCTCAGGCATCCGTGACGCTCACGGTCGCCTCATCTCCTCCCTCGCGGGCATTCTCAGAGTGTGGATGTTCTTTTACACTACCTTATTCACGGCTGCATACCTGGACTCGGCGGAGCAACATTACTTTCTCAGTCATATACTTTACCAACTGAATGCCGAAGAATCCGCCTCCTGCGATGGAGAAATTTCACTGGCTGAGTGTACCGCGGCCCTCAACTCCTTTTCTGCTCATAAATCCCCAGGGATTGATGGACTCCCCTACGATTTCTATAAAACTTTCTGGAACATTTTGGGGCCCGACCTGGTTTGCGTCCTCAACTCAGCTTTGGCCGACGGCCACCTCCCCCTTTCTCAACGGACTGGCATCATTTCCCTGCTCTACAAAAAAGGCGACAAGCAGGATGTGAAGAACTGGCGTCCTATCACCCTCCTGTGCACGGACTACAAAATACTCGCAAAAGTCCTCACTACCCGTCTAGCCAACGTTATAGCCTCAGTCGTCTCTCCATGTCAGACTGGTGGTATCCCCGGCCGCTTTTCTGGGGAAGCCATTCGTTTCCTTCAGGACGCCCTGGACTACGCGGAAGAATCCGACCTGGGCGGTGCTCTTCTCTCCCTGGATCAGGAGAAGGCGTTCGATCGTGTGGATTGGTCTTACATGCTCCTTGTGCTGCATCGTACGAAATTTGGCCCCTCCTTTTGTTCATGGGTACACCTTCTCTACACCGACCTGTACTCAAGGATGTTTGTCAACGGCGCCCTCGGGAGCCCCTTCACCATCTCCAGGGGCGTACGACAGGGATGCCCTTTGTCCCCTCTCCTTTACTTCCTCGTCGCCGAACCACTCTCTCGTGCCATTCAGGCCTCTCCTTCCATTGACGGCTTCCCTCACCCATCGGGTGAGACTGTCAAAATTCTGCAGTATGCGGACGATACCACTTGTTTTGTGATGTCCGACTCAAGCCTACGCGCCCTATTCCATCTTTTCTCGCGCTACGAACGTGCCACTGGTGCAAAACTTAATATCTCCAAAACCGAGGGCCTCCTTTTTGGGACCTGGAAAGGCCGCCGCGACCTACCCGTGGCTTTAACATGGAAAACGGACTTTCTTCTCATTTTGGGCTGCCGAGTGGGTCATAAGGTCACCCCCGACTGGACCGGACTAACCGATCGCCTGCGCTCCGTCGTCTCAACATGGTCATCCCGCTCGCTTTCCCTGCAAGGTCGTACGCTTCTGACCAACACACTCGGACTGGGTCTCTTCTGGTATCAGGCCACCATCTTCGACATCCCGAAGACTGCCATTCACGCGATCAACAAGATCATCTTTCCATTCATATGGAACAAACCTCGCGAACCCATTGCTCGGTCCTCTGCCATCGCTCCTCGCCCGCGCGGGGGCCTGGGTGTCGTCCACGTTGCGACGAAACTACTCTCTCTTCGTGCCATCTGGATTCGCCGCCTCCTCCTGCGCCGATCCACCATCCCCTGGTCAGAGTTCTTTCATCGCCATATTCTTTCCACCTTCCACCAAGATGTCCCGTCTTTTCTTGCTCGGACGAATGCCCCCGCTTACCTGGTTCGGAAACTTCCACCATTTTACCGATCGATCGTGACTGCATGGTTCAAACTACAAGGCCGCCAAGAGGAGGGTCAATGGCTCTTTGGACGCCCGGATGCCACACCCACTTCCGTGTCTGACCTTACCGCACACAGAGCTTATACCATGATGTTAGAGAGCGAGCTGGCTCCCCATAAAGCCGTTGAAAAATTTGCTGCCATGCAACTTTCCGTTCACTGGCCTTCAGTTTGGCTTTCCTTGTTCTTGTGGCGCTTTGTACGCTCCGTGGCGGATACCAACTTCTACATTTTCCACGGCAGGCTTCCCACGGCCGACCGGTTACTCCGTTTTGGGATGGCAGTCGACCCTCATTGTTTTTGTGGCGAACCAGAAACGGCACTCCACCTCTTCACGCAATGCCCAGTGGCATCAGACGTCTGGACATGGCTTGCCCCTCTCTTCATATCACTAAACATACGTCTTCCCCTATCCATCTCCCAACTTCTCTTTGGCTTCCCTGGAGCATCTTCGACCCCACCTATCGTCAATGCTATCCTGGGCATTTTGCGCCATCACCTCTGGCTTTATCGTAACCGCTGCAGATTCGACCACGACAGTCCTCATGCCTCCCTAACACTCCAGAGGGCTCGCTCCACCATCCGTTTTGCTGTGAAAATGCAACATCGTCACTGCCCGCCCATGGAGTTCGCAACCAACTGGCTGTTGCATGGCCTTGTCGGTACCATCGCAGACGACAACACGGTATCCTTTTCTAAGGACTTTTTGTCTTGAATGTTGGTGATTTGTTGGACGGGTGCCGATGGCGGTCGCCTTCATTGGTTGTACTGCCGGATAGCCCGTTCGTCGTACGTTGCGTCGATTGCGGAGGGGCAGCTTGCTGTCCTCTTCGCTATCTCGTCTCGTCCCTCTCGTTCGTTTTGTCCACGTCCCGGTGTACTTTGTGCCGGGGCTCAGTATCGTCGAGTGATCCCAGATCTCTCCTTTTTGTTTCTCTGTTGGTTTCGTCCGCGGGGGAGAGGTTCACAGCCTCTGTCGATCTGCGTCGCTAGTAGCGGCCTCCCTGAGTGTACCGGTCTTGCACGCACGGGTTCGTCGTCATTGCACACCCCGACTTCGTAACCTACCCGGTCCCCACCCAAAATAAAATAAGATCAAGTGTAGCTGCTAACAGACACGGTGACCTGTCGAGATCTGCTGTTTCGGAGTCTGCGCGTTGTTGATCGTCAATCTGTTGTAATAAAAATCGTCTTCAAAAATCGTGAGTTCGTTCCTTGTTTGCAAATTGTTATATTTTGTATCTGTTTTTCTGGTAGTTCCTTATTAGGGGGCCCATTTAGGGGGCAACCGAACAGGAGGGGGTCTTTCCTCTTTTCTTGTTGCTAGGGTCTAGTCGGGGGGTGGTTTGGCCACGTTCTGACACCTTCAGTGTTCCTTCTTATATTTCGCGTGTTTATCGCCATTTTGTTATCGGGAAGCTTTCTTCCTCGACTTGTTTTTGCGAAGCTACAAGACTTCACGTGTGATTTATATTCTTTTGGTTTCTGCTATAAGTAGGAACTGCTATATACTGTGTGCTTTCGAGTTTATATAGTTGCTCGAACGTTTATCTTACTTTAAAGAACGATCGTTTATCGAAGGTCGTTTGTACTTTGATCGGGCGTTGTTTTATAACTTCTTGCTCGTACTTTCTATTTATTATATTCCTTTATCTTTTGCCTTTACGCTGATTGCTGTTATTCAGCGTTGTTTAATTTATCGATTGACTTGCTTGGACCTTTGCCGTTCAAGCTATTATACTTTTCGCGAAGCACGTTGTTTGTTTGCTTCGTTTCTGCCTATTTTTTGCCTTGTTTTTTGCTAGTTTGTTTTAGACTAGCGTATTTTGCCTTTTGCCTTTTTGTTCTACGGTGAATGTCATATCTAACTGTAGATTTTCTCACTATTTTGCCTTTTGCCGTTGTATATTTACGCGGCGTTATATATTATTCGTGGGCGTAGTCGAGCGTCTTTTGCTTGAAGATACGCTAATATCCTGAGTGTTTTTGCACTAGGTGTTACATTTCTCCTGGTGTAAGCGTGTTCTGTACTTTTTCTACTTTTATTTGGTCTGTTTGACCGAAGACTTTTTTCTTTGGGCGTTTTTTTCTGCCATAAACGTCTGATCTCTTGCTTGTATGAATTGAGTGCATGATTGCTTGCATTTTTAATTTTTCATACGCCCCCGTTTAATAATAATATTTTGTGAACGGAATAATAACATTTTATATAAACTTGTACAATGATACCGTACGCCTCAAGAACCGTCGATATCGTACTGCATCCTGACTGCCCCCTTCCCAAAAAGGGTGCCAAGGATGTCATAAACCTGTTGAAGACACGGGAATTGTCTTCTACAATAGAAGCTGTCGTACAGATATCACCGGAGAGATATCGCCTGACCTTCAATAACGCTCGACAAATGCAAGCGTTCTCTAATCAGGACTTTTTGGTGCACGGCAAACCCGTCGAGTTTCGATCAGTTTCCCCATTTACTTGGGTTTATATTTTCCGTCTGTCATACGGCATCCCAGACGAAGCCATCACTAGGGCACTTGCCCCTTATAGTGGCGGCATTAAAACCATCAAGTCGGTGCTGCATGAAAAAATATATACTGGTGAGCACAACGTGCTCATGAAGATCGTGGCAAACATCCCCGCTCGCCTCCGCATAGCCGGACATTGGTGTGTGGTTAAATACAGTGGCCAAAAGCCTGTATGTTTCAAATGCCACAAGGAGGGACACGTCATCGCTGACTGTCCGTCTTATAGAGCTGCCCTAGACAGCTACAATAATAATATTACAAATCCCAACGAGGATCCTGCTACTACCGGTAGCAATAATAATAATACAGACTCTTCTGTACCTTCCGCTCCTTCGCGCACATACGCCGCGATTGCGAGGAGCAATATCGTATCGAATAATACCTCCGAGAGTACCGGGCCATCCACTCCCGTGCTAACAAATTGTAGTAGTAGTGCCCAGTCAGCTCCTGCCTGCGTTTCCGACGCTCCGGAATCTGCCTCTTCTGCCTTGCCTGCCCTTTCTGCCCCTTCTGGGGGGGGTGGCACTGTCAACATGGAGTCCTCGCCTTCGAACACCTTCAGCCCCGTTCGACGAAGACGTGGAAAAAGACGCCATTCTCCAGCTACATCACCGCAACCGGAGGAGAAACGCGCGACGCCCGCTGACGTGACCGTTGCTGACGATAACACCCTTTCCGATCCCGAAAACGCGGAATCGCCTCCTGAAACCGTGCCCCTTCCTGCGGACACTGATGAGGATGATGATGATGATGATGATGACACGGACATGGACGACGAGACAAACCAGAACACGAAAGTGACTGGCGATGACGATGATGATGATAATGATGATAACGTTGACAATGATGATAATGATGATAACGTTGAAAATAATGATGATAATGATGAAAATGTGGATAATGATGATATTGGTGACGATAACGAGTCACAGCATTCAGTGGAACAAATGGACCCGGCCGACTACCTCGACCTTGGTGAAGATGATTGCTCCAGCGATGATGGCGCTTCCTGCGCTTCCTTCGCTACCGTATCAGAGGCGGAATTGCCCACCTCACCTGCTCCTCGTCCCGTGCGACTTTCCCTCAGGAAAGACACACGACCCAAAACTCGCAATGAGTCTGCTGGTGCCGTGGCACATGACGGACGATTATATAAACCTGGCAGTGCTTTTAACCCGGAACCTCTTTTCTTTTCCTTTTTTTTCTTTTTCTTTTTTCTTTTTCTTTTTCTTTTTTTTTCTTTTTTTTTTTTTTTTTCTTTTTTTTTTTTTTCTTTTTTCTTTTTTTTTTCTTTTTTCTTTTTTCTTTTTTTGATTTATTTTAAACCAATGATTCAGCATCATCACTTACCATGATCCGTTGATTGGCCATTTAAGGTCCGTGTTATTCACACTTTCCAGTCAATGTGCTTGAACATACCAGTCAATGTGATGAAACCGATCAAGACAACAACAACAAGACTGCGTATAAAGTTCTTTCCTCTCCGGCGACCCGTTTGGCTGCGTTCTTTATCACCCTTCTCTTTCCGTTCTTTCTTCTTCAACCGACTCACAAGGTCGGTTGCAAGTTATCCATTTTTCCTTTCACTCCACACCCTTTCAGCTTGTTAACCTCTACGGTCCAAATCAAAAGAACCCGGGCATCGCGTTCTTTGATTCCATCCTGCCACTACTCGACGTCTCCCTCCCTACCATCATAGGAGGAGATTTTAACACGGTGGTCGATCCTCATATTGATCGCATTGGCTGCAACCCAACCTCGCCTTGGGCTTACAATTGGCCACACACCTTGGCCAACCTTACCCGACAACTTAATCTCGTAGATATATGGAGATCTCACCATCCTGAAGAACGTTCATATACCTGGTCTCGCGCCCATGGACAAGTAGGATCGCGACTAGATATGTTCTGGGTGTCCTCCTCTTTTAAACCGACCGTTAAGGAAGTCTCTATCTTGCCTTACTTTCACAGTGACCACTCGTACGTTTATCTTTCCTTTTCCCTTCCGGACGCGCCGGAGCGTGGGAGGGGCTGCTGGAAATTTAATAAAACCTTATTAAATAATGCTTTATATATCAAACTAATAAAAGATTTTTGGACAGAATGGAAACAAGAACAACTCCATTACCCTTCACTACCTGTGTGGTGGGACGTTGGCAAAAGTCTGATACGCCAATTGACCGTAGAATTTGCTACCGACGAAGCGGCTAAGCAGAAAAACACTCACACCAACCTCAACAGTCATCTTCATTTTCTATCGTCACGCCGTGACGCTGGTGAAGATGTGACCGGACAAATTAAAGAAGTCGAGGACGAACTGTACGAACACTATCGCCACAAGGCAGCTGGTGCGCGTTTGCGTGCCCGAGAACGTTGGGCTGAGGAGGGGGAGATTTCCTCCAAATATTTTTTCCAGCGTGAAAAAACCCGCGCTGTACGCAATCTAATGCATGCAATAAACGATGTCTCCGGACGCACAGTGCGAACCTTACGTGGCATATTGCACGTGTGGATGCTGTTTTACACTACCCTTTTTTCTGCAGCTTACTTGGATGCAGCAGAACAAACTTTTTTCTTGGACAGGATCATACACAAACTGTCCCCTACGGAAGCAGCCTCTTGCGAGGGAGCTGTTACCTTAGAGGAGTGTACTGCTGCCCTAAATTCTTTTTCAACTAATAAATCTCCGGGAGTGGATGGCTTAACCTATGAATTTTATCGTACTTTCTGGAATATTTTAGGCCCGGACTTAGTATCGGTGCTGAATGCCTCGTTTAGTAGCGGGAAGCTTTCTTTATCGCAAAGAACAGGCATCATAACCCTGCTTTATAAAAAGGGCGACAAATTGGAGCCCAAGAACTGGCGTCCGATCACCTTACTCTGTTCGGATTACAAGATACTTTCGAAAGTTCTTACTGGCCGTTTGGCCACGGTCCTCCCTAGTATAGTTTCTCCGTGCCAGACATGTGGCATTCCGGGGCGTTTTTCCGGCGAAATCGTACGACTGGTGCAAGATTGCTTGGACCACGCAAACTCATCTAACCTTGGGGGAACTTTGATATCACTCGACCAAGAAAAGGCGTTTGATCGAGTGGATTGGGACTTTTTACAAAGAGTTCTAATTACAATGAACTTCGGACCTTCCTTCCGAACGTGGGTTCGTTTGCTGTACACAACATTATATTCGCGTATTTTAATCAACGGTGCTCTCGGGGGTCCTTTTTCTGTTTCCCGGGGAGTGCGGCAGGGTTGTCCCCTTTCCCCGCTTTTATACATTTTGGTTGCCGAACCGCTTTCTCGTGCGATTCAGGCATCGGACGCTATCCGTGGCTTCCCGCTACCCAACGGCGACACCGTGAAAATCTTGCAATACGCCGATGATACTTCTTGTTTCGTCATGGACGATGCCAGCCTGCTTGCCCTGTTGAAAGTTTGTGATCGTTTTTCCAGAGCCACAGGCGGAAAGCTCAATCTTGACAAGACGGAAGGTCTCCTTTTTGGTTCTTGGGTATCACGGACTGACTTACCCGTTGCTTTGAAATGGTCGTCGGATTCCCTGATTATTCTGGGATGTCGAGTTGGGAATTCAGTTCTACCGGATTGGGACAAGCTTATTCAAAAATTTAAACAAAAAACAACATCTTGGTCCACGAGATCCCTGTCCCTACAGGGTAGAACATTGCTTGCAAACACTCTCGGCTTAAGTATCTTTTGGTACCAAGCGACAATTTTTGATATGCCAAAGACGGTCATTCATACTATTAACAAGATCTTGTTCCCTTTTATTTGGAACAAGCCAAGAGAACCTATTGCGCGCAGCTCTGCCGTTGCTCCTTGTCTTCGGGGGGGCTTGGGAGTCGTGCATATTGCTACGAAAATTTTATCTTTGCGAGCAATTTGGCTTCGCCGTCTTCTGCTTTCAGGGAATACTGTTCCTTGGCCTTCCCTTTTCTCTGCCCATGTCCGCCAAGTCTTTTCACAAGACCTGGACGCCCTTTTTTCTCGGGAATCCATTCCCGCATATAAAATTAAACGGCTGCCCAAATTTTATCAATCTGTTGTGCATGCCTGGCTGCAATTGGGGGGACGACGTGAGGATGACTCGTGGTTGCTTGGGAACCATAACAACGCACCGATGCCGCTTACGGAGCTCACTGCCCGCCGTACTTACTATGTGCTACTGGAGCGCTCCTTGTTACCTCACAAGGCTATTGAGAAGTTCAGCAACATGCAGATCACGGTACATTGGCCGTCTGTGTGGCGCTCTCTAACATTGTGGCGATTTGTACGATCGTGTGCAGATACGAACTATTATAACTTTCATGGCCGCTTGGCCACCGCGGATCGTTTGATTCGTTTTGGCATGCGAGTTGATGCGAACTGTTTCTGTGGAGAGCAGGAAACTGCAATCCACCTTTTTTACTCCTGTCCCGTCGCTAAGACCGTTTGGGCCTGGCTGACCCCTCTACTGGTGTCTCTGGACGTACCAACGCCCATTTCCATCTCCACCATTCTCTTCGGATTCCCGGACGCGAAGAAGATCCCCGCGGCCGTGAATGCCATTTTGGGCATCCTTCGTCATCATTTGTGGCTTCACCGCAATCGATGCAGGTTCGACCGTCTCTCTCCCGATGCCTCTTCGGTGTTGCGGATGGCGAAGTCGACTTTCCGATTCGCGGTGAAAATAGAACATCGCCACTGTCTCCTGACCAAATTCGAAGATGAGTGGTTGCTTCGCGGCTTAGTTGGCACCATCGCTGAAGACAACACGGTATCCTTTTCCAAGGAATTCTTGTCTTGAATGTTGGTGATTTGTTGGACGGGTGCTGATGGGGGTCGCCTTCATTGGTTGTACTGCCGGATAGCCCGTTCGTCGTACGTTGCGTCGATTGCGTGGGGGCAGCTTGCTGTCCTTTTTCGCTATCTCGTTTCGTCTTTTTTCGTTCGTTTTGTCAAAGCTCTGGCATTTATGCCGGGGCTTAGTATCGTCGAAAGATCCTAGATCTTTCCTCTTTTGTTCTCTGTCGGTTTTGTCCGCGGGGGAGAGGTTCACAACCTCTGTCGATCTGCGTCGCTGGTAGCGGCCTCCCTGAGTGTACCGGTCTTGCACGTAAGGGTTCGTAGTCATTGCACCCCCGACTTCGTAACCTACCCGGTCCCCACCCAAAACAAGATCAAGTGTAGTATCTGTTGGACACGGTGACGAGTCGAGTTTTGCTGTTTCCGCGTCTGCACGTTGGTTTGGTTCGCTATTCTGTCGGTTCGCCTTCATAATCGTGAGTTCGAATCTTAGTTGTACATATTTTTCTTTTTTCAATTTTTTAATTTTTGGTGTGTTTATTTTCTGGCAGTTCCCTAATAGGGGGCCTGTTTGGGGGTACCTGAACGGGAGGGGGTCTTTCCTTAGGTTCTTGAAGTAAGGGTCTGGTTGGGGGGCGGTTTGGCCAAACCCCAACGTTGTTTAGATTCGCTCTTTTAGTCCTAAGGCTTATTATTATCAAGGTGTGTGGGCTTTCAGCCATTTTGCTTTTTTGTTTTTCCCCTCGTGTGTTATTTTGGCTTATCCTTGTAGTTAAAGCCAACCTTTATTCTCATTTTTTCTATATTATACATAGCGTCATTTTCTGTGTGTATTCTTCAACTTTTTCTATTATATTTGAACGACCGAGCGATTTTTATCGCTGTTCTTCCGATCGTTCTTGTGACAGCTGCTGAGTCAATTTGCTCGAGCTTCGTTTGACATCGAGCGACGTTGATCGATCTTACTTTTCTCTCACTAAGCGTAGTGCATACACTCTCGCTTAGTTCCTTTATTCCATATCACTCGGAATAAACTGAGATAGCTTTCGAGCAAGTTTTCGTAGCCTTCGACTTTCTTGCTCGCTACGCTCTGACGCTTCGCAGCTTATTCGCCTTTTCAAAGTGCTAAGTTATAGCGTCCTTTCTCTGACGACAAACATGATCCCGTACAGTTCTCGTACGGTAGATCTTGTTCTCCACCCACTGGTGGAGTTAAAAAACTTAAAAACGCGTTCGGTCATCGACGAACTGCGATGGCAATGTAAAGACTTCGAAACCAACACCGAAGCTGTTGTTCACATTGCCCCCGATCGATTTAGAGTGACTTTCACGACGGCTAGGAAAATGCTAGCATTTTCCAACAACGACTGTCACATAGCGGGGCATCCCGTCGAAATTCGATCGCTATCACCCAATACTTGGTAAATATTTCTCGCCTCTCATACGGCGTACCTGATGAGGCGATATCGAAGGCATTAGAGCCTTATGGCGTAATCAAGTCGATCTCCCAGGAGGCTTACAAGAAGATCTACACTGGGGTTCGCAACGTGTTTATGCAAATAACTGCCAACATCCCTGGCAGATTACGCATCGCGGGCCACTGGTGCGTGGTAAAGTACAAAGGCCAAAAGCAGGTGTGCTTTAAATGCCATGCACCGGGCCACGCGATGAGCGATTGCCCCAAACGACACACTGCACATGCTCAGTCATCGCAGGCTGCCACCACAACCAAGAGGAGCGACAAAACTATACTTAACTCGCTACCTCTTGTCTCGTATGCTGCAGCTGTCAGTGGTTCGTCCGCCGACGACTCTGACGGCTACCTCACCGCAGGGGGAGATGTTCCCTCTCAAGACTCGGCCTCTTCTGAGATTCACGAGGAAGACGAGAGCATTGCTAATCGACCCTCACCTGCGGTTACATTGAAGAAATCTTCTTCTTCTACAACTGCTCCCCAAAGCACCGCTACAAACGTAGCCTCTTCGACGAACGAAGCAACTACATCTGCTCTTCCACAGCCGAAAAAATTAGTTCCCTCTCCTGCCATCAGCCCTCGAAAGGGCAAAGGTAAACGACGTAGATCTCCGTCCCCGTTACCGGAGAAAACTTTGTCTCCTTCCTCTTCTTCTCAATGTGAAGCTCCAGCTCCCAAAAAGGATGCCTTGGAAGTTCCCACAAATGAGGAGGAGGCGACCAATCCCGATGATACGTCTGACTCAGACACCGAATCCTTTGCGACCGTGTCTGAGGGAACGACCATCGAGGATATTGCGGACATGGACTCGGCCCTACAGGATCTCCTTACAGAGAACTTCGACGAAACCTCTCACTCTCTGAGTGACTCGGCAGCACAAGCTGCATTAACATTGTTCGATTTGGCTCATCTTCCTCTACCCGAGGACGATGAGAACTTTTAATTTGTGACAAACCCATTTTCACAATGGAGTCACCTCGTGCGGATAGCATAACAGCTATCACTTTAAACTGCCAGGGACTTCGCCAATCTTCTAAAAGAACGGTGTTGTTTTCCTGGCTACATTGTTTTAAACCAGATATCGTGTGCCTCCAAGAGACACACTCTATCTCCTCTTCCGAATTTAACGAATGGGTACGGATTGAGGGTGATCGTGGCAATAATCCCTCGGCCTACCGCGCTCTTTCATCTCCTGGCACCTGCCGTTCCCGAGGAGTGGCGATATTATTTCGCCCTTCTCTCACCATTCTTTCTTCCACCGCGGATGACGAAGGCCGATTGCAGATCGTCCAAATGTCTTTCCATTCCATCACTTTTCAGTTGGTCGGTCTGTATGGCCCTAATCAGAAGCGTGCTGGCATCTCTTTCTTCGCCTCCATTTTTCCGCAATTAGACGTTACTCTCCCCACTATCATCTGTGGCGACTTCAACACCGTGGTCGATGCCAACAACGACCGACGCGGATGTAATCCTTCTTCTTCTTGGGCATACAACTGGCCCCCTAGTCTCCAATCTCTAACAGAGGACATGGACCTACACGATATCTGGCGCTTACGACACCCTCGTGACCGTGCATATACATGGTCCCGACCTGGCAACCAACAAGCGCGAGACTGGACATGTTCTGGCTATCATCGTCCTTGATCGCCTCCGAGAGAAGTGGGTATTTACCCATACTTTCGATCATCGCTATCTTTCTTCGCTTTCCTTGCCTTCAGCTCCTAAACGCGGCCGAGGGTGTTGGAAGTTCAGCTCGTCCTTGCTGAAGAATCCCGAGTATGTCTCGCAAATTCGACACTTCTGGAAAGAATGGCGTGAAGAGCAGTCCCATTACCCCTCCTTGACGATCTGGTGGGATGCCGGCAAGCAGCTTTTGAGAGAATACACTCAGGATTTCTCCCGAAATCGTGCAGCCGAACGTCGCTCTTCTCACCACGCACTTGGAAACATCGCTCGCCGATCTCCTTCGGCAACAAGATGCAGGCATCGATGTTGCCGATTCCATCGCCAACGCCCGTGATTCCTTACGGGAACACTGGCAACAGCAGGCACAAGGTGCCAGGATACGTGCCAAAGAGCAGTGGGCAGAGGAAGGTGAAACCTCCACCAAGTACTTCTTTCGCTTGGCGGCCTCTCGAGGTGTGAAGAGGCTCTTCACCGGACTTAGGACTGCTCACGGCACAATTGTCCGCACATTATCCGGCATCTTATACCATTGGATGCTTTTCTATATCACTCTCTTCACGGCTATTCCACTGGATCGGAAAGAGGGGGATACTTTTCTCGATGGCCTCGCCTTCACACTCTCCTCGGAGGACTCCCTCTCGTGTGAGGGGGATGTCACGTTGGAAGAGTGTACGACGGCCCTCAACTCCTTTTCCTCGAGTAAATCCCCCGGTGTAGATGGACTCACCTACGAGTTCTACCGCCATTTCTGGGAGATTCTTGGACCAGACCTCGTATCCGTCCTAAACAGCGCCATGCGCCAACGTTCGCTCTCCCTAACACAGCGCACGGGCATCATCACTCTGCTCCACAAGAAAAACGATCGACTGGAGATGAAGAACTGGCGGCCGATCACTCTCTTGTGCTCGGATTATAAGATCCTGTCTAAGGTTCTCACTGCTCGTCTGTCAGGGTCATAGCTTCAGTGATCTCTCCGCCAGAGTTGCGGCATCCCGGTCGATTCTCCGCGAATCGGTGCTCCTCCAAGACATCGTGGAACATGCCAATACCAACTCCATGGAGGGGCTCTGATATCCCTGGATCAAGAAAAAGCTTTCGATCGGATCGATTGGAGCTTTATGCAACGTGTGTTGGCACGAATGAATTTTGGACCGTCCTTTCGTGGTTGGGTGTCCCTGCTGTACACCTCTATCTATTTGCGTGTCCTGGTGAATGACACTATGAGCGCACCTTTTTCTATCTCACGAGGTGTCCGTCAAGGATGCCCACTCTCGCCACTCCTCTACGTGTTAGTGGCAGAAACGCTGGCCCAAGCGATCAAATCAGACCCGACAATAGATGGCTTTCGACTACCATCAGGCAAAGTCATCAAACTGCAACAATATGCAGATGATACAAGCTGCCTTGTGTCCACAGACGCTAGCCTCTGCGCACTATTTTCCCTATTCGCCCGTTTCGAACGAGCATCGGGAGCTAAACTCAACATCTCGAAATCCAAAGGCCTCCTATTTGGTCCTTGGATTCATAGGACTGACTTACCTGTCAACCTACAATGGTCCACGACCTTCTTAATCGTCCTAGGCTGCCGAATCGGCAATGGTATTCTGCCGGACTGGGATGGCCTGTTAAAGACATTCGAATCGCGCCTACGAGCTTGGAAACAGAGATCACTAACCCTCCGTGGCAGAACGCTGATCGCAAACACGTGTGGGCTCTCTCTATTCTGGTACCAGGCAACAATCTTCTCGGTACCCAAAACGGTGATCCACGAGATCAACAAACGACTCTTCCCTTTTATTTGGAACAAGACTAGAGAGCCTATTGCCAGAACGTCCATCGTTCAACCCCGCTCTCACGGTGGCCTTGGGGTCATTGATGTAGCGGTGAAAATAAACTCGCTCCGAGTCATTTGGCTACGAAGGCTACTAACCAGAGCCTTTGCACCACCTTGGCCTGAACTGCTGGCCCATCATATCAAGAATGTCTTCCGACAAACAACCATCGAGCTTTTCCAAAGAACTACGATCCCCGCATACCTCATCCGACGCATGCCCAAATTTTACAGCTCCCTCATCACCACCTGGGTGGAACTAAGGGGTAGTCGTGAGGGGGATGCTTGGATTGTCCCCAGCGAAAAGTCCACCATCTCACTCTCGGACATGACAGCCAAAATAGGCTATACCATCCTCAGCCATGCCCGAGTAAAACAACATAAGACAATCCAACGCTTTGAAAATCTTCAAATCCCGGTACATTGGCCTTCGGTCTGGAACTCCCTCCAACTGTGGAGCCATGTGCGTTCAATTCATGACACGGCATTCATGTCATTTCATGGCGCACTCCCCACAGCCGATCGTCTCGTCCGTTTCGGAATGGACGTAAATGCACTTTGCTTCTGCGGCCAACCAGAAACTCTAATCCATCTTTTCACGGACTGTCCGGCAGCACTTTGCCTCCTTGCTTGGATCAAACCGTTAATCCAAGCACATCGTCCGACAGTGGTACTCACCACCAGCACCATCCTCTTTGGATTTAAAAAGCAAGATAAAATGCCATCGATATTTACTGCCCTCCTCGGAGTCATTCGACACCACCTCTGGCTTAACAGAAACTGCCACCGTTTTGATCGCCTTCCATCCGATCCGGTACTAGCACTCCGTAAATGCAAAGCCGCTGGTCGTTTCTTGATCAAGATGCAACAACGACACGTGCCGCCACACCAATTCCAGGAGCAGTGGCTAGTCGATGGCATCGTCGGACATTTACACACGGACGGGTCCTTGGTATTTTCCAGCGACTTCGTCACATAATGTACTCGTTTTTTGTATGAGTGGGTGAGAGGGGGGTCGCCTTAACTGGAAGTACTGCCTGATCGCCCACTCTGTATCGTAGATCTAGTGGGTTGTGGTAGTACTACATATGGGGTGGTGCTGTCTCAGCCCATGGGGTCCTCCTTCGTCGTATTGTCCTCTTTATGTTCACAATGTTTTCACCGTCTTTTCACGGTTCTCGTTCCCATTCATAGCTTTTCCAATGTAGGGGAGAGGGGCTCACAACCTCTGACGATCTGCGTCGCTAGTAGCGACCTCCCTGAGTGTACCGGTCTAGCACTGAGAGTTCGTAGTTCTTGCACACCCCGACTACGTTAACTCAGCCGGTCCCCACCCAAAACCAGATCAAGTGTAGTACGTGTGGTGCGCGTTGCGGTCTCTCGGTGTAGCTATATTTTTACAAATTTTTTCGTGAAAAAGAAGTCATCGGTCGATAATCCACACAGAATCTTGTTTATAAAGTGTTCCTGCTCATTCGGGCCAAGTTTCATGAGTTTTGGTCAAGAAATTTTGATATTATATTGCTGTTTTGTTTTTTGCCACGCATCGTGATCATCTTTTTGTCATCGTGCTCACCTATCCCGTCGTCGATTTTGGCAAGTTTCTTTCACTTCGAACTACCAGTTTTCGCTCTACACGACTCTCTGGACTCGTATCGTCTAAATTATTATCTAACCTGCAGTGGATCGTATATCGTTCTGCTGTTGTTGTCAAATTGCCGAAGTATAAACTACGCAATTCGCCGCCATCTTGTTTTCCCGTTTGCTCTATACCGACTTAAATCTACCGTGGACTATCTATATTTGGTATCTACGTGTTCCTGGTACTCTTCTCTACATTTCTATAAGATTTTTGGAGTCGAACTACATACATTTTTTCATTTATCTGCGAAAGTCATCAAACCAAGAATCATAGCGATGGTGCTTCCACTTCTCAACGGCGTCCTTCCTTCTCCAACGACCCCTAAGAAAATTTCGTCAAACCCAAACGATTTCATTGGCAAATCATACTATCCATTACCTTTTCAAGCTTCATCATTGATTGAAAATCTTGGTATTGGCTCTTCCCCGTCCTGGGACATCAACATAAACAATAAATCTATCAAACTTAAAATTGAATGGTATGTTGAGAAGAACAATATCAATTCCCATGAATTTCCTAAACCACTTCTAAACACACTTTCATCCTACAACCTTGTACAACCCACCTGGTCTTCCTCCTTTGCTGACGAGAAATTGTCTTTTAAGTTTGAATGGAGACAACTCTCTGATGACACCAACTCACCTGAACAAGTTAAAACTCCACCTACTAAAGCATCTTTCCACACCCCTGACTCTGGTTATGCATCAACATCCAAATCATATGTATATCCATCACCTAACCTTGTTACACCAACCAAACTATTCCATAATCACCCTCTTTCTTCTTTAAATCCCCTTACACCTCCTTACACTCCTTACAAACATGTTAACTTTCCACATAAAGGATCAAACACACCATCTACACAGACAAAATCAAACAATAAATGTGTACCTAGATCCAAACACCACACTTTAAGTTCTACCTACATAAAGAACAATAATTCAACATCTCATACCCACAAACCACCTAAAACACCTTCCAAACCTTCCACTATCTCACCCACAAGTGCCCAAACAACAAAACCACAATCAACTGTCACATGTAGTGTTATATTTAATGATTGCCAACAATCAAACACAAACTCTAATACATCAACATCAATATCGAAACCTACTACAACTTCTAAAAAGAAGTCAACCATTAATTCCACAACCAATACCCTTCCCCCTAACAAAACTTCCATCACAACAACTACTTCCTCCAACAATTCTCCTAAGCCTTCTTCATCTACCTCCTCTTTCAACACCACAACCCCCACTCCACATAAATCAATAGCCCAACCATCTTCCATCCACAACCAACCTTCTCCGGGTATCGAGGGGGATGAAAATTTTTCAGCTAATGGTATGCCGTGGCATTTGTTGGATCTTCACCAGGATGAGGACCACATCGGTATAATTCCCTCCTCCCCGCTGATTGGCATCTCAGAAAAATCAACCGAGGACAACATCATAACAACCATCAATGACTCACCACCTGAATTTGACCTTGGGGAAGAGAAATATCTTGAGACTCCATCACCATTGATTACCACCACCAATGGTCTTCTGGATAACAACCTCCAAGTTGAAAGAATGGACATCAAAGGAACTTGCCGTCTCTGTAAACAAGAAGTGAAGTCACATGAAATTGATTACCATCTGCTATTTTGCCCACATACGGAAGAAAAGTTGGATGCTATATGCTCAAAATATTCTAAACTATCAAAAAACAATGCAACCATGAATGGCATTTACTGTATAATACATGACTATATTGAATGCTGCATTGTTGATGAAGAAATATCTAATTGTTTTTCCTTATCTACATTTAAAAATTTTGTGAAAGACATTGACCACTACCTCAATGAACATGCTATAACTATATTTAAATAAAACCATATTAGGGGTAAACATATGAGATTCAATATTCTTAACTATAAATAATTTCTATGTAAATATACCCCCCTCCCCCACCTTTCTCTTCTCCCCCCTTCCTTACCTGTGCGTAAAAGCCACAATTTTCCTCCTTTCCTGTCTTATACTCTTCAAACTTCACCCTCTACTCACCCTGTATACTTACCTTTACTTACCTTTATTTCTTCTTACTTACCTTTGTTCTTTCTCCTTTAACTATTATCACTATAATTGCATATAATTAACCGCTGTGTATATAGTACGCTTTGATAGTACCTAATACTTTATGTAACTATTTAACTGTTTTTTCTGAATAAATTTTAACGATCTGTTCTTATCAGCTTAATATCTGATATGTCGGGCAATGCCCGACTCTTATATTAAACTGATTTTTGGATATCGGCCATGGGATTGGAGCTTGCTTCGCCCTGGCCACGGGTTGTCTCGGTATTGCACTACCTCCGAGTTCGGCCCATTTCCCTTCGCGGAAGGGAAACACATTTACTTTAAACAAAGAAAAACAAACAAAACAGCCAGCAAATCAAATAGCTAAGCGAATTTATTTTGTCTGTAACTAACTAACCGAGAAACGAACTGTTTAACATTTAACTAACTAACTAACATACGTCTCTTTTCGACAGAGTCGGCGAAGACGAAAAGACGTCGTCGTCGTCGGAAAGGAAGACAATAAAGGCCGTCAGACGGTAAGTTGCAAGTGCAAAAGTAGTGAAAAGTAAAGGGAGGGTGCAACCGTGTCGCACCGAGCGTACGTTCGCGTACAAAGTATGCTCGCCGTGCGTCGTTCGAGCATACTTACCTGACGCGAGAGGCACCTTGATCAGCTAGGAGGTCCTCTCAGGATGAGGCCCTTTCATTGCACTTCGACTGGGTTGACTCCTGCGATTACCCCTAACGTGGGTAACTCGAGCGTATAATTTCTGGTAGTGGGGACCTGCGTTCGCGCTCGTCCCCTTCGTTTCTCACGATGGGAGGAAGAAGCGGAGAAAAAGAACAAACAAAATAGAACACAATAGAGAGAAGAGGGCCTTTCGTCCGTCAATTGTGTATGCCACGCTTTGGGACATATATAAATTCGTTGTTCGTTCGGGGTTAGGTTGCATGCTGCCAAATTTTTTACTGACCTATCCCAAAATGCATAGCGAGATGCAGGAGAAATTTATATCAGCTATTAGCAAGAATAAATTACTTGTATTTGACATAAATTACTTGTACTTAACAACGACGTAAACGGCCGGCGTGTGTGTATATTTTGACGGACGGCATATACATTATGAAAATATACAAATTATAATATGTATCGTCGACGTTAACAGTAATGATATTGCATTGCGAACGTTTTTCTTACTTAGTCGTACGTTTGTTTAGCTTTTATAGTAATTATTTCTATGTATCACTGACATTTAACGGCTCGTAGTGTAAAATTCGTTCATTGAGCTGCTTGTCTGCCGATTTCATGAAGCATGACCTTGTTGACATTGCAGCACTTGCATACAATGCGAATCATTATCGCCCACAAGCACAAAGCGTTTGTTTTACAATGAGAAAGCACGTCTGCAGCAAGTTCGCGACAGACATCGCGTGCTTCCTACGTCATATGAAACGATCGCATTTCGCGGCATTACGCGCGAATTTTCAAACATGTTCTTCTTTACGAACAGGTGTACATTGGATTAGAAAGAACGCTTGACATGACGATTGTAGTAAAGGATGATTCCTTCGTTATCCGTACTGTTGATTTTTCATTTGTTGCATGATTTCTACGCGAAAAGATACAATAGAACCGTGTGTTTCTCATGCAACTTGTAGAGTGAAAAAATGGCGAAAGCTCTTCTTCTGTATCGCTTCTCGGCCTTTTGGCTAAGATCAAGTGTAGCTGCTAACAGACACGGTGACCTGTCGAGATCTGCTGTTTCGGAGTCTGCGCGTTGTTGATCGTTCGTTGTTCGTAATCATATTCAATATCGTCTTCAAAACTGTGAGTTCGTTCCTTGTTTGTAAATTGTTATATTTTGTATCTGTTTTCTGGTAGTTCCTTATTAGGGGGCCCATTTAGGGGGCAACCGAACAGGAGGGGGTCTTTCCTCTTTTCTTGTTGCTAGGGTCTAGTCGGGGTGGTTTGGCCACGTTCTGACACCTTCAGTGTTCCTTCTTATATTTCGCGTGTTTATCGCCATTTTGTTATCGGAAGCTTTCTTCCTCGACTTGTTTTGCGAAGCTACAAGACTTCACGTGTGATTTATATTCTTTTGGTTTCTGCTATAACTGCTATATACTGTGTGCTTTCGAGTTTTATATTTGCTCGAACGTTTATCTTACTCTAAAGAACGATCGTTTATCGAAGGTCGTTTGTACTTTGATCGGGCGTTGTTTTATAACTTCTTGCTCGTATTTTCTATTAGTTTATCTTTGCCTTAACGCTGATTGCTGTCATTCAGCTTTGCTTAATTTATCGTTTGATTTGCTTGGACCTTTGCCGTTCAAGTTACTATACTTTCGCGAAGCACGTTGTTTGTTCGCTTCGTTTCTGCCTATTTTTCCTTGTATTTTTGCTAGTTTGTTTTAGACTAGCGTATTCTCTCTGCCTTTCTGTTCTACAGTGAATTTCATATTTCACTGTAGATTTTCTTACTAATTTTGCCTTTGCCGTTGTATATTTACGCGGCGTTTATATATTATTCGTGGGCGTAGTCGAGCGCTTTTGCTTGAAGATACGCTAATATCCTGAGTGTTTTTGCACTAGTTGTTATATTTCTACTGGTGTAAGCGTGTTCTATACTTTTTCTACTATTATTTTGGTCTGTTTGACCGAAGACTTTTCTGCTTTGGGCGTTTTTCTGCCATAAACGCCTGCCTTCTTGTTTGTATGAATTGAATGCATGATTGCATGCATTTTAATTTTCATACGCCCCGTTTGATATTATTTTGAACGGATTAACTAATATTTAATAATGATACCGTATGCTTCAAGAACAGTCGATATCATTCTCCATCCTGACTGCCCCTTCCTAAAAGGGAGCCAAGGATGTGATAAATCTTTAAAGACACGGAGTTGTCTTCTACTATCGAAGCGGTCGTTCAAATCTCACCGGAGCGATATCGCCTAACTTTCAATAACGCTCGCCAAATGCAAGCTTTCTCCAACCAAGACTTCCTCGTGCATGGAAAGCCCGTGGAATTTCGATCAGTTTCCCCATTCACGTGGGTCTACATCTCCCGTCTTTCTTATGGCATCCCTGATGAAGCCATCACCAGGGCACTTGCACCTTACAGTGGCGGCATCAAGACGATCAAATCGGTGCTGCATGAGAAAATATATACCGGTGAGCACAACGTGCTCATGAAGATAACTTCAACATCCCTGCACGCCCGTATTGCAGGACATTGGTGCGTGGTGAAATACAGTGGCCAAAACCCGTGTGTTTCAAATGCCACAAAGAGGGACACGTCATCGCTGACTGTCCGTCTTTTCGAGCTGCCCTTGATAGTTATCATAACAACGATAACGATGCTGCTACTACCGGTAGCTATAATAATACTACAGAGTCTTCTGTACCTTCCGCTCCTTCGCGCTCGTATGCTGCGGTTACGAGGAGTGGTCCTTTGCCTTTCAACACCTCCGAGAGTACCGGGTCATCCACTCCCTTATTAAATATTAATAATAGTAGTGCCCAGTCGGCTCCTGCCTGCGTCTCTGGCGCTCCGGAATCTGCCTCTTCTGCCTTGCCTGCCCTTTCTGCCCCTTCTGGGGGGGGTGGCACTGTCAACACGGAGTCTTCCCATCGACCGTTTCCAGCCCCGTTCGACGACGGGAAACGACGCCATTCTACTCACTCGCCGCAGCCAGAGGAGAAACGTGCAACGCCCGATGACTTGGACGTTGGTGACATTGCTGTCACACGGATCCCATGAGCACGGAATCCTCCTGAAACTGTGCCCCTTCCTGCGGACACCGACGAGGATGATGATGATGATAATGATGAATCGGACATGGACGACGAGACAAACACGAATACGAACCTGGATGGCGATGATGATAAGGATGCTAATAGTGATAATGTTGATAATGACGATAATGATGAAAATGACGATTACGATGATAACGATGATAATGATGAAAATGATCATAGTGGTGACGACAAAGAGTCACAGCAATCGGACCAAATGGACCCAGCCGACTACCTAGACCTTGGCGAGGATGAATATCCCAGCGATGATGGTGATTCCTTCGCTACTGTTTGGCGGAGCTGCCCAACTCGCCTGCTCCTCGTCGACTTTCACTCAGGAAAGACAAACGACCTGAGAACCAATGAATCTGCTGGTGCCGTGGCACCGACGCAGGCGCTTTATATAAATTGGCGGCGGTGCTTCCAGGGGCTCTCCATCTTATTAACTTTTAGACAATTTTTGTCTTTTCCTTTCTTTTGAACTTTTCTTTCTTTTTTTTCCTTTTACTTTTCCTTTCCTTTTCTTTTTCCCTTTTTTCTTTTTCTTTTTTCCTTTTCTCTTTTTGTTTTCCTTTTTCTTTTCCTTTTTCTTTCTTTCTTTCCTTCCTTTTTTTGAATTTTGCTTGCCTTTAACCTTTTTACAATGACTTATTCATCATCACCAATTACTATTATTACATTGAATTGCCAGGGCCTCCGCAATTCGTCACAGAGGTCCATATTATTTTCCTGGCTTTCTTGTTTTTCGCCCATGATCGTGTGCCTGCAAGAAACCCATGCCACAAGTCAAACGGAGTTTGAACGATGGATCGACGATGAAAATCGCCATGATAACAACAAGTCTATGTACAAAGTTCTTTCTTCTCCCGGCACGACCCGTTCGCGGGGCGTTGCCGTTCTTTATCACCCTTCTCTTTCCGTTCTTTCTTCTTCAACCGACTCACAAGGTCGGTTGCAAGTCATCCATTTTTCCTTTCATTCCACACCCTTCCAGCTGGTTAACCTCTACGGTCCTAATCAAAAGAACCCTGGCATCGAGTTCTTTAATTCCATCCTCCCTCTGCTTGATGTCTCTCTCCCTACCATCATCGGAGGAGATTTCAATACGGTGGTTGATCCACAAATTGACCGCAAAGGCTGCAACCCGACGTCACCCTGGGCGTACAATTGGCCACACACTCTGGCCACACTTACGAACGATATGAATTTGGTCGATATTTGGAGAGCACGCCATCCTCAAGAACGCTCCTATACCTGGTCTCGTGCCAACGGTCAAGTTGGATCGCGACTGGACATGTTTTGGTTGTCCTCGTTTTTCGCACCACACGTTAAGGAAGTCTCCATATTGCCGTACTTTCGTAGCGACCATTCATACGTATATCTTTCCTTTTCTCTTCCGGATGCGCCGGAGCGTGGGAGGGGCTGCTGGAAATTTAATAAACACTTATTAAATAATGCAACCTATATTAAATTAATCAAAAATTTCTGGACGGACTGGCAACAAGAGAAAATGTATTACCCATCCTTACCTGTTTGGTGGGACGTAGGCAAACAAATGATACGACAGATCACTACTGACTTTTCGACAGAGCTGGCTCTGTCACAGAGAACAGTCGAGTCTCTCAACAAACAACTTTTAGACCTTACCACTCGCAGTAACGCCGGTGAGGACGTTTCGGCACAAATCAAAGAGGTGGAGGATTGTCTGTACGATCACCACCGCCGCAAAGCCGAAGGTGCACGCTTGCGAGCACGTGAACGTTGGGCTGAGGAGGGGGAAATCTCCTCAAAATATTTCTTTCAACGTGAGAAAACCAAGGCAATACGTAACGTGATGCATGCAATTAAAGATCTCCACGGCCATACAGTACGAACTTTGCGTGGTATGTTGCACGTCTGGATGTTGTTTTACTCTGCCCTTTTTTCTGCCGCCTACCTCGACGCCGCTGAACAATCCTTCTTCTTGGGGAGAGTCAAACATAAACTCTCACCTATGGAAGCAGCTCTTTGTGAGGGAACCGTTTCTCTAGAAGAGTGTACCGCTGCCTTAACTTCCTTTAAAACTAATAAATCTCCGGGGGTGGATGGCCTTACCTATGAGTTTTATCGTGCATTTTGGACCGTTCTGGGCCCAGATTTAGTATCTGTACTCAATGCCTCTTTTTCCACCGGGAAACTATCCCTGTCCCAGCGCGGGAATAATAACGCTTCTTTACAAGAAAGGTGACAAATTGGACACCAAGAACTGGCGTCCGATCACACTGCTCTGCACGGATTACAAAATCTTGTCCAAAGTCCTCACTGGCCGCTTGGCCAAGGTCCTCCATACTGTTGTCTCGCCATGCCAAACGTGTGGTATCCCGGGACGTTTCTCGGGAGAGATAGTGCGCTTCATACAAGACTGCCTGGACTCTGCCAACTCTTCAAACACTGGTGGCGTTCTACTGTCACTCGACCAAGAGAAAGCTTTTGATCGAATTGATTGGGACTTTTTACAGAAGGTTTTAACTTCCATGAATTTCGGACCTTCTTTCCGTGCCTGGATCCGCCTACTTTATAATACTTTATATTCCCGCATATTAATTAACGGTGCTCTCGGGGGTCCTTTTTCTATTTCCCGGGGAGTGCGGCAGGGTTGTCCCCTTTCACCACTCTTATATATCCTGGCTGCCGAACCGCTCTCTCGAGCGATTCAAGACTCCGCTGATATTCATGGCTTCCCGCTACCCAATGGTGAAACTGTGAAGATCTTACAGTATGCCGATGATACGACTTGTTTCGTCATGGACGATGCCAGCCTGCTTGCCCTATTGCACCTTTGTGATCGTTTTGCCACCGCCACAGGAGCCAAGCTCAATCTTGACAAGACGGAAGGTCTTCTCTTTGGTGCTTGGAAAACAAGGACTGACTTACCTGTTGCGTTAAAATGGACGTCCGACTGCTTGATTGTCCTGGGATGTCGTGTCGGGAACTCCGTTTTGCCGGATTGGGACATCCTTGTACACAAATTTAAAATAAAAGTCAAATCTTGGTCCTCGCGATCTCTGTCTCTGCAGGGTAGAACCCTTCTTGCAAACACTTTGGGATTGAGTATCTTTTGGTACCAAGCGACAATTTTTGACATGCCAAAGACGGTTACTCACGCCATCAACAAGATCTTGTTCCCGTTTATTTGGAACAAGCCAAAAGAACCTATTGCCCGCAGCTCTGCCGTTGCTCCTCGCCTTCGGGGGGGATTGGGGGTTGTACATATTAGTACAAAAATCTTTTCTCTGCGAACAATTTGGCTTAGACGTCTTTTGCTCTCGCAATATAATATTTCTTGGCCTTCCTTGTTATCGTCTTACGTGCAACAAGTCTTTAAACAAGACCTGGATACTTTTTTCTCGCGGGAAACCACTCCTGCCTACCTTATTAAGAAACTCCCCAAGTTCTATCAATCCCTTGTGCATACTTGGCTGCAACTAAAGGGCCGACGTGAGGAGAATGCATGGTTGGTCGGGCATATCGATGCTGCTCCGATTCCGCTGGAAGAACTTACTGCCGGGCGTACATACTCGGTTCTGTTAAACAGTGTCTTGGCTCCGCATAAAGCCATCGAAAAATTTGCTGCGCAACAGATTCACGTCCACTGGCCGTCTGTGTGGCGCTCTCTTCGCCTCTGGCGATTTGTACGATCATGTGCAGACACGAACTATTATAACTTTCATGGCCGCTTGGCCACTGCGGACCGTTTGCTTCACTTTGGCATGCGTGTAGACGCGAACTGTTTCTGTGGAGAGCAGGAAACTGCTATCCACCTTTTTTACTCCTGTCCCGTCGCCAAGACCGTTTGGGCCTGGATGACCCCTCTACTGGTGTCTTTGGACATACCATCTCCCCTATCCATCTCCACCATTCTCTTCGGCTTTCCGGACGCGAAGAATATCCCCGCTGCCGTGAATGCCCTCTTGGGTATTTTTCGCCATCATCTGTGGCTTCACCGCAATCGATGCAGGTTTGACCGTCTCTCCCCCGATGCCTCCTCGGTATTGCGGATGGCGAAGTCGATCTTCAGGGCAGTGAAACTTGAACATCGCCACTGTCTGTTGACGCAGTTCGAAGACGAATGGTTGATTCGTGGCCTTATCGGTACCATCACAGACGAAAACACCGTATCCTTTTGTAAGGATTTTATGTCTTGAATGTTGGTAATATGTGGGACGGTGCTGATGGGGTCGCCTTCATTGGTTGTACTGCCGGATAGCCCGTTCGTCGTACGTTGCGTAGATTGCGAAAAGGCAGCTTGCTGTCCTTTTCAATATCTCGTCTCGTCATTTTCGTGCGTTTTGTCAAAGTTCTGACATTTATGCCAGGGCTTAGTATCGTCGAAAGATCCTAGATCTTACCTTTTTGTTCTCTGTCGGTTTTGTCCGCGGGGGAGAGGTTCACAACCTCTGTCGATCTGCGTCGCTTGTAGCGGCCTCCTTGAGTGTACCGGTCTTGCACGTAAGGGTTCGTAGTCATTGCACACCCCGACTTCGTCACCTACCCGGTCCCCACCCAAAATAAGATCAAGTGTAGTATCTGTCAGACGCGGTGACGAGTCGAGATTTGCTGTTCCGGAGTCTGCGCGTTGGTAATCGTTTGGTGTTTGTTAATCATATTCAATATCGTCTTCAAAACTGTGAGTTCGTTCCTTGTTTGTCAATTTTTGTATTTTGTATCTGGTTTTCTGGGAGTACCTTATAAGGGGGCCCATTTAGGGGGCAACCGAACGGGAGGGGGTCTTTTTCTTTTTCTTGTTGTTAGGGTCTAGTCGGGGGGTGGTTTGGCCATCTTCCGACTCTTCAGTGCTCGTTCTTGTTTTTCTATTTCGTGTGTTACCGCCATTTTGTATTCGGGAAGCTTTCTTCCTCGATTTGTTGTTTGTGAATCTACAAGATTTCACATTTGATTTATCCTTTATTTGGTTGTGCTACAAGCAAGACCTACTCTTTACTGTGTGCTCTCGAGTTTAATTATTTGCTCGAACGTTTATTTGACGACCAAAGTGATCGTTTGGACTGTGGACTATCGTACGTTTGTACTTTGGACCTTGGACTTTGAACGGGCGTGATTCTATAGCCTCTCGCCCGATCTAATCTTACTTTTCTCTGCTTTAACGCTGATTACTTTTACTCAGTGTTGTATCTATCGTGTGAAATTTGCTTGAACTTTATCTGTTCAAGTTTATATCATTATTTCTACTTTCGCGAAGCAAGTTGAATTCGCTTCGTTTCTTTTGCCTTGTTTTTTTGCTAGTTTGTTCACTAGACTAGCGTGTTTTTGCCCTTGCACTCTTGCCTTTCGTTCTACGGTGAACTTTGTTCTCGCTTGTAGAATTTCCTTGTCTTTGCCGTTGTTTATTTGAGCGGCGCTTCGAGACTCTTCGTGGGCGTAGTGAGCGTATTAGGCTCATCAAAACGCTATTTTTTCTTACTTGTCTCTACACTAGTCAACATCATACTGGTGCAGACGTGTTATCAACTCCTTTTTCTCTTCATTGGTCTGTTTGACCAAGGACTTTTTGCAGCTGAAATAAAATAACTTACATCATGATACCGTACGCGTCAAGGACCGTCGACATCATCTTGCATCCAGACTGTCCCCTTCCTAAAAAAGGAGCCAAGGATGTTATAAATCTGCTAAAACTAAAAGAACTATCTGGCGCGGTCGAGGCTGTGGTTCAGCTGTCGCCAGAACGTTACAGACTTACCTTTAATCATGCACGACAGATGCATGCCTTTTCCAACCAGGACCTTCTCATTCATGGGAAACCGGTTGAATTCAAGTCCGTGTCTCCCTTTACCTGGGTTTACATCTCCAGGCTCTCATATGGCGTCCCTGACGAAACCATCACTAGGGCACTTGTCCCCTACAGTGGAGGAATTAAATCTATGAAATCGGTGACGTATGAGAATATTTACACGGGAGAGCACAACGTGCTCATGAAAATAACGGCCAATATTCCGGCTCGTCTGCGCATCGCAGGACACTGGTGCGTCGTAAAGTACAGTGGGCAAAAGCCAGTGTGCTTTAAGTGCCACAAGGAAGGGCATGTCATTGCTGACTGCCCGACCTTCCAACGCAACAACAATAACATTGCTGCTACAACCAGTAGCACTAATCATAATAATGATACCGACATTTCGGTACCTGTTGCTCCTTCGCAGTCGCTGGTTTCCTACGCGGCGGCTGTGGGGAGCAATCTTCCAACACATACTCCCTCCGAGAGTGCCGATGGGTCATCCACCCCATTAACTAATCCCAACCAGTCAGCTCCTGACTGCGCTTCCGGTGCTCCGGTCTCTTCTGCCCCTTCTGGGCGGGGTAGCATTGCTGACAAAGATACTTCCCCAGTACCACCTACCAGCCCGATTCGACGACGTGGGAAACGACGCCATCCTCCCACCCATTCGCCACAACCGGAGGAGAAACGAGCTGCGCCCGACGACGTAGAAGTTGATATTATCAATACGGCACCTGATCCCGTAGATGAAGAATACCCATGGTCGCAGATCTCAGCTGACCATTCCATCACTGAACTCGCGAGTATGACCCCGGCACACGAGGACGCAGACTCCCGACCAGAGACAGTGCCACTTCCCCATGACACTGATGACGATGACGACGACGATGACAATAATGAAACGGATATGGACAACGACAATAATCAGACGACGGACGAGGACGGTGATAATAAGACAGAAAACGGACAATGCGAAATAGACGAAAATAACGAAGATGATGATGAAAATGATGATACACGGGACTCGGAGGAAGACCTGATGGACCCCGACGACTACCTAGACCCCTATGACGATAGATATCCGAGTGATGACAATGCTTCCTTTGCCACTGTGTCGGAGGCGGAGTTGCCAAGCTCCCCTGCTCCTCAGATGGTGAGCCTCTCCATATCCACGACAGATGCAACTTCACGGCTAAAGACACAGGATGAGCCTGCAGTTGCTGTGGCACACGATGCAGACGCACTTTTCAAACTGGCGGCGGTGCTTCCCACCCGGGGGGGCTCTCCCTCCTCTTAATTTATCGTCTTCAAGACATTTCCCTTTTTTCTTTACTTTTTGCATTACATTCGATTTTTATCTCTTTTCACAATGACCACAACACGATCATTAATCTCCACCATCACCTTGAATTGCCAAGGCCTTCGTAATGGAACACAAAGGTCAGTTTTATTTTCGTGGCTTTCGTGTTTTTGCCCGACCATTGTCTGCTTACAAGAAACCCATTCGACAAGTCAGGCGGAATTTAGCAAATGGGTTGCTGATGAAACCGATCATCATAATAACAAAACCAACTACAAAGTCCTCTCCTCTCCCGGCACGACCCGTTCGCGGGGCGTTGCCGTCCTTTATCATCCTTCCCTCGTCGTTCTTCATTCTTCTTCCGACTCACAAGGTCGGTTGCAAGTTGTACACTTCTCGTTTCATTCAATCCCCTTTCAACTCGTCAACATCTATGGGCCAAATCAGAAAAAACCAGGGCTTGAGTTTTTTAATTCCATCCTTCCGTCAATCGATCTTACGCTTCCAACGCTCGTCTGCGGCGATTTTAATACCGTTGTCGATCCCAACATCGATCGCACCGGGTGTAACCCCAACTCACCGTGGGCTTACAATTGGCCACACACATTGGCTACCCTCACAAACGATATGGACATTGTCGATATTTGGAGATTGCGTCATCCAACAGAACGCAGTTATACGTGGTCCCGTGCTGGCGGCCAGGTTGCCTCGCGACTCGATATGATCTGGATATCATCTTTCCTAGTGCCTTTCGTTCGTGAGGTATCTATATTACCATACTTTCGCAGTGATCACTCTTATGTACATCTTTCCTTCTCTCTTCCGGATGCGGCGGAGCGCGGGGGGGGCTACTGGAAATTTAATAAAAATCTCACAAATAATGCAACCTACGTCCAGCTAATCAAAGATTTTTGGACCGAATGGCAACGAGAGAAGAATTACTACCCTTCCTTACCTGTTTGGTGGGATGTTGGTAAACAAATTATAAAACAATTGACAAAAGACTTTTCTACAGAGCTGGCTCTCTCCCATCGCAACCAATATGACTCGCTCAATGCACAACTTCAGCATCTTAACACTCGCAGTAATGCTGGCGAGGATGTCTCGGTGCACCTTAGGCAGGTAGAGGACTCACTGTACGACCATCACCTCCGCAAAGCGGAAGGTGCCCGCTTACGTGCACGAGAACGCTGGGCAGAGGAAGGAGAAATTTCCTCTCGATATTTCTTTCAAAAGGAGAAAGCACATACAATACGCAATCTGATGACTGGAATAAAAGATGCACAAGGTCATCTACGCACGACTTTAAAACAGATGTTATATGTATGGATGGCTTTTTATACCACCCTTTTCACGGCAGCATATCTTGATGCTGCAGAACAATCATTCTTTCTAGACAAGATTGTTTACAAGCTATCTGATAGAGATGCAGCCCTTTGCGAGGGAGAAATAACTTTGGAAGAATGCACTACTGCCTTAAATTCTTTCTCTAATAATAAATCGCCCGGGGTGGATGGCCTTACGTATGAGTTCTATAAAACATTTTGGGACTGTATAGGCCCCGATTTAGTGTCCGTGATTAATGACTCTTTTAATAGGGGCCAACTGTCCTTATCACAACGTACGGGCGTTATCTCCTTATTATACAAAAAGGGCGACAAATTAGCAACGAAAAACTGGCGTCCTATAACACTCCTATGCTCAGACTATAAAATCCTGGCGAAAGTTTTAACAGGCCGCCTGGCCCAGGTCATTTCTCTCGTCACATCGCCGTGCCAAACGTGTGGTGTCCCTGGCAGGTTTTCTGGCGAGGTGATACGCCTTATACAAAATGGATTGGACTACGCCAATTCGGTTAATCTTGGTGGAGCCCTTATATCTCTCGACCAAGAAAAAGCATTTGACAGAGTCGATTGGAATTTCTTACATCAGGTTCTATCCCATATGAATTTTGGACCTTCATTCCGTAAATGGATACGGTTACTTTATAACAACATCTACTCGCGAGTCTTAATTAACGGTGCTCTCGGGGGTCCTTTTTCTGTTTCCCGGGGAGTGCGGCAGGGTTGTCCCCTTTCGCCCCTTCTCTACATCTTGGCAGCGGAACCTCTTTCCCGTGCGATTCAAGCATCACCTGACATAAACGGCTTTCCATTACCCAATGGAGAACATATGAAAATACTGCAATACGCCGATGACACTACGTGCTTTGTCATGGATGATCCCAGCCTGCTTACTTTAATCAAACTTTTTGACCGTTATGCCACCGCTACAGGAGCGAAGCTCAACCTTGATAAAACTGAAGGTCTGCTGTTTGGTCCGTGGCGATCAAGGACGGACTTGCCAATTACGCTAAAATGGACTTCAGATTCCTTAATCATCTTGGGTTGCCGTGTTGGCAATGACACCTTACCAGACTGGGATACGCTAATAACCAAATTCAAAAGAAACATAACATCATGGGGTAACCGTACCCTCTCCCTACAGGGAAGAGCGCTACTGGCCAATACACTGGGACTAAGTGTATTCTGGTATCAAGGAACGATATTTGACGTACCAAAGACAGTAATACACACTATCAATAAAATTTTATTCCCGTTTCTATGGAATAAACGTAAAGAGCCTATCGCACGCAGCTCTGCCGTTGCTCCTCGCCTTCGGGGGGGTCTGGGTATTGCACATGTTGGAAGTAAGATTTCATCACTACGTGTCATTTGGCTTCGACATCTTCTACTGTCCCGGTACACCATCCCGTGGCCTGCCTTTTTCTCGTACCACGTCTGTCAGGTATTCAAACAAGATCTGGATACCTTCTTCGCTAGGGAAACCATCCCCGCGTATTTGATTAAGAAATTGCCAAAGTTTTCTCAGTCAGTAGTGCACACCTGGCTGCAACTGAAGGGAAAACGAGTCAATGATTTGTGGGCACTAGGGAACAATGACATCGCTCCCATCCCGCTGGCGGAACTCACTGCAAGACGTGCCTATTCGATGTTGCTGGAAAACGCCCTCACACCTCACAAAGCAATTGAAAAATTTAGTACAATGCAGATTCGGGTACATTGGCCATCTGTGTGGTGTTCGCTCACATTATGGCGATTTGTTCGATCCGTTGCCGATACCAACTTCTATAGTTTTCACGGCCGCCTTGCCACCGCAGACCGTTTACTAAGGTTTGGCATGCGCGTTGATGCAAACTGTTTCTGTGGAGAGCGGGAAACCGCTATCCATCTTCTCTGCCACTGTCCGGTAGCCACCACCGTCTGGGAATGGCTTACTCCTCTTCTGACGTCCTTGGACATCACCACCTCCCTTTCCATCTCCACCATTCTTTTCGGCTTCCCAGAAGCAAAGAAGATCCCGGCAGCTGTGAATGCCCTTCTGGGTATCTTCAGACACCACCTTTGGCTCCATCGCAATCGATGCAGGTTTGACCGTCTCTCACCCGATGCCTCCTCGGTATTGCGGATGGCGAAGTCAACCTTCCGATTCGCGGTGAAAATGGAACATCGCCACTGCCTCCTCACGAAGTTTGAAGACGAATGGTTGATTCGTGGTCTGGTCGGTGCCATCGCCGACGACAATTCAGTATCCTTTTCTAAGGATTTCATGTCTTGAATGTTGGTACTTTGTTGGACGGTGCTGAAGGGGGTCGCCTTCATTGGTTGTACTGCCGGATAGCCCGTTCGTCGTACGTCGCGTAGATTGCGAAAAAAACAGCTTGCTGTCCTTTTCAATATCTCGTCTTGTGATTCTTGTTCGTCTCGTTAAAAGCCCTAGCATTTATGCCAGGGCTTCGTATAGTCGAAGGATCCTAGATCTTTCCTTTCTGTTCTCTGTCGGTTTTGTCCGCGGGGGAGAGGTTCGCAGCCTCTGTCGATCTGCGTCGCTGGTAGCGGCCTCCCTGAGTGTACCGGTCTTGCACGTAAGGGTTCGTCGTCATTGCACCCCCGACGTCGTAACCTACCCGGTCCCCACCCAAAATAAGATCAAGTGTAGTATCTGTTCTTATCAGCTTAATATCTGATATGTCGGGCAATGCCCGACTCTTATATTAAACTGATTTTTGGATATCGGCCATGGGATTGGAGCTTGCTTCGCCCTGGCCACGGGTTGTCTCGGTATTGCACTACCTCCGAGTTCGGCCCATTTCCCTTCGCGGAAGGGAAACACATTTACTTTAAACAAAAGAAAAAAAACAAACAAAACAGCCAGCAAATCAAATAGCTAAGCGAATTTATTTTGCCTGTAACTAACTAACCGAGAAACGAACTGTTTAACATTTAACTAACTAACTAACATACGTCTCTTTTCGACAGAGTCGGCGAACGACGAAAAGACGTCGTCGTCGTCGGAAAGGAAGACAATAAAGGCCGTCAGACGGTAAGTTGCAAGTGCAAAAAGTAGTGAAAAAGTAAAGGGAGGGGGTGCAACCGTGTCGCACCGAGCGTACGTTCGCGTACAAAGTATGCTCGCCGTGCGTCGTTCGAGCATACTTACCTGACGCGAGAGGCACCTTGATCAGCTAGGAGGTCCTCTCAGGATGAGGCCCTTTCATTGCACTTCGACTGGGTTGACTCCTGCGATTACCCCTAACGTGGGTAACTCGAGCGTATAATTTCTGGTAGTGGGGACCTGCGTTCGCGCTCGTCCCCTTCGTTTCTCACGATGGGAGGAAGAAGCGGAGAAAAAGAACAAACAAAATAGAACACAATAGAGAGAAGAGGGCCTTTCGTCCGTCAATTGTGTATGCCACGCTTTGGGACATATATAAATTCGTTGTTCGTTCGGGGTTAGGTTGCATGCTGCCAAATTTTTTACTGACCTATCCCAAAATGCATAGCGAGATGCAGGAGAAATTTATATCAGCTATTAGCAAGAATAAATTACTTGTATTTGACATAAATTACTTGTACTTAACAACGACGTAAACGGCCGGCGTGTGTGTATATTTTGACGGACGGCATATACATTATGAAAATATACAAATTATAATATGTATCGTCGACGTTAACAGTAATGATATTGCATTGCGAACGTTTTTCTTACTTAGTCGTACGTTTGTTTAGCTTTTATAGTAATTATTTCTATGTATCACTGACATTTAACGGCTCGTAGTGTAAAATTCGTTCATTGAGCTGCTTGTCTGCCGATTTCATGAAGCATGACCTTGTTGACATTGCAGCACTTGCATACAATGCGAATCATTATCGCCCACAAGCACAA
This sequence comes from Xenia sp. Carnegie-2017, assembly GCF_021976095.1. NCBI lineage: Eukaryota > Metazoa > Cnidaria > Anthozoa > Malacalcyonacea > Xeniidae > Xenia > Xenia sp. Carnegie-2017. The sequence continues at coordinate 13,643,883 of NW_025813486.1, forward strand.
AGCGTTTGTTTTACAATGAGAAAGCACGTCTGCAGCAAGTTCGCGACAGACATCGCGTGCTTCCTACGTCATATGAAACGATCGCATTTCGCGGCATTACGCGCGAATTTTCAAACATGTTCTTCTTTACGAACAGGTGTACATTGGATTAGAAAGAACGCTTGACATGACGATTGTAGTAAAGGATGATTCCTTCGTTATCCGTACTGCTTGATTTTTTTCATTTGTTGCATGATTTCTACGCGAAAAGATACAATAGAACCGTGTGTTTCTCATGCAACTTGTAGAGTGAAAAAATGGCGAAAGCTCTTCTTCTGTATCGCTTCTCGGCCTTTTGGCTAAGATCAAGTGTAGCTGCCGACGGACACGGTGACAAGTCGAGAATTGCTGTTGCTGAGTCTGCGCGTTCTGATCGTTTGGTGTTCTGTTAATCGTATTCAATATCGTCTTCGCAATCGTGAGTTCGTTCCTTGTTTGTAAATTGTTATATTTTGTATCTGTTTTCTGGTAGTTCCTTATTAGGGGGCCCATTTAGGGGGCAACCGAACAGGAGGGGGTCTTTCCTCTTTTCTTGTTGCTAGGGTCTAGTCGGGGGGTGGTTTGGCCACGTTCTGACACCTTCAGTGTTCCTTCTTATATTTCGCGTGTTTATCGCCATTTTGTTATCGGGAAGCTTTCTTCCTCGACTTGTTTTTGCGAAGCTACAAGACTTCACGTGTGATTTATATTCTTTTTGGTTTCTGCTATAAGTAGGAACTGCTATATACTGTGTGCTTTCGAGTTTTATATTTGCTCGAACGTTTATCTTACTCTAAAGAACGATCGTTTATCGAAGGTCGTTTGTACTTTGATCGGGCGTTGTTTTATAACTTCTTGCTCGTATTTTCTATTAGTTTATCTTTGCCTTAACGCTGATTGCTGTCATTCAGCTTTGCTTAATTTATCGTTTGATTTGCTTGGACCTTTGCCGTTCAAGTTTATACTTTTCGCGAAGCACGTTGTTTGTTCGCTTCGTTTCTGCCTATTTTTCCTTGTATTTTTGCTAGTTTGTTTTAGACTAGCGTATTCTGCCTTCTGCCTTTTGTTCTACAGTGAATTTCATATTTCACTGTAGATTTTCTTACTAATTTTGCCTTTGCCGTTGTATATTTACGCGGCGTTTATATATTATTCGTGGGCGTAGTCGAGCGCTTTTGCTTGAAGATACGCTAATATCCTGAGTGTTTTTGCACTAGTTGTTATATTTCTACTGGTGTAAGCGTGTTCTATACTTTTTCTACTATTATTTTGGTCTGTTTGACCGAAGACTTTTCTGCTTTGGGCGTTTTTTTCTGCCATAAACGCCTGCCTTCTTGTTTGTATGAATTGAATGCATGATTGCATGCATTTTTAATTTTTCATACGCCCCCGTTTGATATTATTTTTGAACGGATTAACTAATAATTAATAATGATACCGTATGCTTCAAGAACAGTCGATATCATTCTCCATCCTGACTGCCCCCTTCCTAAAAAGGGAGCCAAGGATGTGATAAATCTTTTAAAGACACGGGAGTTGTCTTCTACTATCGAAGCGGTCGTTCAAATCTCACCGGAGCGATATCGCCTAACTTTCAATAACGCTCGCCAAATGCAAGCTTTCTCCAACCAAGACTTCCTCGTGCATGGAAAGCCCGTGGAATTTCGATCAGTTTCCCCATTCACGTGGGTCTACATCTCCCGTCTTTCTTATGGCATCCCTGATGAAGCCATCACCAGGGCACTTGCACCTTACAGTGGCGGCATCAAGACGATCAAATCGGTGCTGCATGAGAAAATATACACCGGTGAGCACAACGTGCTCATGAAGATAACTTCCAACATCCCTGCACGCCTTCGTATTGCAGGACATTGGTGCGTGGTGAAATACAGTGGCCAAAAACCCGTGTGTTTCAAATGCCACAAAGAGGGACACGTCATCGCTGACTGTCCGTCTTTTCGAGCTGCCCTTGATAGTTATCATAACAACGATAACGATGCTGCTACTACCGGTAGCTATAATAATACTACAGAGTCTTCTGTACCCTCCGCTCCTTCGCGCTCGTATGCTGCGGTTACGAGGAGTGGTCCTTTGCCTTTCAACACCTCCGAGAGTACCGGGTCATCCACTCCCTTATTAAATATTAATAATAGTAGTGCCCAGTCGGCTCCTGCCTGCGTCTCTGGCGCTCCGGAATCTGCCTCTTCTGCCTTGCCTGCCCTTTCTGCCCCTTCTGGGGGGGGTGGCACTGTCAACACGGAGTCTTCCCCTTCGACCGTTTCCAGCCCCGTTCGACGACGTGGGAAACGACGCCATTCGCCTACTCACTCGCCGCAGCCAGAGGAGAAACGTGCAACGCCCGATGACTTGGACGTTGGTGACATTGCTGTCACACGGATCCCATGAGCACGGAATCCCTCCTGAAACTGCCCCTTCCTGCGGACACCGAGGATGATGATGATGATAATGATGAATCGGACATGGACGACGAGACAAACACGAATACGAACCTGGATGGCGATGATGATAAGGATGCTAATACTGATAATGTTGATAATGACGATAATGATGAAAATGACGATTACGATGATAACGATGATAATGATGAAAATGATCATAGTGGTGACGACAAAGAGTCACAGCAATCGGAAGTGGACCAAATGGACCCAGCCGACTACCTAGACCTTGGCGAGGATGAATATCCCAGCGATGATGGTGATTCCTTCGCTACTGTCTCGAGGCGGAGCTGCCCTTCGCCTGCTCCTCGTCCCGTGCGACTTTCACTCAGGAAAGACAAACGACCTGAGAACCGCAATGAATCTGCTGGTGCCGTGGCACACGACGCAGACGCTTTATATAAATTGGCAGTGCTTCCCACCAGGGGCTCTCCATCTTATTAACTTTTAGACAATCTTTTGTCTTTTCCTTTCTTTTGAACTTTTCTTTTCTTTTTTCCTTTTTCTTTTCCTTTTTCTTTTCCTTTTCCTTTTCTTTTCTTTTCCTTTTTCTTTTGTTTCCTTTTCTTCTTTTCTTTTTCTTTCTTTTTCTTTGCTTGCCTTTAACCTTTTACAATGACTTATTCATCATCACCAATTACTATTATTACATTGAATTGCCAGGGCCTCCAGATTCGCAACAGGTCCGTATTATTTTCCTGGCTTTCTTGTTTTTCGCCCATGATCGTGTGCCTGCAAGAAACCCATGCCACAAGTCAAACGGAGTTTGAACGATGGATCGACGATGAAAATCGCCATGATAACAACAAGTCTATGTACAAAGTTCTTTCTTCTCCCGGCACGACCCGTTCGCGGGGCGTTGCCGTTCTTTATCACCCTTCTCTTTCCGTTCTTTCTTCTTCAACCGACTCACAAGGTCGGTTGCAAGTCATCCATTTTTCCTTTCATTCCACACCCTTCCAGCTTGTTAACCTCTACGGTCCTAATCAAAAGAACCCTGGCATCGAGTTCTTTAATTCCATCCTCCTTCTACTTGATGTCTCTCTCCCTACCATCATAGGAGGAGATTTTAATACGGTGGTCGATCCCCTTATTGATCGTACTGGCTGCAACCCAACGTCACCTTGGGCTTACAATTGGCCACACACCTTGGCCAACCTTACCCACGAACTTAATCTAACAGATATATGGAGATCACGCCATCCCGACGAACGTTCATATACCTGGTCTCGCGCCCATGGACAAGTAGCATCGCGACTGGATATGTTCTGGGTGTCATCGACTTTTATACCATGCGTCAAGGAAGTTTCCATCTTGCCTTATTTTCATAGTGATCACTCATACGTTTATCTTTCTTTTTCTCTTCGGACGCGCGGGCGTGGGAGGGCTGCTGGAAATTTAATAAAACTTTATTAAATAATCCAGCGTATATTAAATTAATAAAAGATTTTGGCTAGAATGGAACACGAACAAATCCATTACCCTTCACTACCTGTGTGGTGGGACGTTGGCAAGAACCTAATCCGCCAACTGACTGTGGACTTTGCTACTGATGTAGCGGCCAAACAGAAAGAACAGTACACAACCCTTAGCAGTCATCTTCATTGGCTCTCTTCACGTCGTGACGCAGGTGATGACGTAACCGATGAAATTAAAGAAGTGGAGGACGACCTGTACGAGCACCATCGCCGCAAGGCAGCTGGAGCGCGTTTGCGTGCCCGAGAACGTTGGGCCGAGGAGGGAGAGATTTCCTCGAAATACTTTTTTCAGCGTGAAAAAACACACGCTGTACGGGACATGATGCATGCAATCAAGGATGTTCACGGCCGTATAGTACGTACTTTGCGCGGCATACTGCATGTATGGATGCTCTTTTATACTGCCCTTTTTTCTGCAGCTTATCTGGATGCAGCAGAACAAACTTTTTTCTTGGACAGAATCACCAACAAACTGTCCCCTATGGAAGCAGCCCTTTGCGAAGGCGATGTTACCTTGGAGGAGTGTACTGCTGCTTTAAACTCCTTTTCCACTAATAAATCTCCGGGGGTGGATGGCCTCACGTATGAGTTTTTTCGTAGTTTTTGGAATCTTTTAGGCCCGGACCTAGTATCGGTTCTCAATGCTTCCTTTCGTAACGGGAAATTATCTTTGTCGCAACGCACTGGTATCATCACACTGCTTTACAAAAAGGGCGACAAATTGGCACCGAAGAATTGGCGTCCGATAACTTTACTGTGTTCGGATTATAAAATCCTATCAAAAATACTTACTAGCCGCTTGGCCAAGGTCCTACCTAGTGTTGTTTCTCCATGCCAAACATGTGGTATCCGGGTCGTTTTCAGGAAATCGTACGCTTGGTGCAAGATTGCTTGGACCACGCAAACTCTTCAAACCTTGGTGGTACATTATTATCACTTGACCAAGAAAAGGCATTTGATCGGTAGATTGGGACTTCTACAAAAGTCTAACAAAATGAATTTCGGACCTTCTTTCCGAACGTGGGTTCGTTTACTGTATACAACCCTATATTCGCGTATATTAATTAACGGTGCTCTCGGGGTCCTTTTCTGTTTCCGGGAGTGCGGCAGGGTTGTCCCCTTTCACCGCTGCTGTATATACTGGCTGCCGAACCGATATCTCGTGCAATTCAGGAGTCACCCGACATCGCTGGCTTCCCATTACCCAATGGTGAAACTGTAAAAATATTACAATACGCCGACGACACTACTTGCTTCGTCATGGACGATGCCAGTCTGCTTGCCTTGCTTTCCCTTTTTGACCGGTATGCCAATGCTACGGGCGCAAAACTTAACCTCGACAAAACAGAGGGTCTGCTGTTTGGATCTTGGAAGACGAGGACAGACTTGCCAGTTCCTCTGAAATGGACCGCCGAACACATAATTATCCTGGGTTGTCGTGTGGGTAATAATGTCTTGCCCGATTGGGATATCCTGATCAACAAATTTAAATCAAAATTGTCATCTTGGTCATCGAGAACCTTGTCTTTGCAGGGGAGAACTCTGCTCGCTAACTCTGTCGGTCTGAGCCTATTTTGGTATCAGGCTACGATCTTTGACATGCCCAAGACAGTTGTGCATGCAGTTAATAAACTTTTATTCCCTTTCTTGTGGAATAAAAAGAAAGAACCGATTGCGCGCAGCTCTGCCGTTGCTCCTCGTCTTCGGGGGGGTTTGGGAGTCGTGCATATTGCTACGAAAATTTTATCTTTGCGAGCAATTTGGCTTCGCCGTCTTTTGCTTTCAAGGAATACTGTTCCTTGGCCTTCCCTTTTTTCTGCCCATGTTCGCCAAGTCTTTTCACAAGACCTGGACGCCCTTTTCTCTCGGGAATCCATTCCAGCATATAAAATTAAACGGCTGCCCAAATTTTATCAATCTGTTGTGCATGCCTGGCTACAATTGGGGGGACGACGTGAGGATGATTCGTGGTTGCTTGGGAACCATAACAACGCACCGATGCCGCTTACGGAGCTCACTGCCCGCCGTACCTACTCTGTGCTACTGGAGCGCTCCTTGTTACCTCACAAGGCTATTGAGAAGTTCAGCAACATGCAGATCACGGTACATTGGCCGTCTGTGTGGCGCTCGCTATCATTGTGGCGATTTGTACGATCGTGTGCAGATACGAACTATTATAACTTTCATGGCCGCTTGGCCACCGCGGATCGTTTGATTCGTTTTGGCATGCGAGTTGATGCGAACTGTTTCTGTGGAGAGCAGGAAACTGCAATCCACCTTTTTTACTCCTGTCCCGTCGCTAAGACCGTTTGGGCCTGGATGACCCCTCTACTGGTGTCTCTGGACGTACCAACGCCCCTTTCCATCTCCACCATTCTCTTCGGATTCCCGGACGCGAAGAAGATCCCCGCGGCCGTGAATGCCATTCTGGGCATCCTTCGTCATCATTTGTGGCTTCACCGCAATCGATGCAGGTTCGACCGTCTCTCTCCCGATGCCTCTTCGGTGTTGCGGGGGCGAAGTCGACTTTCCGATTCGCGGTGAAAATAGAACATCGCCACTGTCTCTGACCAAATTCGAAGATGAGTGGTTGCTTCGCGGCTTAGTTGGCACCATCACTGAAGACACACGGTATCCTTTTCCAAGGAATTTTGTCTTGAATGTTGGTGATTTGTTGGACGGGTGCTGATGGGGGTCGCCTTCATTGGTTGTACTGCCGGATAGCCCGTTCGTCGTACGTTGCGTCGATTGCGTGGGGCAGCTTGCTGTCCTTTTCGCTATCGTTTCGTCTTTTTTCGTTCGTTTTGTCAAAGCTCTGGCATTTACGCCGGGGCTTAGTATCGTCGAAAGATCCTAGATCTTTCCTCTTTTGTTCTCTGTCGGTTTTGTCCGCGGGGGAGAGGTTCACAACCTCTGTCGATCTGCGTCGCTGGTAGCGGCCTCCCTGAGTGTACCGGTCTTGCACGTAACGGTTCGTAGTCATTGCACCCCCGACTCCGTAACCTACCCGTTCCCCACCCAAAACAAGATCAAGTGTAGCTGCTAACAGACACGGTGACCTGTCGAGATCTGCTGTTTCGGAGTCTGCGCGTTTGATCGTTCGTTGTTCGTAATCATATTCAATATCGTCTTCAAAACTGTGAGTTCGTTCCTTGTTTGTAAATTGTTATATTTTGTATCTGTTTTCTGGTAGTTCCTTATTAGGGGGCCCATTTAGGGGGCAACCGAACAGGAGGGTCTTTCCTCTTTTCTTGTTGCTAGGGTCTAGTCGGGGTGGTTTGGCCACGTTCTGACACCTTCAGTGTTCCTTCTTATATTTCGCGTGTTTATCGCCATTTTGTTATCGGGAAGCTTTCTTCCTCGACTTGTTTTTTCGAAGCTACAAGACTTCACGTGTGATTTATATTCTTTTTGGTTTCTGCTATAAGTAGGAACTGCTATATACTGTGTGCTTTCGAGTTTTATATTTGCTCGAACGTTTATCTTACTCTAAAGAACGATCGTTTATCGAAGGTCGTTTGTACTTTGATCGGGCGTTGTTTTATAACTTCTTGCTCGTATTTTCTATTAGTTTATCTTTGCCTTAACGCTGATTGCTGTCATTCAGCTTTGCTTAATTTATCGTTTGATTTGCTTGGACCTTTGCCGTTCAAGTTACTATACTTTTCGCGAAGCACGTTGTTTGTTTGCTTCGTTTCTGCCTATTTTTCCTTGTATTTTTGCTAGTTTGTTTTAGACTAGCGTATTCTGCCTTCTGCCTTTTTGTTCTACGGTGAATTTCATATTTCACTGTAGATTTTCTTACTAATTTTGCCTTTGCCGTTGTATATTTACGCGGCGTTTATATATTATTCGTGGCGTAGTCGGCTTTTGCTTGAAGATACGCTAATATCCTGAGTGTTTTCCACTAGTTGTTATATTTCTACTGGTGTAAGCGTGTTCTATACTTTTCTACTATTATTTTGGTCTGTTTGACCGAAGACTTTTCTGCTTTGGGCGTTTTTCTGCCATAAACGCCTGCCTTCTTGTTTGTATGAATTGAATGCATGATTGCATGCATTTTTAATTTTTTCATACGCCCCCGTTTGATATTATTTTTGAACGGATTAACTAATATCTAATAATGATACCGTACGCATCAAGAACCGTAGATATCATTCTGCATCCTGACTGCCCCCTTCCCAAAAAGGGTGCCAAGGATGTCATAAACCTTTTGAAGACACGGGAATGGTCTTCTACAGTCGAAGCTGTCGTACAGATATCACCGGAGAGATATCGCCTAACCTTCAATAACGCTCGCCAAATGCAGGCGTTCTCAAATCAGGACTTTTTAGTACACGGCAAACCCGTAGAGTTTCGATCAGTCTCCCCATTTACTTGGGTTTATATTTCCCGTCTTTCATACGGCATCCCAGACATTAAAACAGTGGCGGCATTAAAACCATCAAGTCGGTGCTGCATGAAAAAATATATACTGGTGAGCACAACGTGCTCATGAAGATCGTGGCAAACATCCCCGCTCGCCTCCACATAGCCGGACATTGGTGTGTGGTTAAATACAGTGGCCAAAAGCCTGTATGTTTCAAGTGCCACAAAGAGGGACACATCATCGCTGACTGTCCGTCTTATCGAGCTGCTCTTGCTCGTTATAATAACAATAATCCCAACGAGGATAATGCTACTATTAGTAGCAATAATAACACGGAGTCTTCTATACCAGCTGCCCCTTTGCGATCGTATGCCGCGGTTGCAGGGAGCAACGCCTTATCTTCTCATACCTCCGAGAGTACCGGGCCATCCACTCCCTTATTATCTAATAATAATAGTAGTGCCCAGTCGGCTCCTGCCTGCGCTTCCGACGCTGCGGAATCTGCCCCTTCTGCCTTGCCTGCCCTTTCTGCCCCTTCTGGGAGGGGTGGCACTGTCGATATGGAGTCTTCTCCATCGGAGTCCTCTCCTACACACCCTTCAAGCCCCGTTCGACGACGTGGGAAAAGACGCCATTCTCCGGTTACTTCACCACAACCCGAGGAGAAACGTGCGACGCCTGACGACGCGGCTGTTGGTGACGCGGACGATCCCGTAACAACGGAATCCCCACCTGAAACTGTGCCCCTACCTGCGGACACTGATGACGATGATGATGATGACAATGAGGAAACGGAAATGGACAACGAGACGAACACGAACACGAACGAGGATGGCGATGATGAAAATGACGATAATAACGATGATAATAATGATAATGATAATGATGAAAATGACGAAAATGATGATATTGGTGACGACACTGAGTCACAACAATCGGAAGTGGACCAAATGGACCCGGCCGACTATCTTGACCTTGGCGAAGATGAATATCCTAGCGACGATGGTGATTCCTTCGCTATCGTTTCGGAGGCGGAGCTGCCCAACTCGCCTGCTCCTCGTCCCGTGCAACTTTCACTCAGGAAAGACACACGACCTGAGAACCGCAATAAATCTTCTGGTGCCGTGGCACACGACGCAGACGCTTTATATAAATTGGCGGCAGTGCTTCCCACCCAGGGGGGCTCCCCATCTTATTAAATGTATTTAACTTTTTCGACAAACTTATTGTCTTTTCTTTTTGAATTTCTTGCCTTTTAACCTTTTCACAATGACTATTCATCATCACCAATCACTATTATTACATTGAATTGCCAAGGCCTCCGCAATTCGCAACAGAGGTCCGTATTATTTTCCTGGCTTTCTTGTTTTTCGCCCATGATCGTGTGCCTGCAAGAAACCCATGCCACAAGTCAAACGGAGTTTGAACGATGGATCGACGATGAAAATCGCCATGATAACAACAAGTCTATGTACAAAGTTCTTTCTTCTCCACGACCCGTTCGCGGCGTTGCCGTTCTTTATCACCCTTCTCTTTCCGTTCTTTCTTCTTCAACCGACTCACAAGGTCGGTTGCAAGTCATCCATTTTTCTTTTCATTCCACACCCTTCCAGCTTGTTAACCTCTACGGTCCTAATCAAAAGAACCCTGGCATCGAGTTCTTTAATTCCATCCTCCCCCTGCTTGATGTCTCTCTCCCTACCATCATAGGAGGAGATTTTAATACAGTGGTCGATCCCCTTATTGATCGTAGTGGCTGCAACCCAACATCACCTTGGGCTTACAATTGGCCACACACCTTGGCCAACCTTACCCACGAACTTAATCTAACAGATATATGGAGATCACGCCATCCCGACGAACGTTCATATACCTGGTCTCGCGCCCATGGACAAGTTGCATCGCGACTGGATATGTTCTTGGTGTCATCGACTTTTATACCATGCGTCAAGGAAGTTTCCATCTTGCCTTATTTTCATAGTGATCACTCATACGTTTATCTTTCTTTTTCTCTTCCGGACGCGCCGGAGCGTGGGAGGGGCTGCTGGAAATTTAACAAAACTTTATTAAATAATCCAGCGTACATTAAATTAATAAAAGATTTTTGGCTAGAATGGAGACACGAACAAATCCATTACCCTTCACTACCTGTGTGGTGGGACGTTGGCAAGAATCTAATCCGCCAACTGACTGTGGACTTTGCTACTGATGTAGCGGCCAAACAGAAAGAACAGTACACAACCCTTAGCAGTCATCTTCATTGGCTCTCTTCACGTCGTGACGCAGGTGATGACGTAACCGATGAAATTAAAGAAGTGGAGGACGACCTGTACGAGCACCATCGCCGCAAGGCAGCTGGAGCGCGTTTGCGTGCCCGAGAACGTTGGGCCGAGGAGGGAGAGATTTCCTCGAAATACTTTTTTCAGCGTGAAAAAACACACGCTGTACGGGACATGATGCATGCAATCAAGGATGTTCACGGTCGTATAGTACGTACTTTGCGAGGCATACTGCATGTGTGGATGCTCTTTTATACTGCCCTTTTTTCTGCAGCTTACCTGGATGCAGCAGAACAAACTTTTTTCTTGGACAGAATCACCAACAAACTGTCCCCTATGGAAGCAGCCCTTTGCGAAGGCGATGTTACCTTGGAGGAGTGTACTGCTGCCTTAAACTCCTTTTCCACTAATAAATCTCCGGGGGTGGATGGCCTCACGTATGAGTTTTATCGTAGTTTTTGGAATCTTTTAGGCCCGGACCTAGTATCGGTTCTCAATGCTTCCTTTCGTAACGGGAAATTATCTTTGTCGCAACGCACTGGTATCATCACACTGCTTTACAAAAAGGGCGACAAATTGGCACCGAAGAATTGGCGTCCGATAACTTTACTGTGTTCGGATTATAAAATCCTATCAAAAATACTTACTAGCCGCTTGGCCAAGGTCCTACCTAGTGTTGTTTCTCCATGCCAAACATGTGGTATTCCGGGTCGTTTTTCAGGGGAAATCGTACGTTTGGTGCAAGATTGTTTAGACCACGCAAACTCTTTGAACCTTGGTGGTACATTATTATCACTTGACCAAGAAAAGGCATTTGATCGGGTAGACTGGGACTTCCTACAACAAGTCCTAACAAAAATGAATTTCGGACCTTCTTTCCGAACGTGGGTTAGTTTACTGTACACAACCCTATATTCGCGTATCTTAATTAACGGTGCTCTCGGGGGTCCTTTTTCTGTTTCCCGGGGAGTGCGGCAGGGTTGTCCCCTTTCACCGCTGCTGTATATACTGGCTGCCGAACCGATATCTCGTGCAATTCAGGAGTCACCCGACATAGCTGGCTTCCCATTACCCAATGGTGAAACTGTAAAAATATTACAATACGCCGACGATACTACTTGCTTCGTCATGGACGATGCCAGTCTGCTTGCCTTGCTTTCCCTTTTTGACCGGTATGCCAATGCTACGGGCGCAAAACTTAACCTCGACAAAACAGAGGGTCTGCTGTTTGGATCTTGGAAGACGAGGACAGACTTGCCAGTTCCTCTGAAATGGACCGCCGAACACTTAATTATCCTGGGTTGTCGTGTGGGTAATAATGTCTTGCCCGATTGGGATATCCTGATCAACAAATTTAAATCAAAATTGTCATCTTGGTCATCGAGAACCTTGTCTTTGCAGGGGAGAACTCTGCTCGCTAACTCTGTCGGTCTGAGCCTATTTTGGTATCAGGCTACGATCTTTGACATGCCCAAGACAGTTGTGCATGCAGTTAATAAACTTTTATTCCCTTTCTTGTGGAATAAAAAGAAAGAACCGATTGCGCGCAGCTCTGCCGTTGCTCCTCGTCTTCGGGGGGGTTTGGGAGTCGTGTGCAAAATTTTATCTTTGCGAGCAATTTGGCTTCGCCGTCTTTTGCTTTCAAGGAATACTGTTCCTTGGCCCCTTTTCTGCCCATGTTCGCCAAGTCTTTTCACAAGACCTGGACGCCTTTTTCTCGGAATCCATTCCCATATAAAATTAAACGGCTGCCCAAATTTTATCAATCTGTTGTGCATGCCTGGCTGCAATTGGGAGGACGACGTGAGGATGATTCGTGGTTGCTTGGGAACCATAATAACGCACCGATGCCGCTTACGGAGCTCACTGCCCGCCGTACTTACTCTGTGCTACTGGAGCGGTCCTTGTTACCTCACAAGGCTATTGAGAAGTTCAGCAACATGCAGATCACGGTACATTGGCCGTCTGTGTGGCGCTCTCTATCATTGTGGCGATTTGTACGATCGTGTGCAGATACGAACTATTATAACTTTCATGGCCGCTTGGCCACCGCGGATCGTTTGATTCGTTTTGGCATGCGAGTTGATGCGAACTGTTTCTGTGGAGAGCAGGAAACTGCAATCCACCTTTTTTACTCCTGTCCCGTCGCTAAGACCGTTTGGGCCTGGATGACCCCTCTACTGGTGTCTCTGGACGTACCAACGCCCCTTTCCATCTCCACCATTCTCTTCGGATTCCCGGACGCGAAGAAGATCCCCGCGGCCGTGAATGCCATTCTGGGCATCCTTCGTCATCATTTGTGGCTTCACCGCAATCGATGCAGGTTCGACCGTCTCTCTCCCGATGCCTCTTCGGTGTTGCGGAGGGCGAAGTCGACTTTCCGATTCGCGGTGAAAATAGAACACCGCCACTGTCTCCTGACCAAATTCGAAGAGGAGTGGTTGCTTCGCGGCTTAGTTGGCACCATCGCTGAAGACAACACGGTATCCTTTTCGAAGGAATTCTTGTCTTGAATGTTGGTGATTTGTTGGACAGGTGCTGATGGGGGTCGCCTTCATTGGTTGTACTGCCGGATAGCCCGTTCGTCGTACGTTGCGTCGATTGCGTGGGGGCAGCTTGCTGTCCTTTTTCGCTATCTCGTTTCGTCTTTTTTCGTTCGTTTTGTCAAAGCTCTGGCATTTATGCTGGGGCTTAGTATCGTCGAAAGATCCTAGATCTTTCCTCTTTTGTTCTCTGTCAGTTTTGTCCGCGGGGGAGAGGTTCACAACCTCTGTCGATCTGCGTCGCTGGTAGCGGCCTCCCTGAGTGTACCGGTCTTGCACGTAAGGGTTCGTAGTCATTGCACCCCCGACTTCGTAACCTACCCGGTCCCCACCCAAAACAAGATCAAGTGTAGCTGCTAACAGACACGGTGACCTGTCGAGATTTGCTGTTTCGGAGTCTGCGCGTTGTTGATCGTTCGTTGTTCGTAATCATATTCAATATCGTCTTCAAAACTGTGAGTTCGTTCCTTGTTTGTAAATTGTTATATTTTGTATCTGTTTTCTGGTAGTTCCTTATTAGGGGGCCCATTTAGAGGGCAACCGAACAGGAGGGGGTCTTTCCTCTTTTCTTGTTGCTAGGGTCTAGTCGGGGGGTGGTTTGGCCACGTTCTGACACCTTCAGTGTTCCTTCTTATATTTCGCGTGTTTATCGCCATTTTGTTATTTGGGAAGCTTTCTTCCTCGACTTGTTTTTGTGAAGCTACAAGACTTCACGTGTGATTTATATTCTTTTGGTTTCTGCTATAAGTAGGAACTGCTACATACTGTGTGCTTTCGAGTTTATATATTTGCTCGAACGTTTATTTTACTCTAAAGAACGATCGTTTATCGAAGGTCGTTTGTACTTTGATCGGGCGTTGTTTTATAACTTCTTGCTCGTATATCCTATTATTTTATCTTTGCCTTAACGCTGATTGCTGTTATTCAGCGTTGTTTAATCTATCGTTTGATTTGCTTGGACCGTTGCCGTTCAAGTCATTATACTTTTCGCGAAGCACGTTGTTTGTTTGCTTCGTTTTTGCCGTGTTTTTTTGCTAGTTTCTTATAGACTAGTGTATTCTGCCTTCTGCCTTTCCTGTTCTACGGTGAATTTCATATTTAACTGTAGACTTTGCTTACTATTTTGCCTTTGCCGTTGTATTTTTACGCGGCGTCTATATATTATTCGTGGGCGTAGTCGAGCGCTTTTGCTTGAAGATACGCTAATATCCTGAGTGTTTTTTGCACTAGTTGTTATAATTCGACTGGTGTAAGCGTGTTCTATCCTTTTTCTGCTATTATTTGGTCTACTTGACCGAAGACTTTTTTGCTTCGGGCGTTATTTTTGCCATAAACGTCTGATTTCTTGCTTGTATTATTGAATGCATGATTGCATGCATTGGTAATTTTTCATACGCCCCCGTTTGTTAACAATTTTAAACGGAATAATACTACCTAATAATTTTACAACTTGAACAATGATACCGTACGCATCGAGAACCGTCGATATCATTCTGCACCCTGACTGCCCCCTTCCCAAAAAGGGAGCCAAGGATGTAATAAATCTTTTGAAGACACGAGATTTGTCTTCAACTGTCGAGGCTGTCGTTCAAATTTCAGCAGAGCGATATCGCCTTACTTTCAATAATGCCCGCCAAATGCGGGCGTTCTCAAATCAAGACTTCCTCGTGCATGGTAAACCCGTGGAGTTTCGTTCTGTTTCCCCATTTACTTGGGTTTATATTTCGCGGTTGTCATACGGCATTCCTGACGAGGCCATCACTAGGGCACTTGCCCCTTACAGTGGAGGCATCAAAACAATCAAGTCTGTCGTGCACGAGAAAATATACACTGGTGAGCACAACGTGCTTATGAAGATCACGACGAACATCCCTGCTCGTCTTCGTATTGCTGGACATTGGTGTGTGGTAAAATACAGTGGTCAAAAGCCGGTGTGTTTCAAGTGCCACAAAGAGGGACACGTCATTGCTGACTGTCCGTCTTATAGAGCTGCCCTTGATAACTATAATAAAAATCCCAACGTGGATACTGCTACTAGTAGCAGAAATAATAATACAGAGCCTTCTGTACCTACCGCTCCTTCGCGATCGTATGCCGCGATTGCAAGGAGCAACATTTTGCCTGCCAACGCCTCCGAGAGTACCGGGTCATCCACTCCCGTGCTAAATACTAATAGTAATGCCCAGCCAGCTCCTGCCTACGTTTCCGATGCTCCGGAATCTGCCACTTCTGCCTTGCCTGCCCTTTCGGCCCCTTCTGGGGGGGGTGGCACTGCCAACATGGAGACTTCTCCATCGGAGTCTTCTCCTTCGCACCCTTTGAGCCCCGTTCGACGACGTGGGAAAAGACGCCATTCTCCGGTTACTTCACCACAACCTGAGGAAAAACGTGCGACGCCTGACGACGTGGCTGATGGTGACGCTGCTGATTCCGTCACCTCGGAATCCCCACCTGAAACTGTGCCCCTTCCTGTGGACACTGATGAAGATGATGATGATGACAATGATGAAACGGACATGGACGACGAGACGAACACGAACACGAACGTGAATGACGACGATGAAAATGACGATAATGATACTGATGATAATGTTGATAATGATGCTTATGATGATCATGATGATAATGTTGATCATGATGAAAATGATGTTATTGGTGACGACAATGAGTCACAACAATCGGAAGTGGACCAAATGGACCCTGCCGACTACCTCGACCTCGGCGAGGATGAATATCCTAGCGATGATGGTGCTTCCTTCGCTACCGTCTCGGAGGCGGAGTTGCCCAACTCGCGTGCTCCTTGCCCCGTACGACTCTCACTCAGGAAAGATACACGACCTGAGAACCGCAATGAGTCTGCTGGTGCCGTGGCACACGACGCGGACGCATTATATAAATTGGCGGCAGTGCTTCCCACCCAGGGGGGCTCTCCATCTTATTAACCTTTTTTAGACAATTTTGCCCTTCCTTTTTTCGAACCTTTTTTGCTTTTTATAATCTTTCAAGATGACTACCTCACCGTCATTATTAACATTTATAACATTGAACTGCCAAGGCCTCCGCAATTCGCAACAGAGGTCCGTTTTATTTTCCTGGCTTTCTTGTTTTTCGCCTCTTATCGCGTGCCTGCAAGAAACCCACGCCACAAGTCAAACCGAGTTTGAACGATGGATCGACGATGAAAATCGCCACGATAATAATAAGCCCATGTACAACGTCCTTTCTTCTCCCGGCACGACCCGTTCGCGGGGCGTTGCCGTTCTTTATCACCCCTCTCTCTCCGTTCTTTCTTCTTCAACCGACTCACAAGGTCGGTTGCAAGTAATCCACTTCTCGTTCCATTCCACGACTTTTCAACTCGTTAACATCTACGGTCCCAACCAGAAGAACCCGGGCATCGAGTTTTTTAATTCTATCCTGCCGATGCTTGACGTCTACGATCGTTGGAGGAGATTTTAATACGGTGGTCGATCCTCTCATTGATCGCACTGGCTGTAACCCAACCTCACCTTGGGCGTACAATTGGCCACACACCTTGGCCAATCTTACCCAAGAACTTAATCTAGTAGATATATGGCGATCCCGCCATCCCGATGAACGTTCATATACCTGGTCTCGCGCTAATGGACAAGTTGGATCGCGACTGGATATGTTCTGGATGTCATCGTCTTTTATCCTGTGCGTTAAGGAAGTCTCTATCTTGCCTTATTTTCACAGCGATCATTCGTACGTATATCTTTCTTTTTCCCTTCCGGACGCGCCGGAGCGTGGGGGGGGCTGCTGGAAATTTAATAAAACCTTATTAAATAATGCCTTATATATTAAATTAATCACCGATTTTTGGAAGGAATGGAAACATGAACAACTCCATTACCCTTCACTACCAGTGTGGTGGGACGTTGGTAAGACCCTTATCCGCCAACTGACTGTGGACTTTGCTACTGACGTAGCGGCCAAGCAGAAAGTCACCTATAAAACTCTCAGCAGTCACCTTCATTGGCTTAAGTCACGTCGTGACGCAGGTGAGGATGTGACCGATGAAATTAAACAAGTGGAAGACGACCTATACGAACACTATCGGCGCAAGGCGGCAGGAGCGCGTCTGCGTGCCCGAGAACGTTGGGCTGAAGAAGGAGAAATCTCCTCGAAATACTTTTTTCAACGTGAAAAAACGCATGCTGTTCGCGACATAATGCATGCAATTAACGATGCCCTTGGACGTACTGTGCGCACCTTACGTGGTATATTACACGTGTGGATGCTGTTTTATACTGCCCTTTTTTCTGCAGCATACCTGGACGCCGCAGAACAGACCTTTTTCTTGGACAAGATAACTCACAAACTGTCCCCTACGGAAGCAGCCCTTTGTGAGGGAGCTGTTACCTTGGAGGAATGTACTGCTGCCCTAAACTCTTTTGCCACTAATAAATCTCCGGGGGTGGATGGCCTCACCTATGAGTTTTTTCGTACTTTTTGGAATCTTTTAGGCCCAGACTTAGTATCGGTGCTTAATGCCTCGTTTAGTAACGGGAAACTATCATTATCACAACGAACAGGAATCATAACACTGCTCTATAAAAAGGGAGACAAACTAGAACCTAAGAACTGGCGTCCGATCACGTTACTTTGTTCAGACTACAAAATACTCTCGAAAGTTCTTACTGGCCGTTTGGCCAAGGTCCTCCCTAGTGTCGTGTCTCCATGCCAGACATGTGGCATTCCGGGACGTTTTTCTGGCGAAATTGTACGTTTGGTGCAAGATTGCTTGGACCATGCTAACTCCTCTAACCTTGGGGGAACCTTGCTATCACTGGACCAAGAAAAGGCATTTGATCGCGTAGATTGGGACTTCTTACAAAAAGTCTTAACAACAATGAATTTCGGACCTTCCTTCCGAACGTGGGTTCGCCTGCTTTATACAACTTTATATTCGCGTGTATTAATTAACGGTGCTCTCGGGGGTCCTTTTTCTATATCCCGGGGAGTACGGCAGGGTTGTCCTCTTTCCCCGCTATTGTACATTCTGGCCGCTGAACCGCTTTCCCGTGCGATTCAAGACTCCAGTGCCATTAACGGTTTTCCATTACCCAATGGTGAAACTGTAAAAATATTGCAATATGCCGACGATACCACTTGTTTCGTCATGGACGATGCCAGTCTACGTGCCCTGCTTTCCATTTTTGACCGGTATGCGAATGCTACGGGTGCGAAACTTAACGTAGACAAAACCGAAGGTCTGCTGTTTGGTCCTTGGAAGACGAGAACAGATCTGCCAGTTCCTTTGAAATGGACCTTTGAACATTTAATTATCTTGGGCTGTCGCGTTGGCAATCGTACGTTGCCAGATTGGGACATCCTTCTGGACAAACTCAGAAGTAAAACAAAATCGTGGTCTCACCGCACCCTTTCTCTACAAGGACGAACACTCCTCGCTAACTCTGTTGGCCTGAGCATGTTTTGGTATCAGGCTACCATTTTTGACGTACCAAAAACGGTAGTCCATGCTATGAACAAGATTTTGTTCCCGTTCATCTGGAACAAACAAAAGGAACCCATTGCCCGCAGCTCTGCCGTTGCTTCTCGTCTTCGGGGGGGTTTGGGAGTCGTACATATTGGTACGAAAATTTTATCTTTGCGAGCAATTTGGCTTCGCCGTCTCTTGCTTTCGCAATATACTGTTCCTTGGCCTTCCCTTTTTTGTTATTATATTCGCCAAGTCTTTTCACAAGACCTGGACGCCTTTTTTTCCCGGGAATCCATTCCTGCATACAAAATTAAACGGTTGCCCAGATTCTATCAATCTGTTGTGCACGCCTGGCTGCAATTGGGGGGACGATGTGATGGGGATTCGTGGACGATTGGGACACAGAATAACACAATCATTCCGCTCGCTGAGCTTACTGCCGCGCATTCTTACTCCATGCTGTTGGAGAATGTTTTGTCACCTCATAAAGCTGTCGAAAAATTCGCTGCAATGCAGATCAATGTTCACTGGCCGTCTGTGTGGCGCTCTCTTCGCCTCTGGCGATTTGTTCGATCGATCGCAGACACGAACTATTATAACTTTCATGGCCGCTTGGCCACTGCGGACCGTTTACTTCGTTTTGGCATGCGTGTGGACGCGAACTGTTTCTGTGGAGAGCAGGAAACTGCTATCCACCTTTTCTGTCAATGTCATGTTGCTAAGACCGTTTGGGATTGGCTGACCCCTCTTTTGGTGTCGTTGGCCCTACCATCTCCCCTTAACGTTTCCACCATCCTCTTCGGATTCCCGGACGCGAAGAAGACCCCCGCTGCCGTGAATGCCCTTTTGCGTATTTTCCATCATCATCTGTGGCTTCACCGCAATCGTTGTAGGTTTGACCGTCTCTCTCCCGATGCCTCTATGGTATTGCGGATGGCGAAGTCAACCTTCCGATTCGCGGTGAAGGTAGAACATCGCCACTGTCTCTTGACTCAATTCGAAGATGAATGGTTGCTTCGTGGCTTAGTTGGCACCATCACCGACGACAACCGCGTATCCTTTTCTAAGGATTTTTTGTCTTAATTGTTGGTAATTTGTTGGACGGTGCTGACGGGGGTCGCCTTCATTGGTTGTACTGCCGGATAGCCCGTTCGTTGTACGTCGCGTAGATTGCGAAAGGGCAGCTTGCTGTCCTTTCGCTATCTTGTCTCGTCCTTTTTCGTGCGTTTTGTCAAAGTTTCGGCATTTATGCCGGGGCTTAGTATCGTCGAAAGATCCTGGATCTTTCCTTTTTGTTCTCTGTCGGTTTTGTCCACGGGGGAGAGGTTCACATCCTCTGTCGATCTGCGTCGCTTGTAGCGGCCTCCCTGAGTGTACCGGTCTTGCACTTAAGGGTTCGTAGTCATTGCACCCCCGACTCCGTAACCTACCCGGTCCCCACCCAAAACAAGATCAAGTGTAGCTGCTAACAGACACGGTGACCTGTCGAGATCTGCTGTTTCGGAGTCTGCGCGTTGTTGATCGTTCGTTGTTCGTAATCATATTCAATATCGTCTTCAAAACTGTGAGTTCGTTCCTTGTTTGTAAATTGTTATATTTTGTATCTGTTTTCTGGTAGTTCCTTATTAGGGGGCCCATTTAGGGGCAACCGAACAGGAGGGTCTTTCCTCTTTCTTGTTGCTAGGGTCTAGTCGGGGTGGTTTGGCCACGTTCTGACACCTTCAGTGTTCCTTCTTATATTTCGTGTTTATCGCCATTTTGTTATCGGGAAGCTTTCTTCCTCGACTTTTTTGAAGCTACAAGACTTCACGTGTGATTTATATTCTTTTTGGTTTCTGCTATAAGTAGGAACTGCTATATACTGTGTGCTTTCGAGTTTTATATTTGCTCGAACGTTTATCTTACTCTAAAGAACGATCGTTTATCGAAGGTCGTTTGTACTTTGATCGGGCGTTGTTTTATAACTTCTTGCTCGTATTTTCTATTAGTTTATCTTTGCCTTAACGCTGATTGCTGTCATTCAGCTTTGCTTAATTTATCGTTTGATTTGCTTGGACCTTTGCCGTTCAAGTTTATACTTTTCGCGAAGCACGTTGTTTGTTGCTTCGTTTCTGCCTATTTTTCCTTGTATTTTTGCTAGTTTGTTTTAGACTAGCGTATTCTGCCTTCTGCCTTTTTGTTCTACAGTGAATTTCATATTTCACTGTAGATTTTCTTATTTTGCCTTTGCCGTTGTATATTTGCGGCGTTATATATTATTCGTGGGCGTAGTCGCTTTTGCTTGAAGATACGCTAATATCCTGAGTGTTTTGCACTAGTTGTTATATTTCTACTGGTGTTGTTCTATACTTTTTCTACTATTATTTTGGTCTGTTTGACCGAAGACTTTTCTGCTTTGGGCGTTTTTTTCTGCCATAAACGCCTGCCTTCTTGTTTGTATGAATTGAATGCATGATTGCATGCATTTTTAATTTTTTCATACGCCCCCGTTTGATATTATTTTTGAACGGATTAACTAATATTTAATAATGATACCGTATGCTTCAAGAACAGTCGATATCATTCTCCATCCTGACTGCCCCCTTCCTAAAAAGGGAGCCAAGGATGTGATAAATCTTTTAAAGACACGGGAGTTGTCTTCTACTATCAGCGGTCGTTCAAATCTCACCAGGCGATATCGCCTAACTTTCACGCTCGCCAAATGCAAGCTTTCTCCAACCAAGACTTCCTCGTGCATGGAAAGCCCGTGGAATTTCGATCAGTTTCCCCATTCACGTGGGTCTACATCTCCCGTCTTTCTTATGGCATCCCTGATGAAGCCATCACCAGGGCACTTGCACCTTACAGTGGCGGCATCAAGACGATCAAATCGGTGCTGCATGAGAAAATATATACCGGTGAGCACAACGTGCTCATGAAGATAACTTCCAACATCCCTGCGCCTTCGTATTGCAGGACATTGGTGCGTGGTGAAATACAGTGGCCAAAAACCCGTGTGTTTCAAATGCCACAAAGAGGGACACGTCATCGCTGACTGTCCGTCTTTTCGAGCTGCCCTTGATAGTTATCATAACAAAGATAACGATGCTGCTACTACCGGTAGCTATAATAATACTACAGAGTCTTCTGTACCTTCCGCTCCTTCGCGCTCGTATGCTGCGGTTACGAGTGGTCCTTGCCTTTCAACACCTCCGAGTACGGGTCATCCACTCCCTTATTAAATATTAATAATAGTAGTGCCCAGTCGGCTCCTGCCTGCGTCTCTGGCGCTCCGGAATCTGCCTCTTCTGCCTTGCCTGCCCTTTCTGCCCCTTCTGGGGGGGGTGGCACTGTCAACACGGAGTCTTCCCCTTCGACCGTTTCCAGCCCCGTTCGACGACGTGGGAAACGACGCCATTCGCCTACTCACTCGCCGCAGCCAGAGGAGAAACGTGCAACGCCCGATGACTTGGACGTTGGTGACATTGCTGTCACACCGGATCCCATGAGCACGGAATCCCTCCTGAAACTGTGCCTTCCTGCGGACACCGGCGAGGATGATGATGATGATAATGATGAATCGGACATGGACGACGAGACAAACACGAATACGAACCTGGATGGCGATGATGATAAGGATGCTAATAGTGATAATGTTGATAATGACGATAATGATGAAAATGACGATTACGATGATAACGATGATAATGATGAAAATGATCATAGTGGTGACGACAAAGAGTCACAGCAATCGGAAGTGGACCAAATGGACCCAGCCGACTACCTAGACCTTGGCGAGGATGAATATCCCAGCGATGATGGTGATTCCTTCGCTACTGTTTCGGAGGCGGAGCTGCCCAACTCGCCTGCTCCTCGTCCCGTGCGACTTTCACTCAGGAAAGACAAACGACCTGAGAACCGCAATGAATCTGCTGGTGCCGTGGCACACGACGCAGACGCTTTATATAAATTGGCGGCAGTGCTTCCCACCCAGGGGGGCTCTCCATCTTATTAACTTATTAAACAATTTTTTTGTCTTTTCCCTTTCTTTTTGAACTTTTTTCTTTTCTTTTTATTTTTTCCTTTTTACTTTTCCTTTTTGTTTTTCCCTTTTTCTTTTTTCCCTTTTCTTTTTTTCTTTTTTCTTTTTCTTTTTTCCTTTTTTCTTTCTGTTTTTCTTTTTTCTTTTCCTTTTTCTTTCTTTCTTTCTTTTCTTTTTTGAATTTTGCTTGCCTTTAACCTTTTTACAATGACTTATTCATCATCACCAATTACTATTATTACATTGAATTGCCAGGGCCTCCGCAATTCGCAACAGAGGTCCGTATTATTTTCCTGGCTTTCTTGTTTTTCGCCCATGATCGTGTGCCTGCAAGAAACCCATGCCACAAGTCAAACGGAGTTTGAACGATGGATCGACGATGAAAATCGCCATGATAACAACAAGTCTATGTACAAAGTTCTTTCTTCTCCCGGCACGACCCGTTCGCGGGGCGTTGCCGTTCTTTATCACCCTTCTCTTTCTGTTCTTTCTTCTTCAACCGACTCACAAGGTCGGTTGCAAGTCATCCATTTTTCCTTTCATTCCACACCCTTCCAGCTTGTTAACCTCTACGGTCCTAATCAAAAGAACCCTGGCATCGAGTTCTTTAATTCCATCCTCCCTCTGCTTGATGTCTCTCTCCCTACCATCATAGGAGGAGATTTTAATACGGTGGTCGATCCCCTCATTGATCGTACTGGCTGCAACCCAACGTCACCTTGGGCTTACAATTGGCCACACACCTTGGCCAACCTCACCCACGAACTTAATCTAACAGATATATGGAGATCACGCCATCCCGACGAACGTTCATATACCTGGTCTCGCGCCCATGGACAAGTTGCATCGCGACTGGATATGTTCTGGGTGTCATCGACTTTTATACCACGCGTTAAGGAAGTCTCTATCTTACCTTACTTTCACAGTGACCACTCGTACGTGTATCTTTCTTTTTCCCTTCCGGACGCGCCGGAGCGTGGGCGGGGCTGCTGGAAATTTAATAAAGCCCTATTAAATAATGCCACCTATCTTAAATTAATAAAAGATTTTTGGACAGAATGGAAACAAGAACAAATCCATTACCCTTCACTACCAGTGTGGTGGGATGTTGGCAAGAATCTAATTCGCCAACTGACTGTGGACTTTGCTACCGACGTAGCGGCCAAACAGAAGGACACTCATAAAAACCTCAGCAGTCATCTTCATTTTTTATCGTCACGTCGTGACGCTGGTGAAGATGTGACTGAACAACTCCGAGAGGTCGAAGACGAATTGTAAGAACATTATCGCCACAAGGCAGCTGGTGCGCGTTTGCGTGCCCGAGAACGTTGGGCCGAGGAGGGGGAGATTTCCTCCAAATATTTTTTCCAGCGTGAAAAAACCCGCGCTGTACGCAACTTAATGCATGCCATAAACGATGTATCCGGACGCACAGTACGAACCTTACGTGGCATATTGCACGTGTGGATGCTGTTTTACACTACCCTTTTTTCTGCAGCTTACTTGGATGCAGCAGAACAAACTTTTTTCTTGGACAGGATCATACACAAACTGTCCCCTACGGAAGCAGCCCTTTGTGAGGGAGCTGTTACCTTGGAGGAGTGTACTGCTGCCCTCAATTCTTTTTCCACTAATAAATCTCCGGGAGTGGATGGCCTAACCTATGAATTTTATCGTACTTTTTGGAATATTTTAGGCCCGGACTTAGTATCGGTGCTCAATGCCTCGTTTAGTAACGGGAAGCTATCCTTATGGCAAAGAACAGGCATCATAACCCTGCTTTATAAAAAGGGCGACAAATTGGAACCCAAGAACTGGCGTCCCATCACCTTACTCTGTTCCGATTACAAGATACTTTCGAAAGTGCTTACTGGCCGTTTGGCCAAGGTCCTCCCTAGTATAGTTTCTCCGTGCCAGACATGTGGCATTCCGGGGCGTTTTTCCGGCGAAATCGTACGTTTGGTGCAGGATTGCCTGGATCATGCAAACTCTTCGAATCTTGGGGGAACTCTGATATCACTTGACCAAGAAAAGGCATTTGATCGAGTGGATTGGGACTTCTTACAAAAAGTCTTAATTACAATGAACTTCGGACCTTCCTTCCGAACGTGGGTTCGTCTGCTATACACCACGTTATATTCACGTATTTTAATCAACGGTGCTCTCGGGGGTCCTTTTTCTGTTTCCCGGGGAGTGCGGCAGGGTTGTCCCCTTTCCCCGCTTTTATACATTTTGGTTGCCGAACCGCTTTCTCGAGCGATTCAGGCATCGGACGCTATCCATGGTTTCCCGCTACCCAACGGCGACACCGTGAAAATCCTGCAATACGCCGATGATACTTCTTGTTTCGTCATGGACGATGCCAGCCTGCTTGCCCTGCTGAAGGTTTGTGATCGTTTTTCCAGAGCCACAGGCGGAAAGCTCAATCTTGACAAGACGGAAGGTCTCCTTTTTGGTTCTTGGGCATCAAGGACTGACTTACCCGTCGCTTTAAAATGGTCGTCCGATTCCTTGATTATTCTGGGATGTCGGGTTGGGAATTCAGTTTTACCGGATTGGGAAATGCTCATACAAAAATTTAAACAAAAAACAACATCTTGGTCCTCGCGATCCCTGTCTCTGCAGGGTAGAACCCTGCTTGCAAACACTCTGGGTCTAAGTATCTTTTGGTACCAAGCGACAATTTTTGATATGCCAAAGACGGTCATTCATGCTATCAACAAGATCTTGTTCCCTTTTATTTGGAACAAGCCAAAAGAACCGATTGCGCGCAGCTCTGCCGTTGCTCCTCGTCTTCGGGGGGGGTTGGGAGTCGTGCATATTGGTACGAAAATTTTATCTTTGCGAGCAATTTGTCTTCGCCGTCTTTTGCTTTCAAGGAATACTGTTCCTTGGCCTTCCCTTTTTTCTGCCCATGTTCGCCAAGTCTTTTCACAAGACCTGGACACCTTTTTTTCCCGGGAATCCATTCCCGCATATAAAATTAAACGGCTGCCCAAATTTTATCAATCTGTTGTGCATGCCTGGCTGCAACTGGGGGGACGACGTGAGAATGATTCGTGGTTGCTCGGGAACAATAACAACACACCTATGCCGCTTACGGAGCTCACTGCCCACCGTACTTACTCTGTCCTACTGGAGCGTTCCTTGTTACCTCACAAGGCTATTGAAAAATTCAGCAGCATGCAGATCACGGTACATTGGCCGTCTGTGTGGCGCTCTCTTCACCTCTGGCGATTTGTAAGAACAATTGCAGATACGAACTATTATAACTTTCATGGCCGCTTGGCCACCGCAGACCGCCTTCTGCGCTTTGGCATGAAAGTAGATGCGAACTGTTTCTGTGGAGAGCAGGAAACTGCTATCCACCTTTTTTACTCCTGTCCCGTCGCCAAGACCGTTTGGGCCTGGATGACCCCTCTACTGGTGTCTTTGGACATACCATCTCCCCTATCCATCTCCACCATTCTCTTCGGCTTTCCGGACGCGAAGAATATCCCCGCTGCCGTGAATGCCCTCTTGGGTATTTTTCGCCATCATCTGTGGCTTCACCGCAATCTATGCAGGTTTGACCGTCTCTCTCCCGATGCCTCCTCGGTATTGCGGATGGCGAAGTCGACCTTCCGATTCGCGGTGAAACTTGAACATCGCCACTGTCTGTTGACGCAGTTCGAAAACGAATGGTTGATTCGTGGCCTTATCGGTACCATCACAGACGAAAACATCGTATCCTTTTGTACGGATTTTATGTCTTGAATGTTGGTAATATGTGGGACGGGTGCTGATGGGGGTCGCCTTCATTGGTTGTACTGCCGGATAGCCCGTTCGTCGTACGTTGCGTAGATTGCGAAAAGGCAGCTTGCTGTCCTTTTCAATATCTCGTCTCGTCATTTTCGTGCGTTTTGTCAAAGTTCTGACATTTATGCCAGGGCTTAGTATCGTCGAAAGATCCTAGATCTTACCTTTTTGTTCTCTGTCGGTTTTGTCCGCGGGGGAGAGGTTCACAACCTCTGTCGATCTGCGTCGCTTGTAGCGGCCTCCTTGAGTGTACCGGTCTTGCACGTAAGGGTTCGTCGTCATTGCACACCCCGACTTCGTAACCTACCCGGTCCCCACCCAAATAAGATCAAGTGTAGTATCTGTTCTTATCAGCTTAATTGGCAGTGCTATACTTGATTAATTTTCGTTAATTGGTTCGGTTAAAAGGTAAATGCTCACTAATTGGATTACACTCTCAAGGTTAGTGGATTTGATTTGATTTTGATTTGGATTGTGTTTCTTCTACGTCGCAGAACTGGATCGGACTCGGACTTGGCTTTGGACTCTCCCTTGGAAATATTGAATTTGGATTTCTTCGGATTTTTTATACGAAGCGATACAGACGTTTGACTTTCTGACCGGCATTCCTATATATCACTCGAACGGGACCATATACTGCGATTCATAACATCTATCCCATCGCAAGCGGTTTAGCATTCTCCACGATCACTCCGTGCGAGTTTTTCCTACCGCAACTAGTGCTAAAAGCCGTGATTTGGCCGGTCAACTTTCTGAGCACGATACCGGACATCTTGCCGAAACTTCGCTACGTGTTTAGCGGAACAGTTTGCAGGTCATTGTGCCGTGATTACGTGTTTCATCGTTTATGAACGTCCCATACGGAATTTTAAACCACTTTGGGCGAATAATTCGCGAGAAATACACACAAGTTTTAAATCGACCGTTGGATATTGTTCGGTCGCTACGCAACGAATTTAAATCGGGCAACGTGGTGTCGCTACGCATATCTCGTGCTTATATACGGCTTGTTCCAAGCGCTATTTCTTCAAACCAGAGCGAATAACACCTCAAATAACTCGATTATTACCACCCCATACGGTATTTAAACCTCTCAATCTATAAACCGCAAGACAGCAACGCAAGTTCTTTCGAAGCGACCGTTGGATATTATTCGGTTGCTACGTAACGAATTTAAATTCTTACTACATCGACTTGCCTGCTCAATAGACCGAACAATTATCGCGTGACAATAATACCGTCACACAATACGGAACTCTCTCGCCGCTTGTTCATCGAACAGCCGTATTTCTCACTGTACTCTATTTGATAGTTGTTGCTTCTACTATCCTACGGCGACTGTAAACATTCAAACCGCTTTTAACACGTAGCGGTAATAATCAGAAGCGTAATTCGTTTGCTTTGTCGACCTGTCGATCAACTCTACATAGGGGAATTCCCCGCGTCGTATTTAAACCTACTTGTGCGACTGTTAGATTATTCGCTATCGATTTCGTGCGTTCTCCACCGATTCTTAGCTATTCTACGGCCGCCGGTTATTCCCCACAACGGTATTTCCATGTACGCTACCCTGACACTCGTTCAAGCAATCTCGAGAGAATAACAAACTTTCAACACCGCATATAGACTACTAATAATGCGGTGTGTATACTGCAACGCCGATTTTCGGACGCGGTCCGAACTGAAAGAGCACTGGCAGAACACACACCATCATGCTCAAACAAATACACAGACAAATCAGTGCACGCTCGTTTTCCAAACGGACTGCACTTCTCAAGATCTCCGCTGCCCACACCGGGGCTGTAAATTTGTCAGTAAACGTGTAGACACTACCAGACACTTAGCAAAACACTTTTCCAAACACCACAAGAAAAGTGAGCTGGTTATACAGTACCATTGTCAGCAATGCCGAGTTTTTATGGATCCCGCGGAACGCTACGCACATAGGAAAGCTCATGCTACGGCCACGCAGTCAGGACAAGCGTTTAGCCCACCCATCCCAGTAATTGACCCTGCAACAGATGAGCTGTCCCTTATGGCGGGCCCGGACCAATCGCTATTATATGCCCAGCATGAGCGTAGTCAACGGACAACACCATCACTATTGCCCATGAAGCTCGATATCAAGCTCCTATCGCCACAAGAATCATTCCGCCTCACTTCACCAAAGAAAACCATCGTACCTACGGCGACACGTCAACCCAATACCAACATGCGCATTCTTAATCCACTTGCCAAGCCTTTCACTCCTTCTACATCCTCTCGTCTATCATTATCACCGGTATCTCCCATACCAGGTATCAACCTACTAGCACAGGATAACACTGACCAAGGCAGCACGCCTATCACAACCCCTACATCATCAGCTCCTTCATCAACTCCATCGATGCCCGACAATCCCCTAAGCCAGCCTACGGAACCTGCACAAATTGGGAAATGTCACGATCCCCCTCATAATACATCTCCCGACTTACTCACTCAAGGGCGTTCCCAGGAAGATCAACTCTCCATACATGCTGCTTCGTCGCCCGAGCTATCCTCGCAAACTTCACCCACGTACAGCTCCTCACTTACTGCCACTCCATCGCAATTTACAATACTTCACCGAAGCCCCACCAGGTTCACAGCGTCCACATACCAACAGGACCATCTATCGCTCTCGGCGAGATCCTCACCAGAAGGATCCCAGAGCTCATCATCCCCAAACCCATCACAATCGTCCAACCAGACCCCATCTCACCTCATGTTTAGCTCCTCATCACCGGCGCTCCATACGGCTCCAACTCCCAGAAATAACTATACTCAAGCATCATCCTCCCCCACCAATGGCCGCCTTGATTCACAGTTTACCCTGGGATCCCAGTCTCCACCACGTCTGTCACCGAAGTCGCCCGACCATTCTCAAATTGCCCAGGACCGCCGTATAATCCTAACCAACATCGATTCGCGACTGGTCTTCCTGCGACAAATGCTGTCCAAAGAAAAGCTGGCCCCTGCTCCACCGCCAGCACACAGAACGAATCCGCCAAATGACCACCACCGACTAGAGACGTCTGTTTCTCCTTCCAACTTGCCGTCATACGATTCTAACAGCACATCCTCGTCCGACGACCCTTTACCTGCGACAACAGCGATAGGACGATACATGGAAGTAAACAACACCAGCTCCACCACCACAGACCGGCGCACAATAATAGAGGTTGCTCCCCCGATTCCATTAACTAAACAAACACATCCACACTACCGGCGTGACCAACACTCCTCACGATCATCTGCCAACCTCAATCTTACACCTATCCTGAGGGAATATCGCAGGATGCAGAGCCTTAACAGTGCTGAGCGAGGGATTGTGTCTCCTCCCCAACTCGATGATCGCTTCATACAACAAGAGATCAACCCAGACGAGAACATTGAGGAGGAGTCCTCACCACATCTGCACCATGCCATAGACTCCCATACTTCACCGGCCTTAATTCACGATAACGACAATATCTCGGATGACGACAACATTCAGAGTGCTCAACCTCTTCCTCCACGTCCACCACGCACCACAACACCGTGCGATAAAAACCCATCTTCAGCCGACGAAGGAATGCTGGACGAATCGGATGAAAGCCTTCCACAAGACGAGGACGTGAAGACATTGGAGGAATTCCGACAACGATGGCACGACTGTTTCTCGAAAGAGAATAGCTGGGCAGAATTTTGCGATTTGTGCACATCGTTTGCGACCGAAACCCGTGACCTCGCCGTCCTTCTGGCTAAATCTCCAACAAGCCGCACAAATGTGACCACTACTGCCAAAACTGCGAACAACCAGCGACCTCCTCGTCGCCCCCCTATCGGGAAAGGAATCCCACAGAAAAATCGGTTCGACCCAGCTGCAGCTCGAAGACTCCAAGGTTTGTACAAGCACTCGAAAAAGCGAGCAGCGCGTAAAATCTTATGCAACAATTCTGTAGCATACTCTGGCTCCATTGAGGAAGCACACGCATACTTTGCCGACAGCTTCGACGAGAAGTACTGTATAGAGAACGCTGTGGGTGAAATGCTCGAGAAATATGTCCCTAAAGTCATGGATGACAGAGAAAACGACGAATTGTACAGCCCACTATCTCAGTTCGAGATTGCACAAAAGCTACGGTCAACCGCAAACACGGCCCCTGGTGCTGATCGTGTTGAATATGGCCACCTAAAACGAATCGACCCAACTGGCAAAATTCTGGCACTAATATTCAACCGATGTCGACATCAGAAAGACGTCCCTCCCTTGTGGAAAACGTCCAAAACGGTGCTCATCTACAAGAAAGGTGACGAGTCCGATGTCAGCAACTTTCGACCCATAGCTTTGATGTCATGCATCTACAAATTGTTCACGGGCATACTGGCTAAACGGCTGACTAAGTGGGCCATTAACAACGAAATCCTCTCCCAGGAGCAGAAGAGCGCTAGGCCGAGTGAGGGGTGCTACGAGCACACCTACATTTTGAAATCACTCGTTGGCCAGGCTCGAATGAACAAGAAGAAGCTGAACATCGCCTGGCTGGACTTGAGGAATGCTTTTGGCAGCATCCCTCACTCGGTCATCCAACACACTCTTTCACACATTGGGGTACCGGAAGATATGGTCCAACTATGTGCCAACATTTACACTGGAGCCACGACCCAAATCTTGACTCCTCAAGGTCTCACTGACGAGATCTGCATTCACTCCGGGGTGAAACAGGGATGCCCAATGAGTCCTGTACTATTCAACCTTTGCATAGAGCTCATCCTTCGATCGATCAAATCCAAAGCTTCTAAGCTCAAATCTGGCTCTTGTGATCACTTTGGCACACAAATCTCTTGCCTGGCTTATGCGGACGACTTAGTCCTTATTGCCCGCAGCAACGATGCTCTTCAACGTTTGCTATACGAAGCTGCCGAAATGGCTAATATTCTAGGACTGAGTTTCCGTCCAGATAAGTGTGCCACACTAACGCTGACATCCACAAAACAACGAGCCACATTTGTCGATCCACAAGATTACATCATTCAAGGGGAACACATCCCCGCCCTATCTCAAGAAGAATCGTACAGATATCTTGGTGTCCCCATCGGCCTTATCCACAATATCGACGATCTGCCCAGCGTAGTCCCAAAACTCATTCGACACATAAATATCATACGGGACTCCATCCTTGCCCCATGGCAAAAAATGGACGCGCTAAGAACATTCATCCAACCCTGTTTGACATACGCCTTACGCGCGGGCAACCCATTGAAACAGTCATTAGACGAGTATAAAAGAACAATAATTGCTGCAATGAAAGAGATCTGCTGCCTGCCCCAACGAGCATCACAATCCTATTTTTTCTCTCACAAACGAGTAGGAGGATTAGCTATGTTCGATCCACGCACTGAATGTGACATCCAAGCTATCGTGCAAGGTGTGCGTATGCTGTCCTCCACTGACCCGAATGTGAAAGGAATGGCTAAACAAGAATTGCAATACATTGTGCGACGCTCCACGCAACAACAACCAACAGCAGATCTCATCTCCACGTACTTATCAGGTACCAAAGATCGTCGCACAGACCATCTCTATTACTCATACTCCTCGTTATGGTCACGCGTACGACAAGCCTGTCGCCGTCTCAAGGTCTCGTTCAACTACGTGGAAAATGACGCACCAACCATCTCTGCCGACGATTCCCCTGAGATTAAATCTGAGCGTGTAACGTACTTCTTACATCAGTTGGTTCTCGACAGGTGCTCCAAAGATTTGCTAAACAACCAAGACCAGGGTAAAGTTGCGAGGTGCTTGGCCGATGACCAATACGCCAATGGATCCACGTGGCATTGCACCGGACTAAATATAAGATTCAAGGACTGGAGGTTCATTCATAGAGCGAGACTTAATCTTCTTCCCGTAAATGCCGTGAAAGCTCGTTTTTCGAACACCGATCCAACATGTCGCCACTGTGTCCAGCCTGAAACACTACCACACATCATCTGCCACTGCAGACCCCACATGGTCCAAATAAGATCTAGACACAATGCCATCGTGGACAGACTGAGAAACGCTGTTAGATTTGGAACAGTCACCACAGATAGAACTGTCGCAAATTCTGACCTTAACCTTCGGCCCGACATTGTCGTTGAAGAGGACAACAACGTACTTATTATAGATGTAACCTGCCCCTTTGACAACGATGAAGACGCCCTATCGGTTGCTGCTCAGAATAAAATCCACAAATACCAACCGCTCAAAGACTTTGTTTTATCTACGGGCAAAAAATGCGAGGTACTTCCCTTCGTCGTCGGGGCACTCGGTTCTTGGTATAAGCAAAATGAACTCGTGCTGAACAGACTTGGTATGACTAGACGATACAAGTCCCTATTCCGTAAGCTGTGCTGTACTGATGCCATACAGGGATCTAACAACGTCTATCGCTTACACCTGGGTTGTGATGATCATGTACAAGGAGAAAATTAACTCTTTCAATACATGTCTAAATAAATACTATTCTTTTTGATTTATTATCTGTACATATATACATATAACTTAGACTTACCTATACAATATTTACATCTTAGAAAATGAACAATCATTTACGAAACTAATATGAACAATTTAGTATTGAGTAGTAGTAATCGTAGCAAAGTGACAGTCCGTTACAACATTTACTATACTGATAACGGTTATCGTTTTGTTAGCTGTAAATTTAATACATAACCTCTGTAAATAGTTAAGGGCAACCGATCGGTCCCATCTTTTTTTGGATATTAAACTTGATAAGAACTCTGTTGGACACGGTGACCTGTCGAGATTTGCTGTTATCGAGTCTGCGCGTTGTTGATCTTCATTTGTTGTAATAAATATCGTCGTCAAAACTGTGAGTTCGTTCCTTGTTTGTCAATTTTTGTATTTTGTATATTATTTTTCTGGCAGTTCCTTATTAGGGGGCCCAATTAGGGGGCAACCGAACGGGAGGGGGTCTTCCTCTGTGCTTGTTGTTAGGGTCCCGTCGGGGGGTGGTTTGGCCATCTTCCGACTCTTCAGTGTTCGTTCTTGTTTATTATTTTCGTGTGTTTACGCCATTTTGTTTTCGGGAAGTTTTCTTCCTCGATTTATTTTTTGTGAAGTTACGAGACTTCACGTGTGAATTACCTTCAATTTTTCTTGCTATAAGCAAGTACTATTATTTACTGTGTGCTTTCGAGTTATATATTTGCTCGAACGTTTTATTTGCCGAAGAAACCGATCGATTGGACCTTGGACTTTCGAATTCGGACTTTGGACTTTGTACTTTGATCGGGCGTTGTTTTTATAACTTCTTGCTCGTATTTTTTCTACTATTTCTTCTGCCTTCACGCTGATTGCTGTTATTCAGCGTCGATTAATTTACTTGGACCTTTAGTTTTCAAGTTATCTTACTTATTGCGAAGCACGTTGTTTGTTATTGCTTCGTTCTTGCCTTTTGCCTTTGCTTTTTTGCCTTTTCTTCTACAGCGAACTTAGTGTTTAACTGTAGATTATTCGCTATTTTGCCTTCGCCGTTATATTTTTAAGCGGCGTCTCTTTCTTTTCGTGGGCGTAATCGAGAATCTTTCCTTATCTGAAACGTCTTTTCTTGTTTGTATGATCGAATGCATGATTGCATGCATTGCTGGATTATCATACGCCCTCTTCTATAATAAGTATTAGTACAATAAATTAAATTACTATAACCATCATGATACCTTACGCGTCAAGGACCGTAGATATCATACTACATCCGGACTGCCCCCTTCCTAAAAAGGGAGCTAAAGATGTAATCAATCTATTAAAGACAAGGGAGTTGTCTCCCACCATCGAGGCTGTGGTGCAAATCTCCCCAGAACGCTATCGCCTGACCTTTCATCATGCTCGGCAAATGAACGCATTCTCGAACCAGGATTTCCTTGTTCATGGTAAGCCTGTAAAATTCAGGTCGGTATCTCCATTTACATGGTATACATCTCCCGGCTCTCATATGGCATCCTGGACGAAGCCATCACTAGGGCACTGGCCCCGTATAGTGGCGGCATCAAGTCAATGAAATCAGTGGTGCATGAGAACATTTATACAGGAGAACACAACGTGCTCATGAAAATTATCGCGAACATACCGGCCCATCTGCGTATCGCAGGTCACTGGTGTGTTGTCAAATACAGTGGGCAGAAACCAGTTTGTTTTAAGTGCCATAAAGAAGGGCACGTCATCAAGGACTGCCCGACATACCAACAATCTAATACTATTGCTGCTACTGGTAGTAGTGATAACAATGATAGTGCTACAAACAATAGCGCTAGTGGTACTCACACTTCGGTATCTGTTGCTCCTACACGACCAATGCTCTCGTATGCGGCGGCTGCGAGGAGCAATCTTCCACAACCTGCTCCCTCCGAGAGTACCGATGGGTCATCCACCCCATTAAACAATAAAAATAATAACACCCAGTCAGCTACTGACCGCGCGTCCGGTGCTCCGGTATCTTCCGCCCCTTCTGGGGAGGGGAGCACTGTTGATATAGATCTTCCCCCAGCAACACCATCAAGCCCGGTTCGAAGACGTGGTAAGCGACGCCATCCTCCCACCCTTTCGCCAGAACCGGAGGAGAAGCGACCTGCGCCTAACGACGGGGCGGCTGACAATACCAATTTGGCATCGAGCCTCGCGGACGAGGAGTGCCCATGGTCGCACATCCCGGACGATCATTCCACCGGTGACCCCATGGACTCCCGACCTGAGACGGTGCCCCTTCCTCAGGATACTGACGAAGATGATGATAACGATAACGATGATGAAACGGATATGGACGAGGCCAACAATACGACTACGGACGAGGACGGTGACGACGAGACCGGCAAAGACACGAAAACGAATGATACCCCTAATAGTAATGATGATGACGACGCTAATGATATACAGGATTCAGACGAGGACCGGATCGATCCTGCTGAATACCTAGACCTTGTCGAGGATGATTATCCTAGTGATGACAATGCTTCCTTCGCCACGGTGTCGGAAGCAGAGTTGCCAAACTCACCAGCTCCCCGTATGGTGACCTTATCTATGCCCAACAAAGATGCAACCCCAGGTCAACAACCTGCTGATGAGTCTGCAAGTGCTGTAGCACGTAACGCGGACGCTTTGTATAAACTGGCGGCAGTGCTTCCCACCCAGGGGGGCTCTACCTCTTAGTAATTCTTACCTTATCCTTTTCACAATGACCTCATCTAGATCATTAATTACAACTATCACACTGAACTGTCAAGGCCTCCGTAACACAACACAGAGGTCTGTCCTATTCTCATGGCTCTCATGCTTTCGCCCTTCAATTGTCTGTCTCCAAGAAACTCACTCGACCAGTCAGGCGGAGTTCGAAAGATGGCTCACATACGAAACTGACAACGATAACAACAAAACCAACTACAAAGTTATTTCGTCCCCTGGCACGACCCGCTCACGCGGCGTAGCTGTCCTCTACCATCCCTCCTTTACTATCCTCTCCGCTTCATCCGACTCTCAAGGGCGTTTGCAAGTGCTCCAGTTCTCCTTCCAATCCATCTCCTTCCAAGTCGTCAACGTTTACGGCCCCAACGAAAAAACACCGGGTATCGAATTTTTCAATTCCATCCTTCCTCTCATAGATATCTCACTCCCTTCAATTGTATGCGGAGACTTTAATACGGTGGTAGATGCAAACATCGACCGCATAGGCTGCAACCCGAACTCACCTTGGGCCTACAATTGGCCACACACCTTGGCCACTTTAACTAGAGACTTGAACTTAGTGGACATATGGAGATCGCGCCACCCTACTCAACGATCATACACATGGTCCCGCGCTGGAGGCCAAGTTGGATCAAGACTGGACATGATTTGGATATCTTCCTTCTTAGTCCCGTCTGTTCGGGAAGTCTCGATATTGCCTTATTTCAGAAGCGACCACTCCTACGTGTATCTTTCCTTTTCTCTACCGGACGTGCCGGAGCGTGGGGGGGGCTACTGGAAGTTCAATAATACCTTCACAAAAAATGAGAATTATGTCCGACTAATCAACTCCTTTTGGAAAGATTGGCAGAAGGAACAAGACCACTATCCTTCATTACCCGTATGGTGGGATGTCGGCAAACAATTACTCCAACAAATTACTGTAGATTTCGCATCGGACCTCGCCGCCTCACAACGACAACATTATCAACAATTGTCCAACCAACTTACCGCTCTCAATTCACGCCGTAATGCTGGCGAGAATGTCACCGCGGAACTCAAAGTCATTGAAGATCAGCTGTACGATCACCATGTACGAAAAGCCGCTGGAGCACGTGTACGAGCCAGAGAACAATGGGCAGAAGAAGGAGAAACTTCTTCCAAATATTTTTATCAACGAGAGAAGTCGCGAGCCATACGCAGCCTCATGGATGGAATCTACGATGTTCATGGCCGCATTATAAGAAGCTTATCTGGTATGCTATACGTATGGATGGTTTTTTACACGACATTATTCACGGCGGCCTACCTCGACGCAGCCGAACAGTCCTTTTTCCTGAACAACCTAATTTATAAACTATCGACCAAGGAAGCGGCCCTCTGCGAAGGAAAAGTCACTTTGGAAGAATGCACTGCAGCTCTACATTCCTTCTCTTCCAATAAATCTCCGGGGGTGGATGGCCTCACGTATGAATTCTACCGTACATTCTGGGAATGTATGGGTCCCGACCTGGTGTCGGTTTTAAACGCATCAAACCACATAGGACAATTGTCCCTGTCACAACGCACTGGCATAATTACGCTATTATATAAAAAAGGGGATAAGTTAGATCCCAAAAATTGGCGCCCAATAACATTACTTTGTACAGACTACAAAATTCTCTCTAAAGTTCTTACTGGCCGCTTGGCCAAGGTTCTCTCATGTGTTGTATCCCCGTGCCAGACGTGTGGCATTCCGGGACGTTTCTCTGGTGAAGTCGTGCGTCTGACGCAAGACTGTCTGGACCATGCAAATTCATCGAACGTTGGGGGCGCTTTGATATCACTCGATCAAGAAAAGGCCTTTGATAGAGTAGATTGGGATTTTTTAGCGAATGTCTTAATTAGCATGAACTTCGGACCTTCGTTCCGCGCGTGGGTTCGGTTGCTCTATACTACGTTGTACTCACGCATATTAATTAACGGTGCTCTCGGGGGTCCTTTTTCTGTTTCCCGGGGAGTGCGGCAGGGTTGTCCCCTCTCGCCCCTCTTGTACGTCTTAGGAGCGGAACCGCTCACGCGTGCCATACAGGAATCACCGGAGATCGATGGCTTCCCACTACCATCTGGGGAACGAGTCAAGATCCTCCAATACGCGGATGACACCACTTGCTTTGTGATGTCTGACTCTAGTAT
Source organism: Xenia sp. Carnegie-2017 (assembly GCF_021976095.1). NCBI lineage: Eukaryota > Metazoa > Cnidaria > Anthozoa > Malacalcyonacea > Xeniidae > Xenia > Xenia sp. Carnegie-2017. The sequence continues at coordinate 13,681,704 of NW_025813486.1, forward strand.
GCTCGCGTTATTTAACCTCTTGGAACGATATGCCAACGCTACGGGTGCACAACTAAATATTTCAAAGACAGAAGGACTATTGTTCGGTACTTGGAAACTCAAATCAGACTTACCAATTAATTTGAAATGGACGTCCAACTCTCTAATCGTTCTGGGATGTCGTGTCGGGAACTCTGTTCTGCCAGACTGGGACACACTCGTCAATAAATTCAGGACAAAAATAACATCTTGGTCCACACGATCGCTGTCACTCCAAGGTCGAACGCTCCTGGCTAACACGTTAGGGCTCAGTGTTTTCTGGTACCAAACGACTATCTTTGATATGCCAAAAACCGTAATACACACCATAAATAAAATATTGTTTCCCTTTATATGGGGCAAAAGGAAAGAACCCATCGCACGCAGCTCTGCCGTCGCTCCTCGTTGTTGGGGGGGTTTAGGGGTTGTGCATGTCGCAACCAAGACGTTATCCTTGCGAACCATCTGGCTCAGGCGCCTTCTGCTATCGCAATGCACTATTCCGTGGCCTTCGGTGCTCTCACATCACATCAGCCAAGTTTTTAAACAAGATTTGGATACGTTCTTTGCTCGAGAAACCATTCCTGCATATCTCATCAAGAAGATTCCAAAATTTTACCAATCCATGATCCAAACGTGGATACAGATCAAGGGACGACGGGTCGATAACTTGTGGTTGGTAGGGAACAATAACACCGTTCCCATTCCACTGGCGGAACTCACCGCAGCACGTACTTACTCTACGTTGTTGGAAAGTACACTGACGCCACATAAAGCAATAGACAAATTCTCTGCAATGCAGATTACGGTCCACTGGCCATCTGTGTGGCACTCTCTTACACTATGGCGATTTGTTCGCTCTGTTGCAGACAAAAATTACTACAACTTTCATGGCCGCCTTGCCACCGCGGACCGCCTGCTTCGGTTTGGCATGAAAGTTGATGGCAACTGTTTCTGTGGCGAGCAGGAAACTGCTCTCCATCTACTGTGTCACTGTCCGGTCGCCATCACCGTCTGGGACTGGCTTACACCTCTTCTGGTGTCCTTGGACCTCTCCATTCCCCTCTCCATCTCCACCATCCTCTTCGGATTTCCGGAAGCGAAGAAGACCCCCGCTGCCGTGAATGCCATTTTGGGCATCCTCCGCCATCATTTGTGGCTTCACCGCAATCGATGCAGGTTTGACCGTCTCTCTCCCGATGCCTCTTCGGTATTGCGGATGGCGAAGTCGACTTTCCGATTCGCGGTGAAATTAGAACATCGCCACTCCCTGCGGACGAAGTTCGAGGAAGAATGGTTGCTCCGTGGCCTAGTCGGCACCATCACCGACAATAACAGCGTATCCTTTTCTAAGGATTTTATGTCTTAATTGTTGGTCATTTGTTGGACGGTGCTGAAGGGGGTCGCCTTCATTGGTTGTACTGCCGGATAGCCCGTTCGTCGTCCGTTACGTAGATGTGAAAGGAGCAGCTCGCTGTCCCTTTTAATATCTCGTCTCGTCCATTTTCGTTCGTTTTGTCAAAGTTCTGGCATTTATGCCTGGGCTTAGTATCGTCGAGAGATCCTCGATCTCTCCTTTTCGTTTCTCTGTCGGTTCTGTCTGCGGGGGAGAGGTTCGCATCCTCTGTCGATCTGCGTCGCTAGTAGCGGCCTCCCTGAGTGTACCGGTCTTGCATGCACAGGTGCGTAGTCATTGCACACCCCGACTTCGTAACCTACCCGGTCCCCACCCAAAATAAGATCAAGTGTTCTTATCAGCTTAATAGGCAGTGCTGTTCTTATCAGCTTAATAGGCAGTGCTATACTTGATTGGTTTCCGTTAATTGGTTCGTTGAAAGTTAATTGGATCGCTAATTGGAACGCTAATTGGATCACACTTATCAAGGTTAGTTGACTTTGAATTTGGATTTGCTTTTACGTCACTGGATTTGGATCGGAATTGGAATTTGCACCGGAATTGGACTTGGAATTGGAAGACCCTTTGGTATTTTCGTACTCGGACTCATCTACGTAGCGATACAGAAGTGGAGCTTTCGACCGGCATTTCCCTACATCGTTCGGTTCGGACTATTTTTCGCTTTTGACCACGTAATTTTTTCCTGCAATTGGTCCTCTTACTGTTACGAACACTGTGTGTGAGTTTTCACGCGCAACTATCGCTAAAACGCCGATATTTCGAAGACGAACTTTCGCAAGTGAGTTGCTCGAGATTCTGTCACGACCCCATTACGCGTTTGGAGGGTTGTTTTCTTAAATACCGCATCGAATTTGCGTTGGCACTGGCAATATAGAACTACAAACGGTATCTTGTACGAATTCGACAACAAATTCGTACGAAATCTCATCGAGTTTTAAAACGACCGTTGGCTATTTTACGGTTGCCTGGCTACCATTTCAAATTCGCGTGCACTTTTCGCTACAACGCGTTATATTCGAACTCTTTACTTACTTTTATTTACTGCTGGCGTTATATTACTGATATACCCGGGTATACTCAGTCTTTCCCAAATTGTTCCAATATTTGGCAAGTTTTTCTATCCTAACTTCAAAACGCGACCGTTGGCTGTTTTTCGGTTGCTACGTAACGAATTTAAATTCCTACTGCATCGACTTGCCTGCTCAATAGACCGAACAATTATCGCGTGACAATAATACCGTCACACAATACGGAACTTTCTCCTCGCTAACTCATCGATCTGCCGCATTTTCCACCGAACTCTCTCTGATAGTTGCGGCTGCTACTATTTCACGGCGATTGTATCGAGGGATAAACATTTTAACCGCCTCTTTACTTATTTCGGGATACATAGTCTCTACACAAACGCGATTATATATTCCCGACCGACTGTTTGTTTACATTTGCATCGACCATCCTCGCCGCTATTTTCTCGCCGTGCAGTGAACCTATTCGCCCAACCACAACATATAATTGTTCCTGCACGTACACTCCGCTGAACCTATCGACTATCTGTTATTACATCGGTGACAACCGACGATATTTTGCGATTCTTATCCCAGACTTTCCCGAGCATATTTTTGTTCGGCGAGTCAAGCGTATCGCGTGCCCATCGAAAGTTACTCGCTCGCAAGTGTTTGGAAATCACTTTTTACACGGCCCGACACTTTGTACCTTCTCTCCGTGGCCCACGCGAGTTATTACAGTGTTTCTGGGTTCTTTTTTTCCGATTGCGGCCGATTCAGCACTGCCAGGAGCCCTACTTCGCTGTACGTGCCGTACACGGGCCGATATTTGATACCATACTTAAGCCAAATTATAACTTTTTTGACGCGTGCCGTTCATTTTCGCGCGTTTTCCCGCCACATACCGCTAACAAAGCGTAATTTGGCCCCTATTTTTCGAACTTTGCTGGTATTTCGGCTGTTTCTATTGCTTACGTGGCTACAAGAGATCGTGTCACGTCTGTTTGGCGGTACACGTTACCTCACCTTGACTTTTTGCAATGAGGTGCGTCTACTGCAAGCAATACTTCCGTACCCGTCATGCTCTAAGCAGTCATTGGAACTGCACACATCATGGTCGGCTTAAAGGTGACGGATCTCCTCCTGAGAAGTGCACAGTGACGTTTAACACGGACCGCTCGGCTCAAGACCTTCACTGCCCACACAAAGGCTGTAAATTTCAGAGCCGACGCGTCGATACCGTGAAACACCTATCTAAACACTTCTCCAGGTGTCACAAGCGTGAGGAGCTCGTCGTGAACTACTTTTGTGGCACCTGCGGCGTCTATTTGGACCCAGCTGAGCGGCAGTCCCATCGGGAAGCGCACACCAGAGCCTCCCAGTCTGGCACGCAGTTCAGCCCGCCCACACCAGTGATCGATCCTGCCACTGCTGAACTGACACTCGTCCCGGGCCATCACCAACTCGCATCATCGTCATCGCTATCGCCAATGAAGCTTGACATCAGGCTTCTATCCCCACAGGAGTCGTTCCGCCTCACTTCACCCAAGAAGGCCTCCATACCCATGGCGAAACGACACATCCATCACACACCACTGGATCCACTGGCTGCCCCGTTCACACCGTCTTCACCACCCACACAACCATCTGTACCAAGTCCCCCACAGCTATCGTTCTCATCGCCTGGTTGGTTTCCAGCTTCACAAGACGATAGACTTTCTCTACATGGTGGATCCTCGCCAGAACATCCCAGAGATACTCCTGACATCGTTCACCAGCCACCACCTCTCGCTCCATCTCACTCCATGGGACCCATACCACCACCTTCTAAACTTATCCCACCTCAGCGCTTCACCACCCAGCAAGGCACAACTTCAACTTCTGATTCCCCCAACACACTGGACCGCTTGTCCATTTCACCTGGCTCCACACCGGACCCATCACTCCTCCCACTGGATTCTCCACTCACCACCTGCCGTACCAACTCTCCGTTCACTCCTGTACTCCCCTCACAGTTCACCATCTCTGGTCAAACTCCACCACTCATATCCCCATCAACGCCCGACAATGCACAGGGTCTGGACCACCACATTTCTCAATCCTCCACCGCTGCCACACTGTCTCCACCACCAACTCCGCCTCCCCCCTCCCCACAATCCACCCGCCATGACATCATCGACAGCATCCACACACAACTTTCCCGCCTGCGACAACTCACCCGCGAGGACAGCGTGTCTCCATCACCTCCGTCACCTTCATCATCATCATCACCCTCCTCTGTTTCCGAGCCATCATCAACAGACATGCAGCCAGCCATCACTGCCTTTTCACGTCTGCTGGAGATGTCTGAACGTCCCAAACCCTCCAGCAGCTCATCATCCACAGTCACAGAGGACCGTGCATCCGTCAGGGTAGCTCCGCCACCACCAGTAAGTCAGCAAACACAACCGTTCCACCGCCGCAACCGCCACTCCTCCTCTTCTAAGGTACCACAGCTCACCCCCATCCTCCAAGCATATCGTCATCAGCAGGGTGGAGCTGCCCACAGACCACAGCACCCACCACCACAACACCACGCTGAACAGTCTCTAGCTGCTTCAGACCATGCAGACTGGGACTCTGCCGACGACTTCGCTAGTCCTTCATTGCACCCCAGGCCTGTATCCCGCCATTCCGACACACCATCCCATTCACCACCGCCGCAGCACACACCTGGGTTGACTGACCAAGTGGATGAAACCATCAACGAGATCCCTTCGCACCAACCTCGTCCTCATCGGGAACCCGACCACCTACCACCAGGGGAAGGCAATCACAATGCCCCCCCGTCGGACGATGAGGATGGTGTGAAAAGTGGAAGGGAACTTTCTCTGAAGACTCTACCTGGGAGGAATTCACCACACACTGCACCACCTTCGCCACTGCCGCACGAGAACTGGCCACCAGCTTAAAGAAATCACACACCTCACGCACGCCCAAACCGTCATCTCAGTCACGCCCACCAACCTCACGCCGCCCGCCGCAAGGTAGATCCATCCCCAGATTCGACCCCACCGAAGCCCTTCGCCTGCAAGGCCTGTATTATCACTCCAAGAGACGGGCTGCACGGAAGATTCTTGGGAACAACAACACTATCTTCATGGGCTCCATCGACAACGCCGAACAATACTTCACCACCTCCCTTGCAGAAAAATTCACAAACACATCAATCCTGCAGGAGCAACTAGATCAATTCACTCCCACCGCCCGTGAAGAACCCACCACCAAACTCTTGTACGATGAACTGCGACAGTCTGAGATAGCTGCCAAACTAGGCTCCGTTGCCAACACCGCACCGGGTTCAGACAGATGCGAGTATGCTCACCTTAAAAAGGTCGACCCCACCGCTGCCATCCTGTCCCTGATCTTCAACCGATGCCATGCAGAGAAGGACGTTCCACAACCGTGGAAAGACGCAGTGACGATCCTGATTTACAAGAAAGGGGACACGGATGACATCTCCAACTTCCGCCCAATAGCGCTCATGTCGACCATGTATAAACTGTTTATGGGCGTACTCGCAAAACGTCTGACCAAGTGGAGCATCTACAACGGCATACTATCGGATGAGCAGAAAAGCGCGCGGCCCTCGGAAGGATGCTACGAGCACACCTTTTTGTTGAAATCAATCGTGGCAGACTCTCGACGCCGCAAGCAAAAGCTGTGCATGGCCTGGCTGGATATCCGCAATGCCTTTGGCAGCATCTCACACGACGTCATACGCTCTTCGCTTCAGCACATTGGTGTCCCAGCGGACATGATTCAGCTCATCGGCAACGCGTACTCCGGTGCCTCGACAACTATAAAAACACCTGCAGGCAGCACTGCTTCTATCCCAATTCGTGCCGGGGTAAAGCAGGGCTGCCCACTGAGCCCTATTATCTTTAATCTGTGCATGGAGTTGATTCTGCGCATGGTTAAATCTAAAGCCAGTCAACTCCGCTCGGGGGTATGCAGGTTTCAGAGTCGCACCGTCTCGTGTCTAGCCTATGCCGACGACTTGGTCCTGCTGGCTCGTTCTCCAGACGCTCTCCAACAACTGCTTGATCGTGCCTCGGACGCGGCCTCGGTGCTCGGTTTCGAATTTCGGCCCGACAAGTGTGCGACGCTCTTTCTCACCACCGAAGGCAAGCGTCGCCTCTGGACGGACCGCCACGACTTCACTCTTCAGGGTGACCATTTGCCGGCCCTTGAGAACGAACAGTCATACCGATACCTAGGAGTGCCAATCGGGGTCATCCACAACATCGATGACATCCCGAGCATCATCCCGCGTCTGATCCACGATCTCCACTCCATCAACTCCTCTCTTCTCGCTCCGTGGCTGAAACTGGATGCGATCCGCACTTTCATTCAACCCTGCCTCACATACGCTCTTCGTGCCGGCGATCCGCTGAAGAAGTCACTCAGTGAATACCGCTCCCTCCTCGTCAGGGTCCTACGCGAAATCTGCAACCTGCCAACCAGAGCCACTCAAAGCTATTTCTTTGCAGCGAAAAAGGCCGGTGGCCTGGGCTTTCAGGACCCTTTCGTGGAGTGTGACATGCAGGCAATCGTGCAGGCTGTTCGTGTGCTCTCATCCGGTGATGACAACGTTACCACCATCGCCAAGGAAGATCTTCGTGCCTTTGTCCGTCAGACGGCCCAATCAAACCCGACCGCGGACTTGATATCGAAATACCTCTCTGCCAAGGACGATCCAAGACTGAGAACACTGCACTACTCCTCTCACTCGTCACTGTGGTCGAGAGTCAGAAAAGCCTGTCGCCGTCAGAACATCGACGTTCGATTCTCCGATTCCGAACCTCCCACCATCTCGGCAGACGAATCCGATGCGGTTAAGTCTCACCAGGTATCGTCTTTTCTCCATCGCCTGGCCCAACAGCGGTATGCAGACTCACTGGCTGCTCTTCCGGATCAAGGAAAGGTGGCCCGTTGCCTGGCTGAGGATGTCTACGCCAATGGCTCGAGCTGGCACATGAATGGACTCAACATTCGCTTTAAAGACTGGAGATTCATTCATTGCGCCAGACTCAACGTGCTCCCCCTCAATGCCAACAAGAGCAGATTCTCCCACACAGATCCGACATGCCGCCATTGCACCCAACCGGAAACCCTGCCTCACGTTCTCTGCCACTGCCGATCGCTGATGACGCAGATGCGCGAACGACATAACCTTATCGTGGACGGTATACTGAACTCAGTACGATTCGGTGATGTCACCACCGATCATGCGGTGCAGAACTCCGGACTACGCCTCCGCCCGGACATCGTAGTAGAAGAAAAGGACGACGTCCTGATCATAGATGTCACTTGTCCCTTTGACAACGACGACAACGCTCTGGCCGATGCGGCGCAAACCAAGCTCAATAAGTACGAACCTCTTAAGCAACACTTCATTGGACTTGGCAAGCGCTGCGAAATCCACCCTTTCGTCATCGGAGCCCTGGGATCCTGGTACCGCCCGAACGAGCTACTTTGTACCCGACTTGGCATGACGCGACGTTATAAGAACCTTTTCCGCAAGTTGTGCTGCTCGGATGCAATCCGTGGATCTTCCGATATCTACCGCCTCCACCTGGGCTGCGATTTGGCAACCCAGGATGCCCAGTAAACATAATAGACATAAGAACTCATCTCTTATTACGAACGTACCCATAATTCAATGGAACACTCTATATATTTGTAAATAGTATATGTATATAGTAATGATGTACTTTGGGGAAATGAACAATACGGGTGGGTTTCTTTCTGCTTTCGTCGAATTTCTTTCTACATATAGTCTTCTCCCACTGCCACTTACCTTCTCTCTAATGTCATCTATTTCTTTACTTACCTTATCATTTACCTTTTAACTTACCTTCTTACTTATCTGTTTTTTCTACCTATTTTTTATACTTACCTTAACTACCTTAATATAGGATATAGTAACTATTAGTTCTATATGCATGAAATTATTTTGTAAATATTGATTGTTGTAATTGGGCCCATCAATTTAAATAAACTACTGATAAGAACTCTGTTCTTATCAGCTTAATATCTGATATGTCGGGCAATGCCCGACTCTTATATTAAACTGATTTTTGGATATCGGCGATGGGATTGGAGCTTGCTTCGCCCTGGCCACGGGTTGTCTCGGTATTGCACTACCTCCGAGTTCGGCCCATTTCCCTTCGCGGAAGGGAAACACATTTACTTTAAACAAAAGAAAAAAAACAAACAAAACAGCCAGCAAATCAAATAGCTAAGCGAATTTATTTTGTCTGTAACTAACTAACTAACTAACTAACCGAGAAACGAACTGTTTAACATTTAACTAACTAACTAACATACGTCTCTTTTCGACAGAGTCGGCGAAAGACGAAAAGACGTCGTCGTCGTCGGAAAGGAAGACAATAAAGGCCGTCAGACGGTAAGTTGCAAGTGCAAAAGTAGTGAAAAGTAAAGGAGGGGTGCAACCGTGTCGCACCGAGCGTACGTTCGCGTACAAAGTATGCTCGCCGTGCGTCGTTCGAGCATACTTACCTGACGCGAGAGGCACCTTGATCAGCTAGGAGGTCCTCTCAGGATGAGGCCCTTTCATTGCACTTCGACTGGGTTGACTCCTGCGATTACCCTAACGTGGGTAACTCGAGCGTATAATTTCTGGTAGTGGGGACCTGCGTTCGCGCTCGTCCCCTTCGTTTCTCACGATGGGAGGAAGAAGCGGAGAAAAAGAACAAATAAAATAGAACACAATAGAGAGAAGAGGGCCTTTCGTCCGTCAATTGTATGCCACGCTTTGGGACATATATAAATTCGTTGTTCGTTCGGGGTTAGGTTGCATGCTGCCAAATTTTTTACTGACCTATCCCAAAATGCATAGCGAGATGCAGGAGAAATTTATATCAGCTATTAGCAAGAATAAATTACTTGTATTTGACATAAATTACTTGTACTTAACAACGACGTAAACGGCCGGCGTGTGTGTATATTTTGACGGACGGCATATACATTATGAAAATATACAAATTATAATATGTATCGTCGACGTTAACAGTAATGATATTGCATTGCGAACGTTTTTCTTACTTAGTCGTACGTTTGTTTAGCTTTTATAGTAATTATTTCTATGTATCACTGACATTTAACGGCTCGTAGTGTAAAATTCGTTCATTGAGCTGCTTGTCTGCCGATTTCATGAAGCATGACCTTGTTGACATTGCAGCACTTGCATACAATGCGAATCATTATCGCCCACAAGCACAAAGCGTTTGTTTTACAATGAGAAAGCACGTCTGCAGCAAGTTCGCGACAGACATCGCGTGCTTCCTACGTCATATGAACGATCGCATTTCGCGGCATTACGCGCGAATTTTCAAACATGTTCTTCTTTACGAACAGGTGTACATTGGATTAGAAAGAACGCTTGACATGACGATTGTAGTAAAGGATGATTCCTTCGTTATCCGTACTGCTTGATTTTTTTCATTTGTTGCATGATTTCTACGCGAAAAGATACAATAGAACCGTGTGTTTCTCATGCAACTTGTAGAGTGAAAAAATGGCGAAAGCTCTTCTTCTGTATCGCTTCTCGGCCTTTTGGCTAAGATCAAGTGTAGCTGCCGACGGACACGGTGACAAGTCGAGAATTGCTGTTGCTGAGTCTGCGCGTTCTGATCGTTTGGTGTTCTGTTAATCGTATTCAATATCGTCTTCGAAATCGTGAGTTCGTTCCTTGTTTGTAAATTGTTATATTTTGTATCTGTTTTCTGGTAGTTCCTTATTAGGGGGCCCATTTAGGGGGCAACCGAACAGGAGGGGGTCTTTCCTCTTTTCTTGTTGCTAGGGTCTAGTCGGGGGGTGGTTTGGCCACGTTCTGACACCTTCAGTGTTCCTTCTTATATTTCGCGTGTTTATCGCCATTTTGTTATCGGGAAGCTTTCTTCCTCGACTTGTTTTTGCGAAGCTACAAGACTTCACGTGTGATTTATATTCTTTTTGGTTTCTGCTATAAGTAGGAACTGCTATATACTGTGTGCTTTCGAGTTTATATAGTTGCTCGAACGTTTATCTTACTTTAAAGAACGATCGTTTATCGAAGGTCGTTTGTACTTTGATCGGGCGTTGTTTTATAACTTCTTGCTCGTACTTTCTATTTATTATATTCCTTTATCTTTTGCCTTTACGCTGATTGCTGTTATTCAGCGTTGTTTAATTTATCGATTGACTTGCTTGGACCTTTGCCGTTCAAACTATTATACTTTTCGCGAAGCACGTTGTTTGTTTGCTTCGTTTCTGCCTATTTTTTGCCTTGTTTTTTTGCTAGTTTGTTTTAGACTAGCGTATTTTGCCTTTTGCCTTTTTGTTCTACGGTGAATATCATATCTAACTGTAGATTTTCTCACTATTTTGCCTTTTGCCGTTGTATATTTACGCGGCGTTATATATTATTCGTGGGCGTAGTCGAGCGTCTTTCGCTTGAAGATACGCTAGTATCCTGAGTGTTTTTGCACTAGTTGTTACATTTCTCCTGGTGTAAGCGTGTTCTATACTTTTTCTACTTTTATTTGGTCTGTTTGACCGAAGACTTTTTTCTTTGGGCGTTTTTTTTCTGCCATAAACGTCTGATTTCTTGCTTGTATGAATTGAGTGCATGATTGCTTGCATTTTTAATTTTTCATACGCCCCCGTTTAATACTAATATTTTGTGAACGGAATAATAACATTTTATATAAACTTGTACAATGATACCGTACGCCTCAAGAACCGTCGATATCGTACTGCATCCTGACTGCCCCCTTCCCAAAAAGGGTGCCAAGGATGTCATAAACCTGTTGAAGACACGGGAATTGTCTTCTACAATAGAAGCTGTCGTCCAGATATCACCGGAGAGATATCGCCTGACCTTCAATAACGCTCGACAAATGCAAGCGTTCTCTAATCAGGACTTTTGGTGCATGCAAACCCGTCGAGTTTCGATCAGTTTCCCCATTTACTTGGGTTTATATTTCCCGTCTGTCATACGGCATCCCTGACGAAGCCATCACTAGGGCACTTGCCCCTTATAGTGGCGGCATTAAAACCATCAAGTCGGTGCTGCATGAGAAAATATATACTGGTGAGCACAACGTGCTCATGAAGATCGTGGCAAACATCCCCGCTCGCCTCCGCATAGCCGGACATTGGTGTGTGGTTAAATACAGTGGCCAAAAGCCTGTATGTTTCAAATGCCACAAGGAGGGACACGTCATCGCTGACTGTCCGTCTTATAGAGCTGCCCTAGACAGCTACAATAATAATATTACAAATCCCAACGAGGATCCTGCTACTACCGGTAGCAATAATAATAATACAGACTCTTCTGTACCTTCCGCTCCTTCGCGCAGCACATACGCCGCGATTGCGAGGAGCAATATCGTATCGAATAATACCTCCGAGAGTACCGGGCCATCCACTCCCGTGCTAACAAATTGTAGTAGTAGTGCCCAGTCAGCTCCTGCCTGCGTTTCCGACGCTCCGGAACCTGCCTCTTCTGCCTTGCCTGCCCTTTCTGCCCCTTCTGGGGGGGGTGGCACTGTCAACATGGAGTCCTCGCCTTCGAACACCTTCAGCCCCGTTCGACGAAGACGTGGAAAAAGACGCCATTCTCCAGCTACATCACCGCAACCGGAGGAGAAACGCGCGACGCCCGCTGACGTGACCGTTGCTGACGATAACACCCTTTCCGATCCCGAAAACGCGGAATCGCCTCCTGAAACCGTGCCCCTTCCTGCGGACACTGATGAGGATGATGATGATGATGATGATGACACGGACATGGACGACGAGACAAACCAGACCACGAAAGTGACTGGCGATGACGATGATGATGATAATGATGATAACGTTGACAATGATGATAATGATGATAACGTTGAAAATAATGATGATACTGATGAAAATGTGGATAATGATGATATTGGTGACGATAACGAGTCACAGCATTCGGCAGCGGAACAAATGGACCCGGCCGACTACCTCGACCTTGGTGAAGATGATTGCTCCAGCGATGATGGCGCTTCCTGCGCTTCCTTCGCTACCGTATCAGAGGCGGAATTGCCCACCTCACCTGCTCCTCGTCCCGTGCGACTTTCCCTCAGGAAAGACACACGACCCAAAACTCGCAATGAGTCTGCTGGTGCCGTGGCACATGACGCGGACGCATTATATAAATTGGCGGCAGTGCTTCCCACCCAGGGGGGCTCTCCATCTTTTTAAACTTATTTAACTTTTTCGACAACTTTTTTGTCTTTTCCTTTTTTCGAATTTTTTCTTGCCTCTATAACTTTTTCACGATGACTACTTCAACGGCATTGATATCCCTCATTACGTTGAACTGCCAAGGCCTCCGTAATGCGACACAGAGGTCTGTTTTATTTTCCTGGCTTTCTTGTTTTTCCCCCCTTATCGTGTGTTTACAAGAAACCCACGCTACGAGCCATGCCGAATTTGAACAATGGATTGAAGCGGAAACTCGGGCCGATAACAACAAGCCCAAGTATCAAGTTCTTTCTTCTCCCGGCACGACCCGTTCGCGGGGCGTTGCCGTTCTCTATCACCCTTCTCTTTCCGTTCTTTTTTCTTCAGCCGACTCACAAGGTCGGTTGCAAATCATCCATTTCTCTTTCCATTCTACCCCTTTCCAGCTTGTTAACGTTTACGGTCCTAACCAGAAGAACCCTGGCATCGAGTTTTATCATTCCATCCTCCCGTTGGTGGATGTCTCTCTGCCTACAATCATAGGGGGAGATTTTAATACGGTGGTCGATCCACACCTCGACCGCACTGGCTGCAACCCTACGTCACCGTGGGCATACAATTGGCCACACACCTTGGCCACCCTTACCACCGAACTAACTCTAACGGACATATGGAGAACTCGCCATCCTTATGAACGCTCCTACACCTGGTCTCGGTCTAACGGCCAAGTTGGATCCAGACTCGACATGTTCTGGTTGTCTTCCTTCTTGGCACCGTATGTGAAGGAAATCTCCATTTTACCATATTTTCGAAGTGACCATTCGTATGTTCATCTTTCTTTTTCTCTTCCGGATGCGCCGGAGCGTGGGAGGGGCTGCTGGAAATTTAATAATAACCTATTAAATAATGCATGCTATAAACAATTAATAGAAAATTTTTGGAAAGAATGGCAATATGAAAAGACCCATTACCCTTCCTTACCTGTCTGGTGGGATGTTGGGAAAGGACTCATCCGCCAATTAACGGTTGATTTCGCTGCCGATATCGCGGCAAAGCAGAGGGACACCTACCAAACCCTCAACGAACATCTCAGGTCGCTCTCCTCCCGTCGTGACGCAGGTGATGATGTGATGGATGAAATTGCAGAAACAGAAACTGCTCTCTACGAGCACCACCGTCGCAAAGCCGAAGGTGCACGCTTGCGAGCACGTGAACGTTGGGCCGAGGAGGGGGAGACCTCCTCTAAATACTTTTTCCAGCGGGAACGAACCCGTGCCGTCCGGAACTTGATGCATGCAATCAACGATGTCCACGGCCGTGTGGTTCGCACTCTGCGTGGGATATTGCATGTGTGGATGCTTTTCTATACTGCCCTTTTTTCTGCAGCCTACTTAGACGCCGCTGAACAAACCTTTTTTCTGCACAGCATTACCCACAAACTATCACCTGTTGACGCAGCCCTCTGTGAGGGAACTGTTTCTTTAGATGAATGTTCTGCTGCGCTTAATTCTTTTGAAAATAATAAATCTCCGGGGGTGGATGGCCTTACCTATGAGTTTTACCGTGCATTTTGGACTTTTTTGGGCCCAGACCTAGTATCTGTTCTTAATGCCTCTTTTTCGGATGGGAAATTATCCCTGTCACAGCGAACGGGAATCATCACGCTTCTTTATAAAAAAGGTGACAAACTGGACCCCAAGAACTGGCGTCCGATAACTCTGCTCTGCACAGATTATAAAATTCTATCAAAAGTTCTCACTGGCCGCTTGGCCCAGGTCCTCCATACTGTTATCTCTCCATACCAGACGTGTGGTGTTCCGGGACGTTTCTCGGGTGAAGCTGTACGCTTGATACAAGACTGCCTGGACTTTGCAAACTCTTCCAACACTGGTGGAGTCCTGTTATCACTCGATCAAGAGAAGGCTTTCGATAGAGTTGATTGGGACTTTCTCCAGAAAGTCTTAACTACCATGAATTTTGGACCTTCATTTTGCGCTTGGATCCGTCTGCTTTATACCACCATATATTCCCGTATCTTAATTAACGGTGCTCTCGGGGGCCCTTTTTCTATTTCCCGGGGAGTACGGCAGGGTTGTCCCCTTTCACCCCTTCTGTACATCCTGGCTGCCGAACCACTTTCCCGAGCGATTCAAGACGCCGATGCCATTCATGGTTTTCCGCTACCAAATGGCACAACCGTGAAAATCTTACAATATGCTGACGATACTTCTTGCTTCGTCATGGATGATGCCAGCCTGCTCGCCTTATTGAACATCTGCGATCGTTTTGCCCAAGCTACGGGAGCAAAATTAAACCTTGACAAGACGGAAGGTCTCCTCTTTGGGTCTTGGAAAACAAGGACAGACCTACCCATCAATTTGAAATGGACGTCCGAATGTCTGATTATTCTGGGCTGTCGCGTAGGAAACTCTGTCCTGCCGGATTGGGACACACTGCTCCAAAAACTTACAACCAAACTCAAATCTTGGTCTTCGCGATCCCTGTCTCTGCAGGGTAGAACTCTGCTTGCAAACACCTTGGGCCTGAGTACCTTTTGGTACCAGGCTACGATCTTTGACATGCCCAAGACGGTTGTGCATGCAGTAAACAAACTTTTATTCCCCTTTTTATGGAATAAAAAGAAGGAACCGATTGCGCGCAGCTCTGCCGTCGCTCCTCGTCTTCGTGGGGGTTTGGGTGTCGTGCATGTCGGCACGAAACTTCTATCTTTACGTACAATTTGGCTACGTCGTCTTCTGCTGACTCGCTTTACTGTTCCTTGGCCGGTTTTGTTCTCTTACAATATTGGGCAAGTCTTCAAGCACGACCTGGACACCCTTTTCAGGCGAGAAACTATCCCTGCCTACTTAATCAAGAAACTCCCAAAATTTTACCAGTCCGTTGTACACACTTGGGTACAACTCGAGGGCCGAGGTCTGGATGATACATGGACGGTCGGGCATACTAATGCCAATCCTATTCCGCTGGCGGAACTCACTGCTAAGCGAACATACTCACTTTTATTGGACCGCTCCTTAGCACCTCACAAGGCTGTTGAAAAATTTCGTGCAATGCAGCTCCACGTCCACTGGCAATCCGTGTGGCGTTCCTTGACATTATGGCGCTACGTCCGATCGGTAGCTGATACCAATTATTATAACTTTCATGGCCGCTTGGCCACCGTGGATCGTTTGATCCGTTTTGGCATGCGAGTTGATGCGAACTGCTTCTGTGGAGAGCAGGAAACTGCAATCCACCTTTTCTACTCCTGTCCCGTCGCTAAGACCGTTTGGGCCTGGATGACCCCTCTCCTGGTGTCTCTGAACGTACCAACGCCCCTTCCCATCTCCACCATTCTCTTCGGATTCCCGGACGCGAAGAAGATCCCCGCGGCCGTGAATGCCATTTTGGGCATCCTTCGTCATCATTTGTGGCTTCACCGCAATCGATGCAGGTTCGACCGTCTCTCTCCCGATGCCTCTTCGGTGCTGCGGATGGCGAAGTCGACCTTCCGATTCGCGGTGAAACTAGAACATCGCCACTGTCTGTTGACAAAGTTCGAGGAAGAATGGTTGCTTCGTGGTCTTATCGGCACCATCACCGACGACAACACGGTATCCTTTTGTAAGGATTTTATGTCTTGAATGTTGGTAACTTGTGGGACGGGTGCTGATGGGGGTCGCCTTCATTGGTTGTACTGCCGGATAGCCCGTTCGTCGTACGTTGCGTAGATTGCGAAAAGGCAGCTTGCTGTCCTCTTCAATATCTCGTCTCGTCATTTTCGTGCGTTTTGTCAAAGTTCTGACATTTATGCCAGGGCTTAGTATCGTCGAAAGATCCTAGATCTTACCTTTTTGTTCTCTGTCGGTTTTGTCCGCGGGGGAGAGGTTCACAACCTCTGTCGATCTGCGTCGCTAGCGGCCTCCTTGAGTGTACCGGTCTTGCACGTAAGGGTTCGTAGTCATTGCACACCCGACCGTAACCTACCCGTCCCCACCCAAAATAAGATCAAGTGTAGCTGCTAACAGACACGGTGACCTGTCGAGATCTGCTGTTTCGAGTCTGCGCGTTGTGATCGTTCGTTGTTCGTAATCATATTCAATATCGTCTTCAAAACTGTGAGTTCGTTCCTTGTTTGTAAATTGTTATATTTTGTATCTGTTTTCTGGTAGTTCCTTATTAGGGGCCCATTTAGGGGCAACCGAACAGGAGGGTCTTTCCTCTTTTCTTGTTGCTAGGGTCTAGTCGGGGTGGTTTGGCCACGTTCTGACACCTTCAGTGTTCCTTCTTATTTCGCGTGTTTATCGCCATTTTGTTATCGGGAAGCTTTCTTCCTCGACTTGTTTTTGCGAAGCTACAAGACTTCACGTGTGATTTATATTCTTTTTGGTTTCTGCTATAAGTAGGAAGTGCTATATACTGTGTATTTTCGAGTTTATATATTTGCTCGAACGTTTATCTTGCTTTAAAGAACGATCGTTTAACGAAGGTCGTTTATACTTTGATCGGGCGTTGTTATATAACTTCTTGCTCGTACTTTATATTAGTTTACCTTGCCTTAACGCTGATTGCTGTCATTCAGCTCTGCTTAATTTATCGTTTGATTTGCTTGGACCTTTGCCGTTCAAGTTACTATACTTCTCGCGAAGCACGTTGTCTGTTTGCTTCGTTTCTGCTTATTTTTCCTTGTATTTTCTGCTAGTTTGTTTTAGACTAGCGTATTCTGCCTTCTGCTTTTTTGTTCTACGGTGAATTTCATATTTCACTGTAGATTTCCTTACTAATTTTGCCTTTGCCGTTGTATATTTACGCGGCGTTTATATATTATTCGTGGGCATAGTCGAGCGCTTTTGCTTGAAGATACGCTAATATCCTGAGTGTTTTTGCACTAGTTGTTATATTTCTACTGGTGTAAGCGTGTTCTATACTTTTTCTACAATTATTTTGGTCTGTTTGACCGAAGACTTTTCTGCTTTGGGCGTTTTTTCTGCCATAAACGCCTGCCTTCTTGTTTGTATGAATTGAATGCATGATTGCATGCATTTTTAATTTTTTCATACGCCCCCGTTTGATATTATTTTTGAACGGATTAACTAATATTTAATAATGATACCGTATGCTTCAAGAACAGTCGATATCATTCTCCATCCTGACTGCCCCCTTCCTAAAAAGGGAGCCAAGGATGTGATAAATCTTTAAAGACACGGAGTTGTCTTCTACTATCGGCGGTCGTTCAAATCTCACCTGAGCGATATCGCTTAACTTTCAATAACGCTCGCCAAATGCAAGCGTTTTCAAACCAAGACTTCGTACATGGAAAGCCCGTGGAATTTCGATCAGTTTCCCCATTCACATGGGTCTATATTTCCGTCTTTCCTATGGCATCCCTGATGAAGCCATTACCAGGGCACTTGCCTTACAGTGGCGGCATCAAGACGATAAAATCGGTGCTGCACGAGAAAATCTATACCGGTGAGCACAACGTGCTAATGAAGACTTCAAACATCCCTGCACTTCGTATTGCAGGACATTGGTGCGTGGTGAAATACAGTGGCCAAAAACCCGTGTGTTTCAAATGCCACAAAGAGGGACACGTCATCGCTGACTGTCCGTCTTTTCGAGCTGCCCTGGCCAGCTATAATAATAATAATAACAATCCCAACGAGGATAATGCTACTATTGGTAGCACTAATAACACTGAGTCTGCTACACCCGCTGCTCCTTCGCGATCGTATGCCGCGGTTGCAAGGGGCAACGCCTTATCTTCTAATACCTCCGAGAGTACCGGGTCATCCACTCCCTTATTATCTAATAATAATAGTAATGCCCAGTCAGCTCCTGCCTGCGTTTCCGACGCTATGGAACCTGCCTCTTCTGCCTTGCCTGCCCTGCTGCCTCCTGCCCTGCCTGCCTGCCCCTGCCGGCTGCCTGCTCTCTGCCTTGCCTGCCCTTTCTGCTCCTTCTGGGGAGGGCAGCACTGTCAACATGGAGTCCTCTCCATCGATCCCATCGAGCCCCGTTCGACGAAGACGTGGGAAACGACGCCATTCTCCCACCACATCACCACAACCCGAGGAGAAACGCGCGACGCCTGCAGACGTTGAACCTGAGACTGTGCCCCTTCCTCAGGACACAGATGACGATGATGATGATGATAATACTGCAACGGACTTGGATGACGAGACAAACATGCACACGAACATGGACGGCGATGATGATAATGATGATAGTGATGACGACGATGATAATGAAGATAATGATGATGTTGATGATAATGATGATAATGATGATGCTGTTGACGATATTGATGATAATGCTGTTAATGTACAGAATGATGAAAATGATGATATTGGTGACGACAACGAGTCACAACAGTCGGAAGTCGACCAAATGGACCCTGCCGACTACCTTGATCTTGGTGAGGAAGAATACACCAGCGATGATGGCGCTTCCTTCGCAACCGTTTCCAGAGACAGAACTGCCAACTGCCTCGTCCCGCGACTCTCAAGAAAGTCACACACCTGAGAATCGCAATGAGTCTGCTAGTACCGTGGCACAAGACGCAGACGCATTATATAAATTGGCAGCAGTGCTTCCCACCCAGGGGGGCTCTCCATCTTATTAACTTTATTTAACTTTTTTGACAAATTTTTGTCTTTTCTTTTTTTCGAATTTTTTCTTGTCTTTTATCATACCTACAATGACTAATTCATCGTCATTCCTTACCATTATTACATTGAACTGCCAAGGCCTCCGCAATTCGCAACAGAGGTCCGTTTTATTTTCCTGGCTTTCTTGTTTTTCGCCCATGATCGTGTGTCTGCAAGAAACCCACGCCACAAGTCAAACAGAGTTTGAACATTGGATTGACGACGAAACTCGTCACGACAACAACAAATCCAAGTACAAAGTTCTTTCCTCTCCTGGCACGACCCGTTCGCGGGGGGTGGCCGTTCTCTATCACCCATCTCTTTCTGTCCTTTCCTCTTCAGCCAACTCACAAGGTCGGTTGCAAGTTATCCGTTTTTTGTTTCACTCCACATCTTTCCAGCTCGTTAACCTCTACGGTCCTAACCAGAAGAAGCCTGGCATCGCGTACTTTAATTCTATCCTCCCTCTGCTTGATGTCTCTCTCCCTACCATCATAGGAGGAGATTTTAATACGGTGGTCGACCCACATATTGACCGCACTGGCTGTAACCCCACCTCACCTTGGGCTTACAATTGGCCACACACCTTGGCCAATCTTACCCACGAACTTAACTTGGTAGATATATGGAGATCACGCCACCCAGATGAACGTTCATATACCTGGTCTCGCGCTCATGGACAGGTTGGCTCGCGACTTGACATGTTCTGGTTGTCATCGTCTTTCATACCGTACATTAAGGAAGTCTCTATTCTACCTTATTTCCACAGCGACCACTTGTACGTTTATCTATCTTTTTCTCTTCCGGATGCGCCGGAGCGTGGGAGGGGCTGCTGGAAATTTAATAAAAACTTATTAAATAATGCTTCTTATGTACAACTAATTAAAGGTTTCTGGACAGACTGGAGATCTGAACAGATCCATTATCCTTCCTTACCGGTGTGGTGGGATGTTGGGAAAGGACTTATCCGCCAATTGACCGTTGATTTTGCTACCGACCTGGCGGCAGAGCAGAACGCAACCTACCAATCCCTCAGCAGTCAACTTAATATACTTTCTTCACGTCGCGACGCTGGTGAAGATGTGACTATACAAATTAATGAAGTGGAGGACGAACTGTATGAGCATTATCGGCGCAAGGCAGCTGGTGCACGTCTGCGTGCCCGTGATCTTTGGGCTGAGGAGTGGGAGATTTCCTCCAAATATTTTTTTCAGCGAGAAAAAACTCGAGCTGTACGCGACATGATGCATGCGATTAACGATGTCTTTGGACGTACTGTGCGCACCTTACGTGGCATCTTGCACGTGTGGATGCTGTTTTACACTGCCCTTTTCTCTGCAGCATACCTGGACGCTGCAGAACAGACCTTTTTTCTGGACAGGATTACACATAAACTGTCCCCTACGGAAGCAGCCCTTTGTGAGGGAGCTGTTACCTTGAAGGAGTGTACTGCTGCCCTAAATTCTTTTGCCAATAACAAATCTCCGGGGGTGGATGGCCTCACCTATGAGTTTTATCGTACCTTTTGGAATCTTTTAGGCCCGGACTTAGTATCGGTGCTCAATGCCTCCTTCAGTAACGGCAAACTATCATTATCGCAACGAACAGGCATTATAACATTACTTTATAAGAAGGGCGACAAATTGGAACCCAAGAACTGGCGTCCGATCACTCTACTCTGTTCGGATTACAAAATACTTGCAAAAGTTCTCACTGGCCGCTTGGCCGAGGTCCTCCCTAATGTCGTTTCTCCGTGCCAGACATGCGGTGTTCCGGGTCGTTTTTCCGGCGAAATCGTGCGTTTGGTGCAAGATTGCTTGGACCATGCTAACTCTTCTCACCTTGGGGGAACCCTGCTATCACTTGACCAAGAGAAGGCTTTTGATCGCGTGGATTGGGACTTCTTACAAAGAGTCTTAATCACGATGAACTTCGGACCTTCCTTTCGAACGTGGGTTCGCCTGCTTTATACAACCCTCTATTCGCGTGTATTAATTAATGGTGCTCTCGGGGGTCCTTTTTCTATTTCCCGGGGAGTACGGCAGGGTTGTCCTCTTTCCCCGCTTTTGTACATTCTGGCCGCCGAACCGCTTTCTCGAGCGATTCAGGATTCCACTGCTATCAACGGTTTTCCATTACCCAATGGCGAAACGGTGAAAATACTACAATACGCCGACGATACCACTTGCTTCGTCATGGACGATGCCAGCCTACTTGCTCTGCTCCACATTTTTGACCGGTATGCTAATGCTACGGGGGCGAAACTCAACCTCGACAAAACAGAGGGCCTGCTTTTTGGTTCGTGGACAACGAGGACCGATTTGCCAGTTGCGTTGAAATGGACCACCGAATATCTAATTATCTTGGGCTGTTGTGTTGGTAATGGTGCACTGCCGGATTGGGACATCCTTGTGGACAACCTTAAAAAGAAAACAAAATCATGGTCTCACCGTACCCTCTCCTTACAAGGACGAACACTCCTAGCTAACTCTATAGGCCTGAGCATCTTTTGGTATCAGGCTACAATTTTTCACGTGCCAAAAACGGTAGTCCATGCTATTAATAAGATCTTGTTCCCGTTTATCTGGAACAAACCAAAGGAACCCATTGCCCGCAGCTCTGCCGTTGCTCCTCGTCTCCGGGGGGGTCTGGGTCTAATTTTATCGTTACGTGCCATTTGGTTGCGACGTCTCTTACTTTCACAATACACTGTTCCTTGGCCTTCCCTTTTTTGTTATCATGTTTGCCAAGTCTTTTCACAAGACCTGGATGCCTTTTTTTCCCGGGAAACCATTCCCGCATATAAAATTAAACGGCTGCCAAAATTTTATCAATCTGTTGTGCATGCCTGGATGCAATTGGGGGGACGACGTGATGGTGATTTGTGGTCGATTGGGACACATAATAACACACCCATTCCGCTCGCTGAGCTCACTGCCGCACATACTTACACCGTGCTGTTGGAGAATGCTTTGACACCACATAAAGCTATAGAAAAATTCGCTGCAATGCAGATTAATGTTCACTGGCCGTCTGTGTGGCGCTCTCTTCGCCTCTGGCGATTTGTACGATCGATTGCAGATACGAACTATTACAACTTTCATGGCCGCTTGGCCACTGCGGACCGTTTGCTTCGTTTTGGCATGCGTGTAGACGCGAACTGTTTCTGTGGAGAGCAGGAAACTGCAATCCACCTTTTTTGTCAATGTCACATTGCTAAGACCGTTTGGGCCTGGATGACCCTCTACTGGTGCTCTGACCTACCATCTCCCCTTTCCATCTCCACCATCCTCTTCGATTCCCGGACGAAGAAGATCCCCGCGCCGTGAATGCCATTTGGCATCCGTCATCATTTGTGGCTTCACCGCAATCGATGCAGGTTCGACCGTCTCTCTCCCGATGCCTCTTCGGTGTTGCGGAGGGCGAAGTCGACTTTCCGATTCGCGGTGAAAATAGAACATCGCCACTGTCTCCTGACCAAATTCGAAGATGAGTGGTTGCTTCGTGGCTTAGTTGGCACCATCGCTGAAGACAACACGTATCCTTTTCCAAGGAATTTTGTCTTGAATGTTGGTGATTTGTTGGACGGGTGCTGATGGGGTCGCCTTCATTGGTTGTACTGCCGGATAGCCCGTTCGTTGTACGTCGCGTAGATTGCGAAAGGGCAGCTTGCTGTCCTTTCGCTATCTTGTCTCGTCCTTTTTCGTGCGTTTTGTCAAAGTTTCGGCATTTATGCCGGGGCTTAGTATCGTCGAAAGATCCTAGATCTTCCTTTTGTTCTCTGTCGGTTTTGTCCGCGGGGGAGAGGTTCACAACCTCTGTCGATCTGCGTCGCTGGTAGCGGCCTCCCTGAGTGTACCGGTCTTGCACGTAAGGGTTCGTAGTCATTGCACCCCCGACTTCGTAACCTACCCGGTCCCCACCCAAAACAAGATCAAGTGTAGCTGCCAACAGACACGGTGACCTGTCGAGATCTGCTGTTTCGGAGTCTGCGCATTGTGATCGTTCGTTGTTCGTAATCATATTCAATATCGTCTTCAAAACTGTGAGTTCGTTCCTTGTTTGTAAATTGTTATATTTTGTATCTGTTTTCTGGTAGTTCCTTATTAGGGGGCCCATTTAGGGGGCAACCGAACAGGAGGGGGTCTTTCCTCTTTTCTTGTTGCTAGGGTCTAGTCGGGGGTGGTTTGGCCACGTTCTGACACCTTCAGTGTTCCTTCTTATATTTCGCGTGTTTATCGCCATTTTGTTATCGGGAAGCTTTCTTCCTCGACTTGTTTTTGCGAAGCTACAAGACTTCACGTGTGATTTATATTCTTTTTGGTTTCTGCTATAAGTAGGAACTGCTATATACTGTGTGCTTTCGAGTTTTATAATTGCTCGAACGTTTATTTTACTCTAAAGAACGATCGTTTATCGAAGGTCGTTTGTACTTTGATCGGGCGTTGTTTTATAACTTCTTGCTCGTATTTTCTATTAGTTTATCTTTGCCTTAACGCTGATTGCTGTCATTCAGCTTTGCTTAATTTATCGTTTGATTTGCTTTGCCGTTGTATATTTACGCGGCGCTTATATATTATTCGTGGGCGTAGTCGAGCGCCTTTGCTTGAAGATACGCTAATATCCTGAGTGTTTTTGCACTAGTTGTTATATTTCTACTGGTGTAAGCGTGTTCTATACTTTTTCTACTATTATTTTGGTCTGTTTGACCGAAGACTTTTCTGCTTTGGGCGTTTTTTTCTGCCATAAACGCCTGCCTTCTTGTTTGTATGAATTGAATGCATGATTGCATGCATTTTTAATTTTTTTATACGCCCCCGTTTGATATTATTTTTGAACGGATTAACTAATATTTAATAATGATACCCTATGCTTCAAGAACAGTCGATATCATTCTCCATCCTGACTGCCCCCTTCCTAAAAAGGGAGCCAAGGATGTGATAAATCTTTTAAAGACACGGGAGTTGTTTTCTACTATCGAAGCGGTCGTTCAAATCTCACCGGAGCGATATCGCTTAACTTTCAATAACGCCCGCCAAATGCAAGCGTTTTCAAACCAAGACTTCCTCGTACATGGAAAGCCCGTGGAATTTCGATCAGTTTCCCCATTCACATGGGTCTATATTTCCCGTCTTTCCTATGGCATCCCTGATGAAGCCATTGCCAGGGCACTTGCCCCTTATAGTGGCGGCATCAAGACGATAAAATCGGTGCTGCACGAGAAAATCTATACCGGTGAGCACAACGTGCTAATGAAGATTACCTCAAACATCCCTGCACGCCTCCGTATTGCAGGACATTGGTGCGTGGTGAAATACAGTGGCCAAAAACCCGTGTGTTTCAAATGCCACAAAGAGGGACACGTCATCGCTGACTGTCCGTCTTTTCGAGCTGCCCTGGCCAGCTATAGTAAAAATCCCAATGAGGATCCTGCTACTCTTAGTAGCACTAATAATACAGAGTCTTCTGTACCTGCCGCTCCTTTGCGATCGTATGCCGCGATTGCAAGGAGCAACATTCTGCCTGCCAACGCCTCCGAGAGTGCCGGGTCATCCACTCCATTATTAATAAATAATAATAGTATTGCCCAGTCAGCTCCTGCCTGCGCCCGCCCCTCCGGAACCTGCCTCTTCTGCCTCTTCTGCCTTGCCTGCACCTGCCTCTTCTGCCTTGCCTGCCCTTTCTGCCCCTTCTGGGGAGGGTAGCACTGTCAACACGGAGTCCTCTCCATCGAACCCATCGAGCCCCGTTCGAAGAAGACGTGGAAACGGCGCCATTCTCCCACTACATCACCACAACCGGAGGAGAAACGTGCGACGCCTGCCAATGCAGAACCTGAAACTGTGCCCCTCCCTGCGGACACTGATGACGATGATGATGATGATAATAACGAAACGGATATGGACGACGAGACAAACACATACACGAACGTTGATGGCGATGATGATAATGATGACAATGATGATGATGACGATAATGATGATAATGAAGATGTTGATGATAATGATGATATTGCTGATAATGTTCAGCATGATAAAAATGATGATATTGGTGACGACAACGAGTCACAACAGTCGGATGTTGACCAACTGGACCCTGCCGACTACCTTGATCTTGGTGAGGATGAATACACCAGCGATGATGGCGCTTCCTTTGCTACCGTCTCCGAGGCGGAATTGCCCAACTCGCCTGCTCCTCGTCCCGTGCGACTTTCTCTCAGGAAAGACACACGACCTGAGATCCGAAACGAATCTGCTGGTGCCGTAGCACACGACGCGGATGCACTATATAAATTGGCGGCGGTGCTTCCCACCCAGGGGGGCTCTCCATCATATTAACTTTATTTAACTTTTTAGACAATTTTTGTCTTTTCTTTTTTCGAACTTTTTTGCCTTTATCTTACTTACAATGACTAATTCACCGTCATTATTAACATTTATTACATTGAACTGCCAAGGCCTCCGCAATTCGCAACAGAGGTCCGTTTTATTTTCATGGCTTTCTTGTTTCTCACCCCTTATCGTGTGCCTGCAAGAAACTCACGCCACAAGTCAATCAGAGTTTGAACAATGGATCGACGATGAAAATCGCCACGACAACAACAAGTCCATGTACAAAGTTCTTTCCTCTCCCGGCACGACCCGTTCGCGGGGCGTTGCCGTTCTTTATCACCCTCTCTCTGTTCTTCTTCGGCCGACTCACAAGGTCGGCTGCAAGTAATCCACTTCGTTCCATTCTACGACCTTCCAACTCGTTAACATCTACGGTCCCAACCAGAAGAACCCGGGCATCGAGTTTTTTAACTCTATTCTCCCGATGCTTGACGTCTCCCTCCCTACCATCATCGGAGGAGATTTTAATACGGTGGTCGATCCCCTTATTGATCGTACTGGCTGCAACCCAACGTCACCTTGGGCGTATAATTGGCCACACACCTTGGCCAACCTTACCCACGAACTTAATTTAACAGATATATGGAGATCTCGCCATCCCGAAGAACGTTCGTATACCTGGTCTCGCGCTCAGGGACAAGTTGGATTGCGACTGGATATGTTCTGGGTGTCATCGACTTTTATACCGTGCGTTAAGGAAGTTTCCATCTTGCCTTATTTTCATAGTGATCACTCTTATGTTTATCTTTTCTTTCTTCCGGATGCGCCGGAGCGGAGGGGCTGCTGGAAATTTAATAAAACCTTATTAAATAACCCAGCGTATATTAAATTAATAAAAGATTTTTGGTTGGAATGGAGACACGAACAAATCCATTACCCTTCACTACCTGTGTGGTGGGACGTTGGCAAGAATCTAATCCGTTAACTGACTGTGGACTTTGCTACTGACGTAGCGGCCAAACAGAAAGAACATTATAAAACCCTTAGCAGTCATCTTCATTGGCTCTCTTCACGTCGTGACGCAGGTGATGACGCGACCGATGAAATTAAAGAAGTGGAGGACGACCTGTACGAGCACCATCGCCGCAAGGCTGCTGGAGCGCGTTTGCGTGCCCGAGAACGTTGGGCCGAGGAAGGAGAGATTTCCTCGAAATACTTTTTTCAGCGTGAAAAAACACACGCTTTACGGGATATGATGAATGCGATCAACGATGTTCACGGTCGTATAGTACGTACTTTGCGCGGCATGTTGCATGTGTGGATGCTCTTTTATACTGCCCTTTTTTCTGCAGCTTACCTGGACGCAGCAGAACAAACTTTTTTCTTGGACAGAATCACCAAAAAACTGTCCCCAATGGAAGCAGCCCTTTGCGAAGGAGAGGTTACCTTGGAGGAGTGTACTGCTGCCCTAAACTCTTTTTCTACTAATAAATCTCCGGGGGTGGATGGCCTCACCTATGAGTTTTTTCGTAGCTTTTGGGATCTTTTAGGCCCGGACCTAGTATCGGTTCTCAATGCTTCCTTTCGTAACAGGAAATTATCTTTGTCGCAACGAACTGGTATCATCACACTGCTTTACAAAAAGGGCGACAAATTGGAACCTAAGAATTGGCGTCTGATAACTTTACTGTGTTCGGATTATAAAATCCTATCGAAAATTCTTACTGGCCGCTTGGCCAAGGTCCTCCCTAGTGTTGTTTCTCCGTGCCAAACATGTGGTATTCCGGGGCGTTTTTCCGGCGAAATCGTACGTTTGGTGCAGGATTGCTTGGATCATGCAAACTCATCAAATCTTGGGGGAACTCTGATATCACTGGACCAAGAAAAGGCGTTTGATCGAGTGGATTGGGACTTTCTACAAAAGGTCTTAATTACAATGAATTTCGGACCTTCTTTCCGAACGTGGGTTCGTTTACTGTATACAACTTTATATTCGCGTATATTAATTAACGGTGCTCTCGGGGGTCCTTTTTCTGTTTCCCGGGGAGTGCGGCAGGGTTGTCCCCTTTCACCGCTGCTGTATATACTGGCTGCCGAACCGATATCTCGTGCAATTCAGGAGTCACCCGACATAGCTGGCTTCCCATTACCCAATGGAGAAACTGTAAAAATATTACAATACGCCGACGATACTACTTGCTTCGTCATGGACGATGCCAGTCTGCTTGCCTTGCTTTCCCTTTTTGACCGGTATGCCAATGCTACGGGCGCAAAACTTAACCTCGACAAAACAGAAGGTCTGCTGTTTGGTTCTTGGAAAACGAGGACAGACTTGCCAGTTCCTTTGAAATGGACCGCCGAACACTTAATTATCCTGGGTTGTCGTGTGGGTAATAATGTCTTGCCCGATTGGGACATCCTGATGAATAAATTTAAAACAAAATTGTCATCTTGGTCATCGAGAACCCTGTCTTTGCAGGGGAGAACTCTGCTTGCTAACTCTGTCGGTCTGAGCCTATTTTGGTATCAGGCTACGATCTTTGACATGCCCAAGACAGTTGTGCATGCAGTTAATAAACTTTTATTCCCTTTTTTGTGGAATAAAAAGAAAGAACCGATTGCGCGCAGCTCTGCCGTTGCTCCTCGTCTTCGGGGGGGTTTGGGAGTCGTGCATATTGCTACGAAAATTTTATCTTTGCGAGCAATTTGGCTTCGCCGTCTTTTGCTCTCAAGGAATACTGTTCCTTGGCCTTCCCTTTTTTCTGCCTATGTTCGCCAAGTCTTTTCACAAGACCTGGACGCCCTTTTTTCTCGGGAATCCATTCCCGCATATAAAATTAAACGGCTGCCCAAATTTTATCAATCTGTTGTGCATGCCTGGCTGCAATTGGGGGGACGACGTGAGGATGATTCGTGGTTGCTTGGGAACCATAACAACGCACCGATGCCGCTTACGGAGCTCACAGCCCGCCGTACTTACTCTGTGCTACTGGAGCGCTCCTTGTTACCTCACAAGGCTATTGAGAAGTTCAGCAACATGCAGATCACGGTACATTGGCCGTCTGTGTGGCGCTCTCTATCATTGTGGCGATTTGTACGATCGTGTGCAGATACGAACTATTATAACTTTCATGGCCGCTTGGCCACCGCGGATCGTTTGATTCGTTTTGGCATGCGAGTTGATGCGAACTGTTTCTGTGGAGAGCAGGAAACTGCAATCCACCTTTTTTACTCCTGTCCCGTCGCTAAGACCGTTTGGGCCTGGATGACCCCTCTACTGGTGTCTCTGGACGTACCAACGCCCTTTCCATCTCCACCATTCTCTTCGATTCCCGCGAAGAAGATCCCGCGGCCGTGAATGCCATTTTGGGCATCCTTCGTCATCATTTGTGGCTTCACCGCAATCGATGCAGGTTCGACCGTCTCTCCCGATGCCTCTTCGGTGTTGCGGATGGCGAAGTCGACTTTCCGATTCGCGGTGAAAATAGAACATCGCCACTGTCTCCTGACCAAATTCGAAGATGAGTGGTTGCTTCGCGGCTTAGTTGGCACCATCGCTGAAGACAACACGGTATCCTTTTCCAAGGAATTTTTGTCTTGAATGTTGGTGATTTGTTGGACGGGTGCTGATGGGGGTCGCCTTCATTGGTTGTACTGCCGGATAGCCCGTTCGTCGTACGTTGCGTCGATTGCGTGGGGGCAGCTTGCTGTCCTTTTTCGCTATCTCGTTTCGTCTTTTTTCGTCCGTTTTTGTCAAAGCTCTGGCATTCATGCCGGGGCTTAGTATCGTCGAAAGATCCTAGATCTTTCCTCTTTTGTTCTCTATCGGTTTTGTCCGCGGGGGAGAGGTTCACAACCTCTGTCGATCTGCGTCGCTGGTAGCGGCCTCCCTGAGTGTACCGGTCTTGCACGTAAGGGTTCGTAGTCATTGCACCCCCGACTTCGTAACCTACCCGGTCCCCACCCAAAACAAGATCAAGTGTAGCTGCTAACAGACACGGTGACCTGTCGAGATCTGCTGTTTCGGAGTCTGCGCGTTGTTGATCGTCAATTTGTTGTAATAAAAATCGTCTTCAAAAATCGTGAGTTCGTTCCTTGTTTGTAAATTGTTATATTTTGTATCTGTTTTTCTGGTAGTTCCTTATTAGGGGGCCCATTTAGGGGGCAACCGAACAGGAGGGGGTCTTTCCTCTGTACTTGTTGTTAGGGTCCTGTCGGGGGGTGGTTTGGCCATCTTCTGACTCTTCAGTGTTCGTTCTCACTTTTGACGTCTGTGTGTGGCATCGCCATTTTGTATTCGGGAAGCTTTCTTCCTCGACTTGTTTTTCGGTGAAGCTACAAGACTTCACGTGTGATTTATCTTCTATTTTGTTCCTGCTATAAGCTAGAACTATTATTTACTGTGTGTGTTCGAGACTATTTACTTGCTCGATCGCTATTTTATTTTACTTTAACAAACGATCGTTAATCGAAGGTCGTTTGGACTTTGATCGGGCGTTGTTCTATAAACTTCGTGCTCGTGCTTTTTCTACTTTCTACTTTGCTATTTACTTTAACACTGTCTGATATTAGTCAGTGTTGTTTATTCTTTCGTGTGATTTGCTTGGACCTTTGCTGTTCAAGTTCTTATACTTTTCGCGAAGCACGCTGTTTGTTTGCTTCGTTCTGCCTTATTTTCGCTAGTTTTGTTTCAAGTCTGGTATATTCTGCCTGCCTTTCTTGTTTTACAGTGAAATAACTACTTTACTGTAGATTTTTCTTGTTATTTTGCCCTTGCCGTTGTATATTCGAGCGGCGATTATATATTTTCGTGGGCGTCGTCGAGCGTATTCGCCTTGAACATACGCTACTATTCTGAGTGTTTTTGCACTAGTTGTTATATTCCGACTGGTGTAAGCGTGTTAATAACCTTTCTCCGCTTTTATTTGGTCTGTTTGACCGAAAACTGTCTGCTTTGGGCGTTTTTTGAATGCAAGATTGCATGCATTGCTAATTCCTCACACGCCCCCGTTTAATAATATTTTTTGAACGGAATATTAACTAATACTTAACGATGATACCGTACGCCTCAAGAACAGTCGATATCATCTTACATCCTGACTGCCCCCTTCCCAAAAAGGGAGCCAAGGATGTGATTAATCTCTTAAAGTCACGGGAGATGTCTTCCGTTGTAGAAGCGGTCGTTCAAATTTCGCCTGAGCGATATCGCTTGACTTTTAATCATGCCCGCCAAATGCAGGCATTTTCCAATCAGGAATTTCTTGCCCACGGCAAGCCCGTGGAATTTAGATCTGTTTCCCCATTCACATGGGTATACATCTCCCGTCTATCGTACGGGATCCCTGATGAAGCCATCACTAGGGCACTTGCCCCATATAGTGGAGGCATCAAAACTGTTAAATCTGTGGTGCACGAGAACATCTACACCGGGGAACACAATGTCCTCATGAAGATCACAGCGAACATTCCTGCTCGCCTTCGTATTGCTGGACACTGGTGCGTGGTGAAGTACAGCGGCCAAAAGCAGGTGTGCTTCAAATGCCATAAAGAAGGACACGTGATTGCTGACTGCCCGTCTTTTCAGTACCCCACTAGGAATATTGCTACAGATAATAGCAACAATAATAATGATAGTACTACGAACAATAGTACCAATCATAATAAAACAGAGCCTTCTGTACCTGCAGCTCCTTTGCTATCGTATGCCGCGATTGCGGGGAGCAACACTCTGCCTACTAACACCTCCGGGAGTGCCGTTGGGTCATCCACCCCAATAACTAATAATAGTAATAGAAACCAGTCAGCTGCTGACTGCGTTTCCGGTGCTCTGGA
The DNA here is from genome assembly GCF_021976095.1 of Xenia sp. Carnegie-2017. Classification (NCBI taxonomy): domain Eukaryota; kingdom Metazoa; phylum Cnidaria; class Anthozoa; order Malacalcyonacea; family Xeniidae; genus Xenia; species Xenia sp. Carnegie-2017. Next base: position 13,713,217 of record NW_025813486.1, read on the forward strand.
ACCTTCTGCCTCTCCTGCCTCTTCTGCCCTGCCTGCCCTTTCTGCCCCTTCTGGGGGGGGTAGCACTGGTGTTATGGACTGTTCTTCCTCGCAACCGTCGAGCCCCATTCGACGACGTGGAAAACGACGCCACTCTCCTATTTCCTCACCACAACCAGAGGAGAAACGTGCGACACCTGAAAACGCGGCTGTTGGTGACACTGATGTGACGGCTGACCACGTACACACGGACCCCCAACCGGAAACCGTGCCCCTGCCTCAGGATACCGACGATGAGGATGATGATGACAATGATGAAACGGATATGGATGACGAGACGAACCAGAACACGACTGTGGATGGCGATGCTGATAATGATGATAATGATGATTATGACGATAATGATGATAATGATAACACCGATGACCATGTTGATATTGATGATAATGATAATGATGATAATGATGACGAGAATGATTCACAGCATTCGGACGAGGATCCAATGGACCCTGCCGAATACCTCGACCTCGTCGAGGATGAATATCCGAGCGATGATGGTGCTTCCTTTGCTACCGTTTCGGAGGCGGAGATGCCCAACTCGCCAGCTCCTCGTCCGGTGAGACTTTCTCTCAAGAAAGTTACTGCAACTACGACACGCAATGAGTCTGCTGGTGCCGTGGCACACGACGCAGACGCATTATATAAATTGGCGACAGTGCTTCCCACCCAGGGGGGCTCTCCATCTTATTAACTTTTCTTATCTTTAGTAACTTTTTTCGACAATTTCTTTTTGTCCTTTCCTTTTTGCCCTTATCTTTATTCATAATGACTAATTCACCGTCAGTTTTAACAGCTCTTACGTTGAATTGCCAAGGCCTCCGTAATGCGACACAGAGGTCCGTTTTATTTTCCTGGCTTTCTTGTTTCTCGCCCCTCATCGTGTGTCTTCAAGAAACACACGCCACTAGTCAAGTAGAATTTGAACAATGGATTGACGCTGAAAATCGTCATGATAATAACAAATCCAAGTATCGAGTTCTTTCCTCTCCCGGCACGACCCGTTCGCGGGGCGTTGCCGTTCTCTATCATCCTTCCCTCACTGTTCTTTCTTCTTCAGCCGACTCACAAGGTCGGCTGCAAGTCATCCACTTCTCTTTCCACTCTACAACTTTCCAACTCGTCAATATCTACGGTCCCAACCAAAAGAACCCGGGCATCGCGTTTTTTGGTTCTATTCTTCCGTTGCTTGACGTCTCCCTCCCTACGATCGTTGGCGGAGATTTTAATACGGTGGTCGATCCACTCATCGACCGAACTGGCTGTAACCCAACCTCACCTTGGGCGTACAATTGGCCACACACTTTGGCCTCCCTTACTAACGAACTAAATTTAGTGGACGTATGGAGATCACGCCATCCTCGCGAACGTTCCTATACCTGGTCTCGTGCTAATGGACAAGTGGGATCACGACTTGACATGTTCTGGTTGTCATCCTCCTTAGTGCCGTACGTTAAGGAAATCTCCATTCTGCCGTATTTCCGAAGCGATCACTCGTACATCTATCTTTCTTTTTCTCTTCCAGACGCACCGGAGCGTGGGAAGGGCTGCTGGAAATTCAACACAAGCTTAATACATAATACAACATACACCAATACAATCAGGGACTTTTGGACTGATTGGCAACGTGAGAAACCGTTTTACCCCTCCTTAGCGGTTTGGTGGGACGTCGGCAAGACACTCATCCGGCAGATAACCATTAAGTTCTCGACGGAGCAGGCTTCGTCACAACGGGAACACAATGAATCTCTGAATAACCAACTAATTAACCTTAGGACCCGCAGTGATGCCGGCGAGGACGTTTCTGCACAAGTGAAAGAGGTGGAGGACAATTTATTCGATCATCACCGTCGCAGGGCTGAGGGCGCGCACTTGCGGGCACGTGAACGTTGGGCGGAAGACGGGGAAGTGTCTTCCAAGTATTTCTTCCAGAGGGAGAAGCTGCAAGCTGTTCGTCATCTGATGACCGGAATCAAAGACGTACGAGGTCATATCCAGCGCAACTTAAAACAAATGTTATATGTATGGATGGCTTTTTATACCACCCATTTTACCGCCGCATACCTGGATGCTGCTGAACAGTCTTTCTTTTTGGCCAAGATCGTTCTCCGACTCTCCGATACCGATGCGGCCCTTTGTGAAGGCGAGGTGACTTTGGAGGAATGCACTGCTGCTTTACATTCCTTTTCTAATAATAAATCTCCCGGGGTGGATGGCCTTACATATGAATTTTATACAACGTTTTGGGATTGCATGGGCCCCGATCTGGTGTCTGTACTAAATGACTCCTTTGATAACGGCAAATTGTCTCTATCGCAAAGAACAGGCGTCATATCTCTACTTTACAAAAAGGGCGACAAATTAGAAACTAAAAATTGGCGTCCAATTACCCTTTTATGCACAGACTATAAAATCCTTGCGAAAGTTTTAACGAGCCGCTTGGCCCAGGTCATACATCTCGTAACTTCGCCGTGCCAGACGTGCGGGGTTCCTGGTAGATTCTCGGGCGAAATAGTGCGCCTAATTCAGGATAGTTTAGACTATGCTAATTCCGCCAATCTTGGTGGAGCCTTAATCTCACTGGATCAAGAAAAAGCTTTCGACCGTGTTGATTGGCAATTTCTGAACCACGTTCTAGTGCGTATGAATTTTGGACCATCTTTCCGAAAGTGGGTTCAATTGCTCTACACTAACATATATTCGCGTATCTTAATTAACGGCGCTCTCGGGGGCCCTTTTTCTATCTCCCGGGGAGTGCGGCAGGGTTGTCCCCTTTCACCACTTTTGTATATATTGGCTGCTGAACCGCTCTCCCGTGCGATTCAAGAATCCTCTGCTATTCATGGTTTTCCGTTACCCGACGGGGCAACCGTGAAAATCCTACAATACGCCGACGACACCACGTGCTTCGTCATGGATGATGCCAGCCTGCTTGCCTTGCTGAAACTTTTTGATCGCTATGCTCACGCCACAGGAGCAAAGCTAAATCTTGACAAAACGGAGGGTCTACTGTTTGGATCTTGGAAAACCCGGACAGACTTGCCAGCTCCACTAAATTGGACATCGGAACATTTAATTATCCTGGGCTGTCGCCTTGGTAATGATGTCTTGCCAGACTGGGACATCCTTACTAATAAATTTAAAAACAAACTATCGTCTTGGTCCAACCGCACCCTTTCTCTCCAAGGGCGGACTTTATTAGCCAACACACTGGGACTAAGTATATTTTGGTACCAGGCCACGATTTTTGACATGCCGAAAACGGTGGTACATACCGTTAACAAACTAGTATTCCCATTTATCTGGAACAAATGTCGAGAACCTATCGCCCGCAGCTCTGCCGTTGCTCCTCGTCTTCGGGGGGGTTTGGGGGTAGTGCATGTGGCTACCAAGATTTTGTCCCTACGTGCCATTTGGCTTAGGCGTCTTTTGCTTTCGCAATGTACTGTTCCTTGGCCTACCATTTTTATACATTATCTTCGTCATATCTTTAAACAAGATCTTGCCACGTTCTTTGCTCGGGAAACCACTCCCGCCTACTTAATTAAAAAACTGCCAAAGTTCTACCAGTCCGCCGTACACACTTGGCTACAATTGAAAGGACGACGCGAGGATCTTTCGTGGCTGGTTGGGAACAATAACACCACTCCCATTCCACTAGCGGAGCTCACCGCCGCACGTACCTACTCTCTTTTGCTGGCACATTCCTTGACACCACACAAAGCTATTGACAAATTTAGAGACATGCAGATTGCCGTCCACTGGCCATCCGTGTGGCGTTCCATACCACTATGGCGATTTGTTCGCTCTGTCGCCGACACGAACTACTATAACTTTCATGGCCGCCTGGCCACTGCCGATGGTTTAATCCGTTTTGGGATGAAAGTTGACGAAAAATGCTTCTGCGGAGAGATCGAGACCGCTCTCCACCTCTTTTGTCATTGCCCGGTCGCAATGACTGTGTGGGATTGGGTTACCCCTCTTCTCGTGTCGTTGAATGTTGCCACTCCCCTTGCAATCTCCACCATCCTCTTCGGATTCCCGGACGCGAAGAAGACCCCCGCTGCCGCGAATGCCCTCCTGGGTATTTTCCGACATCATCTGTGGCTTCACCGCAATCGATGCAGGTTCGACCGTCTCTCTCCCGATGCCTCCTCGGTGTTGCGGATGGCGAAGTCGACTTTCCGATTCGCGGTGAAAATAGAACATCGCCACTGTCTATTGACCAAATTCGAAGACGAATGGCTGCTTCGTGGCATAGTTGGCACCATCACCGAAGACAACATTGTATCCTTTTCTAAGGATTTTATGTCTTGAATGTTAGTAACTTGTTGGACGGGTGCTGATGGGGGTCGCCTTAATTGGCTGTACTGCCAGATGGCCCGTTTGTAGTACGTCGTGTGGATTGCGAAAAGGCAGCGCGCTGCCCTTTTCAATATCTAGTCTCGTCGTTTTTCGTGCGTTTTGTCAAAGTTCGGGCACTTATGCCGGAGCTTCGTATCGTCGAGAGATCCTAGATCTCCCCCTTTCGTTTCTCTGTTGGTTTTGTCCGCGGGGGAGAGGTTCACATCCTCTGTCGATCTGCGTCGCTTGTAGCGGCCTCCCTGAGTGTACCGGTCTTGCACTTAAGGGTTCGTAGTCATTGCACCCCCGACTTCGTAACCTACCCGGTCCCCACCCAAAATAAGATCAAGTGTAGCTGCTAACAGACACGGTGACCTGTCGAGATCTGCTGTTTCGGAATCTGCGCGTTGTGATCGTTCGTTGTTCGTCATCATATTCAATATCGTCTTCAAAACTGTGAGTTCGTTCCTTGTTTGTAAAGTGTTATATTTTGTATCTGTTTTCTGGTAGTTCCTTATTAGGGGGCCCATTTAGGGGCAACCGAACAGGAGGGTCTTTCTCTTTTCTTGTTGCTAGGGTCTAGTCGGGGTGGTTTGGCCACTTACTGACACCTTCAGTCTTCGTTCTTATTTTCGCGTGTCATATCGCCATTTTGTTATGGGAAGCTTTCTTCCTCGATTTATATTTGTGAAATTATAAGACTTCACGTTTGCCTTATATTCTTTTTGGTTTCTGCTATAAGTAGGAACTGCTATATACTGTGTGCCTTCGAGTTTATATATTTGCTCGAACGTTTATTTCTATATACCTAACGATCGTTTATCGAAGGTCGTTTGTACTTTGATCGGGCGTTGTTATATAACTTCTTGCTCGTACTTTCTATTATTATATTACTTTATCTTTGCCTTAACGCTGATTGCTGTTATTCAGCGTTGTTTAATCTATTGTTTGATTTGCTTGGGCCTTTGCCGTTCAAGTTATTATACTTTTCGCGAAGCACGTTGTTTGTTTGCTTCGTTTCTGCCTATTTTTTGCCTTGTTTTTTGCTAGTTTGTTTTAGACTAGCGTATTCTGCCTTCTGCCTTTTTGTTCTACGGTGAATTTAATATTTAACTGTAGATTTTCTTAATAATTCTGCCTTTGCCGTTGTATATTTACGCGGCGTTTATATTATTCGTGGGCGTAGTCGAGCGCTTCTGCTTGAAGATACGCTAATATCCTGAGTGTTTTTTCACTAGTTGTTATATTTCGACTGGTCTAAGCGTGTTCTATACTTTTTCTACTTTTATTTGGTCTGTTTGACCGAAGACTTTTTTCTTTGGGCGTTTTTTTCTGCCATAAACGTCTGATTTCTTGCTTGTATTACTGAATGCATGATTGCATGCATTGCTAATTTTTTTCATACGCCCCCGTTTACTAATATTTTGTGAACGGAATAGCAACATTTTATAATATTAAACTTGCACAATGATACCGTACGCATCAAGAACCGTCGATATCATACTGCATCCTGACTGCCCCCTTCCTAAAAAAGGAGCCAAGGATGTCATAAACCTTTTAAAGACACGGGAATTGTCTTCTACAGTTGAAGTGGTCGTACAGATATCACCAGAGAGATATCGCCTGACTTTTAATAACGCTCGCCAAATGCAGGCGTTCTCAAATCAGGACTTTTTGGTACACGGCAAACCCGTGGAGTTTCGATCAGTTTCCCCATTTACTTGGGTTTATATTTCCCGTCTTTCATACGGCATCCCAGACATTAAAACAGTGGCGGCATTAAAACCATCAAGTCGGTGCTGCATGAAAAAATATATACTGGTGAGCACAACGTGCTCATGAAGATCGTGGCAAACATCCCCGCTCGCCTCCACATAGCCGGACATTGGTGTGTGGTTAAATACAGTGGCCAAAAGCCTGTATGTTTCAAGTGCCACAAAGAGGGACACATCATCGCTGACTGTCCATCTTATCGAGCTGCTCTTGCTCGCTATAATAATAATAATCCTAACGAGGATAACGCTACTATTAGTAGCAATAATAACACGGAGTCTTCTATACCAGCTGCCCTTCGCGATCGTATGCCGCGGTTGCAAGGAGCAACGCCTTATCTTCTAATACCTCCGAGAGTACCGGGCCATCCACTCCCTGCTAATAATTAATAATAATAGTAGTGCCCAGTCGGTTCCTGCCTGCGCTTCCGACGCCCGAATCTGCCTCTTCTGCCTTGCCTGCCCTTTCTGCCCTTCTGGGGTGGCACTGTTGACATGGAGTCCTCTCCATCGGAGTCCTCTCCACACACCTTCAAGCCCCGTTCGACGACGTGGGAAAAGACGCCATTCTCCGGTTACTTCACCACAACCCGAGGAGAAACGTGCGACGCCTGACGACGTGGTTGTTGGTGACGCTGATGATCCCAGAACCACGGAATCCCCACCTGAAACTGTGCCCCTACCTGCGGACACTGATGAAGATGATGATGATGACAATGAGGAAACGGATATGGACAACGAGACAAACACGAACACGAACGTGGATGGCGATGATGATAATGATGATAATGACGATGATATTAATGATAATGATAATGATGAAAATGATGAAAATGATGATATTGGTGACGACAAAGAGTCACAACAATCGGAAGTGGACCAAATGGACCCTGCCGACTATCTTGACCTTGGCGAGGATGAATACCCTAGCGATGATGGTGATTCCTTCGCTACCGTTTCGAGGCGGAACTGCCCAACTCGCCTGCTCCTGTCCAACTTTCACTCAGGCTTTTCCTCTTCCTTCTTTCTTCCTTTCTTTTCCTTTTTTTTCTTTCTTTCTTTTTTTCTTTTGAATTTTTCTTGCCTTTAACCTTTTCACAATGACGTATTCATCATCACCAATTACTATTATTACATTGAATTGCCAAGGCCTCCGCAATCCGCAACAGAGGTCCGATATTTTCCTGGCTTTCTTGTTTTCGCCCATGATCGTGTGCCTGCAAGAAACCCATGCCACAAGTCAAACGGAGTTTGAACGATGGATCGACGATGAAAATCGCCATGATAACAACAAGTCTATGTACAAAGTTCTTTCTTCTCCCGGCACAACCCGTTCGCGCGGCGTTGCCGTTCTTTATCTCCCTTCTCTTTCCGTTCTTTCTTCTTCAACCGACTCACAAGGCCGGTTTCAAGTTATCCATTTTTCTTTTCATTCCACACCCTTCCAGCTTGTTAACCTCTACGGTCCTAATCAAAAAAACCCTGGCATAGAGTTCTTTAATTCCATCCTCCCTCTGCTTGATGTCTCTCTCCCTACCATCATAGGAGGAGATTTTAATACGGTGGTCGATCCCCTTATTGATCGTACTGGCTGCAACCCAACGTCACCTTGGGCTTACAATTGGCCACACACCTTGGCCAACCTTACCCACGAACTTAATCTAACAGATATATGGAGATCACGCCATCCCGACGAACGTTCATATACCTGGTCTCGCGCCCATGGACAAGTTGCATCACGACTGGATATGTTCTGGGTGTCATCGACTTTTATACCATGCGTCAAGGAAGTTTCCATCTTGCCTTATTTTCATAGTGATCACTCATATGTTTATCTTTCTTTTTCTCTTCCGGACGTGCCGGAGCGTGGGAGGGGCTGCTGGAAATTTAACAAAACTTTATTAAATAATCCAGCGTATATTAAATTAATAAACGATTTTTGGCTAGAATGGAGACGCGAACAAATCCATTACCCTTCACTACCTGTGTGGTGGGACGTTGGCAAGAATTTAATCTGCCAACTGACTGTGCACTTTGCTACTGATGTAGCGGCCAAGCAGAAAGAACAGTACACAACCCTTAGCAATCATCTTCATTGGCTCTCTTCACGTCGTGACGCAGGTGATGACGTAACCGATGAAATTAAAGAAGTGGAGGACGACCTGTACGAGCACCATCGCCGCAAGGCAGCTGGAGCGCGTTTGCGTGCCCGAGAACGTTGGGGCGAGGAGGGAGAGATTTCCTCGAAATACTTTTTTCAGCGTGAAAAAACACACGCTGTACGGGACATGATGCATGCAATCAAGGATGTTCACGGTCGTATAGTACGTACTTTGCGAGGCATACTGCATGTGTGGATGCTCTTTTATACTGCCCTTTTTTCTGCAGCTTACCTGGATATAGCAGAACAAACTTTTTTCTTGGACAGAATCACCAATAAACTGTCCCTATGGAGGCAGCCCTTTGCGAGGCGATGTTACCTTGGAGGAGTGTACTGCTGCCTTAAACTCTTTTCCACTAATAAATCTCCGGGGTGGATGGCCTCACGTATGAGTTTTATCGTAGTTTTTGGAATCTTTTAGGCCCGGACCTAGTATCGGTTCTCAATGCTTCCTTTCATAACGGGAAATTATCTTTGTCGCAACGAACTGGTATTATCACACTGCTTTACAAAAGGGCGACAAATTGGAACCAAGAATTGGCGTCCGATAACTTTACTGTGTCCGATTATAAAATCCTATCTAAAATTCTTACTAGCCGCTTGGCCAAGGTCCTCCCTAGTGTTGTTTCTCCATGCCAAACATGTGCTATTCCTGGTCGTTTTTCTGGGGAAATCGTACGTTTGGTGCAAGATTGTTTGGACCACGCGAACTCATCGAACCTTGGTGGTGCATTAATATCACTTGACCAAGAAAAGGCATTTGATCGGGTAGACTGGGACTTCCTACAACAAGTCCTAACAAAAATGAATTTCGGACCTTCTTTCCGAACGTAGGTTCGTTTACTGTATACAACCCTATATTCGCGTATATTAATTAACGGTGCTCTCGGGGGTCCTTTTTCTGTTTCCCGGGGAGTGCGGCAGGGTTGTCCCCTTTCACTGCTGCTGTATATACTGGCTGCCGAACCGATATCTCGTGCAATTTAGGAGTCACCCGACATAGCTGGCTTCCCATTACCCACTGGTGAAACTGTAAAAATTTTACAATATGCCGACGATACTACTTGCTTCGTCATGGACGATGCCAGTCTGCTTGCCTTGCTTTCCCTTTTTGACCGGTATGCCAATGCTACGGGCGCAAAACTTAACCTCGACAAAACAGAGGGTCTGCTGTTTGGTTCTTGGAAGACGAGGACAGACTTGCCAGTTCCTCTGAAATGGACAGCCGAACACTTAATTATCCTGGGTTGTCGGGTGGGTAATTGTGTCTTGCCCGATTGGGATATCCTGATCAACAGATTTAAATCAAAATTGTCATCTTGGTCATCGAGAACCTTGTCTTTGCAGGGGAGAACTCTGCTCGCTAACTCTGTCGGTCTGAGCCTCTTTTGGTATCAGGCTACGATCTTCGACATGCCCAAGACAGTTGTCCATACAGTAAACAAACTTTTATTTCCTTTTTTGTGGAAGAAAAATAAAGAACCGATTGCGCGCAGCTCTGCCGTTGCTCCTCGTCTTCGGGGGGGACTGGGGGTCGTGCATATTGGCACGAAACTTTTATCTTTACTTGCAATTTGGCTACGTCGCCTACTGCTGACTCACTATACTGTCCCTTGGCCGGTCTTGTTCACACACAATCTTGGTCAAGTTTTTAAACAAGACTTATACACCTTTTTTGCCCGGGTGACCACACCCGCATATCTAATAAAACGACTGCCGAAGTTCTATCAGTCTGTGGTCCATACATGGCTACAGCTAAAAGGAAGACATGAGGACAATTCGTGGTTGGTGGGACATGCTGACGACGCTCCTATTCCGCTGGCAGATTTAATAGCCAAGCGCACGTACTCCATCTTGTTGGAAAGTTGTCTGGCTCCTCACAAAGCCATCGAAAAATTCGCAGCGCAACAAATCGATGTCCACTGGCCATCTGTGTGGCGCTCTCTATCATTATGGCGATTTGTACGATCATTATGGCGATTTGTACGATCATGTGCAGATACGAACTATTATAACTTTCATGGCCGCTTGGCCACCGCGGACCGTTTGATTCGCTTTGGCATGCGTGTAGACGCTAACTGCTTTTGTGGAGAGCAGGAAACTGCAATCCACCTTTTTTCTTCCTGTGCCGTCGCCAAGACCGTTTGGGCCTGGTTGACCCCTCTACTGGTGTCTTTAAATATACCAACGCCACTTTCCACCTCCACCATTCTCTTTGGATTCCCGGACGCGAAGAAGATCCCCGCGGCCGTAAATGCCATTTTGGGCATCCTTCGTCATCATTTGTGGCTTCACCGCAATCAATGCAGGTTCGACCGCCTCTCTCCCGATGCCTCTTCGGTGTTGCGGATGGCGAAGTCAACTTTCCAATTCGCGGTGAAACTTGAACATCGCCACTGTCTGTTGACGAAGTTCGCAGACGAATGGTTGCTTCGTGGCTTGGTTGGTTCCATCACTGAAGACAACACAGTATCCTTTTCGAAGGATTTTTCAACTTGATGTTTGGTCATTTGTTGGAAGGTGCTGATGGGGGTCGCCTTCATTGGTTGTACTGCCGGATAGCCCGTCCGTTGTACGTTGCGTAGATAGCGAAAAGGCAGTTCGCTGTCCTTTTTCAATATCTAGTCTCGTCTTTTTTCGTTCGTCTTGTCAAAGTTCTGGCATTTATGCCGGGGCTTAGTATTGTCGAAAGATCCTAGATCTTTCCTGTTTGTTCTCTGTCGGTTTTGTCCGCGGGGGAGAGGTTCACAACCTCTGACGATCTTCGTCGCTTGTAGCGGCCTCCCTGAGTGTACCGGTCTTGCACACAAGGGTTCGTAGTCATTGCACCCCCGACTTCGTAACCTACCCGGTCCCCACCCAAAACAAGATCAAGTGTAGTATCTGTTCTTATCAGCTTGATTGGCAACGCTATACTTGATCACTTTGGGAACTGGTAATTCGATCGCTAATTGGAACGCTAATTGGATTACGCTCATTGGACTACGCTCGTTAAGGTCAGTGATTTGAATTTAGTAATCTAATTCTCTTCTGCTGATCTCCTAGTGGAACATTTGGATTGGATCTTCTGTATCTATTGGTTTGGACTGTTATTGGACACGATTTTTGGACGACCCTTGGACCTCAAGTCGAAGAAGAACCTTCGCCGTTTGCTGTTGTTTCGGGAACGCTGTTATCTACACGTCAATCCGTTTCAATCCTTGGCTACGTTACGTCGCTTTACACTTTCAACTTTACGAAACGTTATATTCGACCTGTTCGTGAGTTATTATAACACTATTTTTTCATCCGACCGCGAAACTCAACGTTATTTGCGCTTGTTCTACTGTCGGATCGATATACGCCCGCACACGGCTTTTTCGATTGTGTTTGGCTACTCACTACTATATTTAAAGCTAGGATACTCTCCCCGCTTATTTATTCTTTATTCTGAGAGGGATCTCAGCCCCGTCCTTGTAGTTCGTATTAAATTTTTCACCAGCAGCGAGGCCGTATAAACCTCCTCGTGCTAACGAAGCACAGCACTGTATTTTAGTCGCATTCGCGCGTCATTTACGTGTTCTTTTAAGAACAGCTGCACCGCCTCATCATCCTACATCGAACGTGGGCAATCTTCGAACGAAGGAACATATTTTGAACGATTTTTATCGTCTTTTTCTGGCAGAGTTTTGTGTATATCACACCTCACCACGCGGTCAAACCTACGCGATATCTTAATAACGCGCTGTTATAATTACGCTATAATTTGCATTACGCGTATCTACAACGCCGAATATATTATCTTGGAACATTGTTAACCTTCTACGCTAGCATTGGGCTATATCGTACATCGTTTACACAATTTTTGAACAATATCTGAAGCTTGCTTCGAAAGTTCTATACGGCTTTAAACTTCCGCGTCATTTCGAAGCGTGCGAAAGCATATTCATTTTGAGCTTTCTTGCACGCCAGAGAAACAACCTATTGTCAAATTCGCGCTATATTCTCGGTGAAGAGGGCCCTATTAACATTTTCTACCCTCTTTTGGACCGACTGGAACAATTTTTGACGATTTGCTAGCTGAGATTGTGTTTTCACACCTCGCCACGTGGCCGAAGGACTACGCGATTGCTTCATTGCGCCATTACTCAGGTGGTTTATCTTTGACAATCTCATCGTTTTTGGAACTTTTTTTTACCCTCCTGGCCCACACTCAACGTTATTCGAACATTTTCTAGCGCTATATTGTGGGCTTTTTTACCGAAACTTAAACTTCCGCCTCATCTCGACGCTTGCGATCGCATTAATTCTACACGTGCTCTTACACTCCATAGAATTAACTTGTTGAGTTTGGCATTTCTCGCGCCTCTACTACTATTCCCTCCTGAGAAGGCTATATTAACAGCCCTAACACATTTATCGGGCCATTTTGAACGTTTTCAGTGCGATACTCTACTAACCCCGCACTATTTTTATCGATTGCACTGCGAGGGGTCTAATTACACCAAGATATCCCACGTGCATCAACATCTCGCCGCGTGCCAATTCCGTCTACGCGCCAATTTTGTCTGTGCGCCAATTTTGTCTGCGCACCAATTCTGCCTGCGCGCCAATTTTATCTACGCGCCAATTTTATCCACGTGCCAATATTATCTACGCGCCAATCTATCTACGCGCCAAATTCTCCACGTGCGTTAATTTAAAAACATTAAACTACTTATTATTCGTGCAAACGATTACATCGATACATCTCACGCGCACTCCTAACAATCTTCTCTGCCATTTTGCCGTGTTTTAATATACATTCTTTCGGAACCCCCCTACTTATCATTTTGCAGTTGCATACGCGCATTTTTAGCGGTAATAATAAAAACTTTGGTGTTTTGTTGTCCATTTCTTCTCCCGCGTATACCCCAACATGCCCACGTGTGTATACTGCATGAAATGGTTCAAGACCCGTGGGCCGCTGGCTGAACACTGGCGCACCGCTCACCACGGGACCCCGAAGTATGACGACGTCCCGGCCCAGCGCTGCAAAGCCACATACCGTGTGGACATCCATCCACAAGACATCCGCTGCCCATATCGAGGCTGTACGTATGTCAGCAAACAAGTTGCTGGTATACGGAACCTGGCAACCCACTTTTCCAAGAACCACCCACAACACGAGCTGGTAGTCTCCCACCTCTGTGGTCTTTGTAACACATACATCGACCCCAGCGAATCCCACCAACATGTGCAAGCTCATCGACACTCCCACAAGCAGCAATCGCCTTTCACTCCACCTCAACTCACCATCGATCCTATCACCCAGAGACTGCTACTCTCCACCTCACCACCCGAGAATTCAACCTCGTCAACAGTTGAAACCTCACCATCCAGCACATACTCCGCTACAGTCATCGCAGACGCCAACCATCAAGACCTCTGCTGCCCCATGGAAGGCTGTACTTTTCACGTCGCTCGCGCTCCGGACCCCACAACTCTCAAAAATCACTTCCACACCACACACCCCAATCAACCCCTCTCCCTCACGTACTACTGTCAGTCATGCAATGGCTACGTGCGTGAGGAAGACTACCCGTCACACCTACAGAGCCACCAACTAAAGCCTGAGAACAACCACTCCCACTTCCTCCACTACTGTCTTTCTCTCACACCTGGCAGCCCCATTCCTGACTTGACAAGTCCGACCGTGCTGGACACCTGCAATTCATACCAAACCTCACCACCGACCCACTCAAGACCACCCACCTCCACCAACCAACAACCCTCATCTCAGCTGACCCATCTCTCACGCCTGCCCCTCCAGTGCCTCAATCCCATCAACATTCACCCCACCACTCTCATCGCCGCTGCTGTTTTCTGCCCAATCCCCAGAACACAGCCTCGCAAGGCGCCTCGCAGTTGCCACCATCAGATCCCAACCCATCACCACCGCAAATCCTGGATGAACCCGACCCTTCTCCAGAAGATCCCACCGACAACTTCACCCCTCGCTCCCTCATCCATGGCATCACACACCACCCGACCAACGACCAACGCAAATCCATCCTCGCATCCATCAACACCAAAATCTCCCACCTACGTGCACTCGTTGCAGAAGACAATTCACACTCTCCACCACAGCCTGCCGCGGACGCAACTACAAACACCCCACGTGTTGTGGCCAGCACAGACAACCCACCATCACCATCCACCTGCAGTATAGACACTTCACCCAGCTCCTCTATAGGGGCCAAATGTGCCGCCACTGCTCTTGAACGCCTCATGGAGATAAGGGGGAGTACCTCTAGTAGCCCTCAAGCTCCCTCCACATTGCAACCCACCGACCACATCCACGACCATTGCATGCAAGACATTGCACCGCCCAATCCAATTTCCAAGCAGACCCACCCACACTACCACCAACGACGAACTTCACACCATTCACCCCGCACTCATTCTCACCACCCACCGCATCACTCAGCCCACCAACATCAACTTCCCCACCAGCACCCATCTTGGCCGACGATAACATCCCGTCACACCAACCTCGGGCACCACGCGAGCCGGATCGTATTCCATCACCCATCACACGTCCCCCGGCGCCCCCCTCTGATGATGAAGATGGTGTCGACGGCTTCTATAACGACAACGAGCAACCTCCATCCACCGACGACCAGACCACCCTTCTCCTCTTCAGAGAGAAATGGCGGTCTACATTCTCACAAGACTCCTCTTGGGCCGACTTCACCCAACACTGCACCGACTTCGCTACCGCTGCTCGAGAACTCGCCACCCACCTCAACAGATCCTCCACCTCACGCAACAAACCGAAACCATCAGACCCCAAACCCACCTCCTCACATCGTCCACCACAAGGTCACCACATTACATCATTCGACCCCACCGAAGCGCGACGTCTCCAGGGTCTCTACTACCACTCCAAAAAACGAGCGGCACGTAAGATCCTGGAGAACAACAACACAATCTACACTGGCACCATCGACGATGCCGAGTCACATTTTACCACATCCTTTGAGGAAAAACACACCAACATCAACATCCTGGAAGAGCACCTCCACAAATTCACCCCCACTGCACGAGACGACCCGATATCAGATGACCTCTACGCTGAAGTTCGCCAGGCTGAAATCGCTGCGAAACTTAGCTCCTCGGTGAACACTGCACCCGGCATGGACAGCCTGCTCCATGGAAATGCGAGTACTCGCATGGAAATGTGAGTACTCCCACCTGAAGAAAGTTGATCCCACCGCCGCCATCCTCCACCTCATATTCACCCGTTGCCACCACGAACGCGACGTGCCACAACCATGGAAAGAGGCTGTCACCATTCTCATATACAAAAAGGGTGATGACAGCGACATCACCAACTTCCGCCCCATCGCCCTCATGTCGACCATGTATAAGCTGTTCATGGGGGTGCTTGACAAACGCCTCACAAGGTGGAGCATCGACATGGGGATCCTCTCGGACGAGCAGAAGAGTGCCAGACCCTCCGAAGGTTGTTACGAACACACATTCATGCTCAAGTCGATAGTGGCTGATGCTCGCCGTCGAAAGCAAAAACTGAGCATAGCCTGGCTCGATCTCT
Source organism: Xenia sp. Carnegie-2017 (assembly GCF_021976095.1). NCBI lineage: Eukaryota > Metazoa > Cnidaria > Anthozoa > Malacalcyonacea > Xeniidae > Xenia > Xenia sp. Carnegie-2017. The sequence continues at coordinate 13,729,106 of NW_025813486.1, forward strand.
GTAACGCCTTCGGTAGCGTGTCGCACCAGGTCATCCGCTCGTCCCTTCTGCACGTCGGTGTTCCTCCAAACATGGTTGCACTCATCATGAACGCTTATGCTGGTGCATCCACCACCATCCTCACACCGGGTGGAAGAACCACATCCATCCCTGTCCATGCTGGCGTGAAACAAGGGTGCCCCCTCAGCCCTATTGTTTTCAACCTCTGTCTGGAGCTCATCCTGCGCTCAGTTAAGGACAGGGCTCAGACGCAAAGGGCTGGGGTGTGCAAGTTCCAGAATCGCACCATCTCCTGCCTTGCGATGCTGACGATCTTGTTCTCATGGCACGAACTCAGAAGACCCTCCAACTGCTCCTGGACACTGCTGCTGATGCTGCCTCGGTGCTAGGTTTCGAATTCCGACCAGACAAGTGTGCCACCCTCTTCCTCACACCTGACGGTAGACTCTGGCTCTGACGGACAACTTTCACCTTCACGGTGATCACCTACCCTCGAAAACGAACAGTCTTATCGTTATTTAGGGGTGCCGATAGGTGTGATCCACAGCATTGACGACATTCCATCAATAATCCCACGCCTCATTTATGACCTCCACGCCATCAACAACTCACTCCTAGCACCTTGGCAGAAACTCGATGCTATTCGGACGTTCGTGCAACCCTGCCTCACGTATGCACTCCGGGCGGGTGATCCTCTGAAAAAATCATTGAGTGAATACCGTTCGCTGCTCGTCCGGGTGCTGCGTGAGATCTGCAATCTGCCCACTCGGGCTACGCAGAGCTATTTCTTCGCGGCGAAGAAGGCTGGCGGTTTGGGCTTGCAAGATCCGGACGTGGAATGCGACCTCCAAGCCATCGTTCAGGCCGTCCGTATCCTGGCTTCCAACGACGCCAATGTTAGCACCATCGCACGGGAAGACCTACGATCATTCGTCCGCCAAACCACACAATCCAACCCCACCGCAGACCTCATCACAAAGTACCTCTCCGCGCACGACGACCCCCGCCTCAAAACACTTCATTATTCTTCACGTTCTTCCCTCTGGTACCACAATCCTTATACACAAAAAAGGTGATGCAAGTAACATTGCAAACTTCCGCCCGATAGCCATGATGAGCTGCAATTACAAACTCTTCACGAGTGTCATCGCCAACCGTTTAGTCTCTTTTGCTATCGATCATAACTTACTATCTCATTCACAGAAAATCGCCCGCCCGTGTGAAGGTTGTTACGAGCATACCTTCATCCTACAATCTTTAATGCTAGATGCTAAACGTCATCAAAAGAACTTATTTGTCTCATGGCTAGACCTGAAAAATGCTTTCGCAGTGTCCTCACTCGGCAATAACAACGCTTACACACCTTGGTATCCTTACATCGATCGTAAACCTAATCAAAAACGTATATACCAACGCCTCCACACAAATCCAGACACCAAACGGTCTTACTTCAGAAATCCCGATTCTCTCAGGTGTAAAACAAGGCTGCCCCCTCTCACCAATCATATTTAATTTATGCATTGATGTCATCCTCCCGCAATCGCATCTACTGGTGCTTCCATTGGACAAGTCAAACATTATGACAATGACATTTCTGTATTAGCATATGCTGATGATCTAGTTTTAATCGCTAAAACAGAAAACAAACTGCAGAACTTCCTAAATGCGGCAGGAACAACAGCTGATACCCTAGGTCTAACATTCCGACCGACAAATGTCCATAAGCTTAACATATGGTAGGAGAGGTGAAAACAATATCCAATCAACTCAATACACAATACAAGGGAAAACCATGCCAGCTTTAACTGAACACGAACACTATCGCTATCTCGGGGTCCCCATCGGTATGCTTCGTGACATACATTCCATAGAAAAAATCGTTGACCAACTATGCATTGACCTAGAACGGATTGAAAACTCGCTATTAACACCATGGCAGAAATTAGACACGATCCGAACGTTCATTCAACCAGCTCTTGCTTTTGCCCTACGCGAAGGCGAACCTAATAAATCATCGCTATCATCATACCGTAGAAAACTGATTGAGACCACGAGAACGTATATACCAACGCGTCCACACAAATCCAGACACCAAACGGTCTTACTTCAGAAATCCCGATTCTCTCAGGTGTAAAACAAGGCTGCCCCCTCTCACCAATCATATTTAATTTATGCATTGATGTCATCCTCCGCGCAATCGCATCTACTGGTGCTTCCATTGGACAAGTCAAACATTATGACAATGACATTTCTGTATTAGCATATGCTGATGATCTAGTTTTAATCGCTAAAACAGAAAACAAACTGCAGAACCTCCTAAATGCGGCAGGAACAACAGCTGATACCCTAGGTCTAACATTCCGACCCGACAAATGTGCGTCCATAAGCTTAACATATGGTAGGAGAGGTGAAAACAATATCCAATCAACTCAATACACAATACAAGGGAAAACCATGCCAGCTTTAACTGAACACGAACACTATCGCTATCTCGGGGTCCCCATCGGTATGCTTCGTGACATACATTCCATAGAAAAAATCGTTGACCAACTATGCATTGACCTAGAACGGATTGAAAACTCGCTATTAACACCATGGCAGAAATTAGACACGATCCGAACGTTCATTCAACCAGCTCTTACTTTTGCCCTACGCGCAGGCGAACCTAATAAATCATCGCTATCATCATACCGTAGAAAACTGATTGAGACCACGAGAAACATCTGCCACAACGGGCAACTTCGCACATAATATTTGCATCAAAGTCAGTAGGAGGATTTGGTTTTCAAGACCCAAGAATTGAAGCCGACATCCAGACAGTTGTACAAGCAATGAAAATGCTATCCTCTGATGTTAAATTTGTATCTGGAGTAGCTCGAGGTGAACTCACTCGTGCTGTTGCTTTCGCCTCTCAGACAAATCCATCGCCGTCACTTACACAAGACTTCCTCTCAGGCTCAACCAAAGGAAACTTCCATCCCGACCGTATACGATACCGAACGCACTCGCTATGGACAAGAACACGAGCGGCATGCAGATGTCTCAATGTGACCTTTAAAGTACCACCTGCAGGCCCGCCCACAATCTCCATCAACGGTAAAGGTCCGTGTCCAGCTAAATCGGCATCATCATTCCTTCATAGAGCCTTCCAAGATAATGAAGCGGCAGAAGTGACAGCTCTACCTGACCAAGGTAAAGTCGCCAGAACGATGGCACAAGACCCACACGCGAATAACTCTTCTTGGCACTTCACCGGATTAAACATGCGTTTCCGCAACTGGAGGTTTATACACCGTGCAAGACTCAACGTCGTCCCAACCAATCAGAATAAAGCCCGTTGGTCCGACTGTTGTCCTTCCTGCCGCGTGTGTAAAGACCACCCGGAAACCTTGCCACATGTCCTCTGCCACTGCAAAAACAACATGGTCGACATCAGGAAAAGACATGATAGATTAGTCGAACGTCTGGCCAACTCTGTACAGTACGGTGAAGTCCAAATAGACAAAACCATCCCGGGTTTTGACAGCCAGTGTCGCCCTGATATAATAATAACAGAAGAAAACAAAGTCACGATTATAGACGTTACATGCCCCTTTGAAAACGATGAAGACGCTCTCTTAATCGCAGAACAAGGTAAACTTGAAAAATATCAAAACGTTGCACATTATTACCAACAAAAAGAAATCCAATGCGATCTCTTTGCCTTCGTGATTGGTGCTCTCGGCACTTGGCACCCTAGTAATGAAAAGTAATGAAAGCACTCGAATGTCGAAAACGCACAAATCTCTCTTCAGAAAGCTCTGCTGTACTGAGGTAATACAAGGATCTGCAGACATCTATTATAAACATATCGGAAATTCGCCTCCCCTTTGAGGCGTTACCTATACACTGTCTAATATATATATCTATACAATTTAAGAACATCTACAGAGAACAAATCTCTAAAAAATTAACATAGTCAAATGTAAATAGTTAATCAACTCCCAACCCGATCCCCATCTTCAGTGTAAAAGACACATTCTATTAATTACTCCCCTTACTCACTCTAGACTAATACCTACCCCACTAACCCCCTATACCTACGTTATATTACCTTATTTCTTACCTTACCTTACCTTATTTCTTACCTTATTTCTTATTTCATTACTTACCTTATTTCTTTTTCTCATCTTTCACATAATATATCATTTTCTTCAACTTGCTATATGTAAATAATAAAAGTTCTGTATATAACTAGCTTAAATAGTAACAACTGCGACTGTGTAAAAAGTTACCTGCTTTTTCTGAATAAATATTAATGATCTGTTCTTATCAGCTAAATTGGCAGCCCTATACTTGATCACTTTGGTAATTGGTACTTTGGTAATTCGATCGCTAATTGGATTACGCTCATTGGACTACGCTCGTTAAGGTCAGTGATTTGAATTTAGTAATCTAACTCTCTTCTACTGATCTCCTAGTGGAACATTTGGATTGGATCTTCTGTATCTCTTGGTTTGGACTGTTATTGGACTCGATTTTTGGACGACCCTTGTACCTCAAGACGAAGACGGACCTTCGCCGTTTGCTGTTGTTTCGGGAACGCTGTTGATCTACACGTCAATCTGTCTCAATCCTTGGCTACGTTACGTCGCTCGGCTTTCTTTACTCTACGAAACGTTATATTCGACCTGTTCGTGAGTTGTTTTAAGACTATTCTCTCTATCGGACTGCGAAACTCAACGTTATTTGCGCTTGTTTTACTACCGATCGATATACGCCCGCACACGGCTTTTTCACTTGTGTTGGCTATTCACTATTAGATTTAAAGCTAGGATATTCTCCCTGCTCATTTATATTCTTTTCTGAGAGGGATCTCAGCCCCGTCCTTGTAGTTCGTGTCAAATTTTATACCAGCAGCGAGGCCGTATAAACTTCCTCGTGCAAACGAAGCATAGCACCGTATTTTGGTCGCATTCGCGCGTCATTTACTTGTTCTTTTAAGAACAGCTGCATCGCCTTATCATCCTACACCGACCGTGGGCAATCTACGAACGAAGGAACATTCTTTGAACGATTTTTATCTCTTTTTCTGGTAGAGTTTTGTGTTTAACACACCTCACCACGTGGTTAAACCTTCGCTATCTCTGAATATCGCGCTGCTATAATTACGCTATAATTTGCATTATGCAGTCTTACGTACGCCGAACATTTTATCTTGGAACATTGCTACCCTTCTATACTAGCACTGGGCTATATTTTACATCGTTTAGACGATTTTTGAACAATTTCTGGCGTTTACTTTGAAAGATCTCTACGGCTCTAAACTTCCGCGTCATTTCGAAGCGTGCAAAGCATATTCATTTTGAGTCTTTTTACACGCCATAGAAACAATTTACTGTCGAATTCGCGCTATATTCTCTGCGAAGAGGGCTCTACTACCGCTTTTTACCCTCTTTTGGACCGATTGGATCAATTTTTTAAGACGATTTGCTAGCTGAGATTGTGTTTCTCACCCGCCACGTGGCCGAAGGACTACGCGAGTGTTTCATAACGCCATCACTACGTTGGTTTATTTACGACAATCTCAGCGTTTTTTGGAACATTTTTATCCTTCTAGCTCACACTCAACAGAACGCATTAACATTACACGTGCTCTTACACTCCACAGAATTAATTCGTTGAGTTTGACATTTCTCGCGCCTCTACTACTTTTTCCTTCTGAGAAGGCTATATTAACAGCCCTAACATATTCATCGGGCCATTTTGAACGTTTTAAGTGCGATATTCTACTAATCCCGCACTATTTTTATCGATTGCACTGCGAGGGGTCTAATTACCCGAAGACATCCCATGTGCATCAACTTCTCGCCGCGTGCCAATTTCGTCTACGCAGCAATTTTGTCTGTGCGCCAATTTTGTCTGCGCGCCAATTTTGTCTGCGCGCCAATTCTGCCTGCGCGCCAATCTCACCTACGCGCCAATTCTATCTACGCGCCAATTTTATCTACGCGCCAATTTTTTCTATGCGCCAATTTTATCTACGCGCCAAATTCTCCACGTGCGTTAACTTAAAATCATTAAACTTCTTATTATTCGTGCAGCCGATTACATTGATACATTTCGCTAGCACTCCTAACAATTTTCCCCGCAATCTCGACGCACTTTGGTATATATACAATCGAAACCGTCCTACTTTGCATTTTTCGGTCGAGTACGCGCATTTTTAGCAGTAATAATAAAAACTTTTGTGTGTTGTTGTCCATTTCTTCTCCTGCGTATACCCCAACATGCCCACGTGTGTATACTGCATGAAATGGTTCAAGACCCGTGGGCCGCTGCCTGAACACTGGCGCACCGCTCACCACGAGACTCCGAAGTATGATGACATCCCGGCCCAGCGATGCAAAGCCACATACCGTGTGGACATCCATCCACAGGACATCCGTTGCCCATATCGGGGCTGTACGTATGTCAGCAAACAAGTTGCTGGTATACAGAACCTGGCAACCCACTTTTCAAAGAACCACCCACAACACGAGCTGGTAGTCTCCCACCTCTGCAGTCTTTGCAACACATACATTGACCCCAGCGAATCCCACCAACACATGCAAACTCACCGACACTCCCACAAGCAACAATCGCCTTTCACTCCACCTCAACCCACCATCGACCCTATCACCCAGAGACTGCTGCTCACCACCCGAGAATCCCACCTCCACGACAGTCGAAACCTCACCATCAAGCACATACTCCGCCACAGTCATCGCCGATGCCAACCAACAGGACCTCTGTTGCCCAATGGAAGGCTGTACATTCCACGACCCTCGTGCTCCGGACCCCACAACTCTCAAAACTCACTTCCGCACCACACACCCCAATCAATCCCTCTCCCTCACGTACTACTGTCAATCCTGTAATAGCTACGTGCGTGAGGAAGACTATCCGTCCCACCTGCAGAGCCACCAACCGAAGCCGGAGAACAACCATTCTCACTTCCTCCACTACCGTCTCTCTCTCACTCCTGGCAGCCCCATCCCTCACTTGACAAGTCCCACCATTCTGGATTCGAACCAAACTTCACCACCGACCCACTCAAGAACACCCACTCCCACCATCCAACACACCTCATCCCAAGCTAACCCGTCCCCCATGCCTATCCACTCCACCGCCCCAATCCCATCAATATTCACCCCACAACTCTCATCGCCGCCACTGTTTTCTGCCCAATCCCCAGAACACAACCTCTCCACGCAAGACGCCTCTCAGTTTGCACCATCTGACAACATTCAACCAACTCCTGGCCACACTACTCCACCCATCCCGGACGACGCCCTCTCATTG